>NW_020447196.1:11096599-11547885 GCF_003343035.1 Apteryx rowi | reverse complement strand
CAATTCTTACACGAGTGACTGTATGTTTCCTAGCCTTTAACTTCTTTTATTTGCAGCCTCAACTCCTACAAGGCCCAAATCAGCCATCATATCTTTGAGTGGTTATTGCTATGCCTATATATGAATAGGAAAAATATTTATGTGCAAAATGCTCTAAAATATTTTTCCACTTTCCTCCAATAATTATAACCAGGTAGAAAACATATTTTAAAAATATAAAATATTCCAGTATACTTTCGACAGTACATCTTATGATTTCTTTCAAAGATACTGTCTATTATTTTCTGAGCTGTGCTGTACAGAAAATAGCAAAGTGTTTAGAAAGTTACCTTTCCCACCGCTGTTTATTGAAACATTTAGAATATTCTATTTGATCCATTACACTTATCAGTAAAAGTCTGAATTATACTACATAATTTATCAGCTCCAGATAGGATTGGAAAAGACAGGCTGTGGTCCAACTAAAGCACAAGGCATCTTCTGCTTATCAGTTTCCTCAAATGTCATCTAAATTCTTAATTTATATTCCAAAATCTGTGTCAGCTTTCTGTCTTCCATCTTCATGAAACAAAAATTACACACTTCTTTCTATCATTTCAGAGATGAAAAAAGAGAAATACATTTTGCTTTATCTGTTGGAAACTAATATCCTCAGTTTAATTTGAATCCCATCTGTTCAAGTAGGAGCGACTTACCAAGGCACTAAGATCAAATCATCAAACCCCTTTGCCTCCCCAAAATAACACTGACACGTCAGGTCATGTAATCAACTCCTCTTTGCCTCATATAGAGGCTGATAAACTAAATATGATGCATGAACTACGGGGARAAAAAACAAGCTGATACACTCATGCTAGTGGAAAATGCCTAACAAGATAGAAGTTTCTACTAAAACTTTTTGAAGCCAGGTATTCAATATTCTGCTTCTTCCAGCTGGAAGAAAACAGGTCCTGCTTGACAGCTGAAAAAAAACCCAATCTGCTGATTTMCACAGCCTTAAACATTGACTTTGTTTTAAAAGATTGCATCCTCTCTTAAATCAAGTTGTGAGCCTTTCTTTTCCTAGCTCTGTTACTAAAAGTTTGATTTAATTGAATCTACAGCTCTCCATGTGATGTGACTGTCCTTTTCACACTAAGGTACTTATGACAGCCACAAGACAGTCACATGAAATTGCCTGTGCATCACAATTTCCAATTACACAAACGCAAGCCTGTTTTGAGAAGTCTTACAAAGAACTCTCAATGGAAGAAAAAAGAAAAAAATATATAATCTCTATGTATATGAGTAGTTCACAATTATTAGTTCAAGGACCCCCATTAGTAAAGTAGTATATTTTCAAGCGAGTCCTTCCCCCTACTTCTCCGGCACTCGAAGGAAACTGAGTGAGATTGGACTCTCGTGACCTGCAGTCAGTCCTTATGAAAACTCAAACACCCCTTAGCGAATTAGGCAAGGTGGAAAACCTACTGCAGGCCGGAGGTGACTGCGACTGGAATTTTCTCCCAYGTACGAACCACAGATCCCTCTTCTTCTTCTCTGGGGAAGAAGGGCAGTGTTGTCAGCGCTGACATGGTGCCAGGAGCATTTTTTTTTTTTTACGAGGTGGCGAGTGCCTTCTGCTGCGCTGCTCTGCGCTCGGGAGGCAATCAGTGCACTTCGCACGGCCAGAGCCCCGTGCAGTGAATTCGGAGCGGCAGCACGATCCGAGCTGCATCGCACCAGCTGCCCAGCTTGGGGAAAGGCTTTTGCCAGCCTGGTCTGCTGCTCCGTTGCCGGATGAAACAGAGTGCAACTCTTGAGGGGTTTTTTTTTCTTCTTTTTTAACAGTGCTGCACCAAAATTTTCAAATATAAGTTACATATATGGGGTTCTAAACAATCCCCAAGACTTTATGCATACTTGAAAGAGGGTGAAATGAATGTCAATAAAACGATGCAGGTAAGTGAAAGGAGGTCACGGCCCTCGGGGAGGATAGCTGAGCCGACGAAGGGCTCCCCACTGCCAAGAGGAGACGTGTCCTCCTTGTCCCTCTGCACATGGCCACATGGTTTCGTGCCATTTCTCATATGTCAGTTTTGGGAGACACTAGGCACTTCTGTGAGTCAATTCAACTCAGTAATCCAGCAARCTCCTTTTGCTGGGTTAATTTTCTGCTAGGTTAGGAAATTGGACAGATGTTTGAAGAGAGCGAGCTTAAAAGATAGGGGTAGGGAAGCATTCCCCTGGTAGGGCAGAGAGGTGTGCAGCCGGGCGGCTGGGGGCATGTTAGATATTCCCCTTGGGTGACGGAGAGCCAACGCATCCCGTCTCCCCATTACCTCCCACTGCGAGTGCAGCCCAGACCAAAGGAACTCACAGCAGTTTCCTAGAATTTCTGATGGGACCGAGACCTTTTTGTTTCTTACAGGAAAAAAAACAGGTTTGAAAAAACAGATCTATTTGGAAGTGCTGCAAGTTTCCGACTGAACCACATGGCTTTTCTGCCGGAAGGTGCTACAGCCACCCCCTTAGCCCCAAGGCTAAGAACAACGCCTTTCACCCAGCGTTATCTGAAAGCACTACCTCTGGAAGTGGAGAACGGCACCGTACAAGACCTGGTGATTATCTRTCTTTTAAGGCAGTAAGGTGATGCCTTAACATTATTTGACCACTGTGAGAAATCAGCAGCACAGCGAAAAGCCTTGCTATCTCTRCTTCCCTGCTCAGCTATGCGGCTGCCTTGGACCTGCTGCAAGGGCTGCTGCAAAAATCGATGGAGACAACTTGCCAGTTACGTCAAGAAAGTCTAAATCAGGCCTGTTTCACCATCAGCACAGATTTTATGGTCTTTCTCTTGGATTCTCAAACATTTAATGACATTAATGGAAGTCTCTGGACTTCCAGATACTAGAGACACACTTTCAACAAATTCCCCTGAAAAATATCTCTTATTTCAGCACTAACCATCTATCACTCGCAGCCCATTTAAAAGACAGAAAACCTCTATGGAAACTATGATCTCCCTTCAGCTTGTCTCTCCCATAAGTTTTGGATTTTATCAAGGATCCATTAACGCAAGTATACGAGACAATTCAGTAATTTGTAAGACAATAAAAACTAAGGTACAGGAAGATAATATAGTTACAGGATAATACAGTTAACAGGATTTCTGTCGCTTCTCACGGGTGCAACAGCACGGCCGGACACCATACCTCAAAACACTCCTTGCCTCAAGCTGCTCTGCCTGCCCACAGGTTCCAGACACGCAATTAAGCGCCAGTGCCAAGGGAAACGTCGAAGCAGCAACGGCTTCAGCCTTGTACGGTTTCTAATCGTCCCTCCTTGCCTTGCTAGCGCTACGCAGACCTACTGCTGCTCTGACGCGCAGCGCCCGCCGTCCCACGCAGAGCGGCAGGCCCGCGTCCCMGACTGCTTCTCTGCCCGGCGGCGGCTGAATCACCTGCCAAAAGAGCGTTATGCCCATGCGGAAACAACGCTGAAGTGAGACATTAGGCCAAACACCTCTAATTATCTATCTACAGATATCCCTACAGGCTGGCGCACGCTGTTCCAGCAGAGAAGGTCCCCTCTACGGCGTCAATGGCCTGGCTGCCGTTGTCCTCCGTGATATTTAGATTAAGATATTAAGAGGAGAAACTCAAAGGAGGAGGACTGAAAGTTGAGAAGGAAAGTGTATTGGAAGAAAATTTAATTAGGGTCTTTTAGTTCTTTAGAGGACTGTGGAAAGCGTGCGAATGAACTTACAGGGCTGCAGAGACCCACGCCTCCCCGAAGCATATGGCGCCACAACTTTCCTTCAACACTTTTGACTCAGTTGCACAAAATTTTGCGGTAAACCCAAACTGAACGGAAACAGCACATCTGATTTTTACAGTCTAGTTACTGCTAATATCAAATATTCGTTACTCCCAAGCAGGTAACTATAGCAACAAATGCAATGTGGCTACATGTAAAGGTGCTGAGGAACAAAACAAAAAAATGGTAAAAAAAAACCTTTATGCCTATGTCAATTCTTTTAATTGTTTAACCTTCTTTAGAATTGCCACTACAGCTGTCAACTATTTAAAATATCTGCAAATGATTAATTTAGTAAAATATTATGGAGACACTAAACAACTTCTGTACACACACACTAGAAGAATCCCATTCGTCTCTGAAAACTGCAATCAAAAATAATTTCCAATTAAAATACTTTCTGACAAGAAGAAGAAAATTAATTTAAATTTTAGCTCTAGGACGAAAGGAGAACAAGCAACGTCATGTTTCATTTTCTTCAGTCTGTCACTTCARTTCTCTTTTGAGGAGGACTTATTTTGAGATGATATAATTACTATCCTGAAATGGCAGTTTTAAATATACATGACAGATGTTTATTAAATTGAAATACATTTGGAATAAAATGTACTTCCCCTCCTTTTCACCGCAGCAGCAAAGGCCAGATTCTGGAGCCTCTTTTCTGCTCTAGTTTCTTAAATTTGAAATATTTTCATGATTGTCAATGGAAGTAYCCCCATTTCAAGGACTGTAACTCTTCTCTTCCACCATCCCCATGTAACTTCATTTCAGCTGACATGTTGCCTGGACTATCTAAGTGTACTTCTGAATACAGCAACATCCCAGTATAAATACCATAAGAAAAATTAAGGGGACAAGGACATTTAATTCCTACATGGTGAATAACATCTCAGCCAGGACAAGTTCTGGTCTCTTATTCTAATAATCATCAAATCAGCACCATCAGGCAACCTACTCTGAAGTCATCACATGTCAAAAAAAGAAAAATCAACATTCATAAATAGTGGTCCATGGTACCATCATCCTACAAGGCAGAATTCATATTTCAGATGAGCCATCTCTTTAAAATGACAGTATAATATGGCACTAACTTGAAGTGTTTACAAATCACTTTCTGAGTAAGCAACATCTTCCCTTAAGAGTGATTTATATAGGGTCCTGAAGGCGTTACCTTGCACTTGTTCTGCAGGGAGAATGATGCTTTACGGATTTCCTCTGAAGGAAATTGAGTTTGTCMTTAAAAAAAAATTCCATGCTACAAGACAGATCAAATTAAAGGTGTCAAAAGCAAACTGTAAAATGTAATCAGCAAAACTGAATTATATGCATAAGCGGCAGTATTTTGATCACTGACAGAGCATGCCATGATCTTCCAGCAAGGGAAATCAGTAATTTAGGGAACGTTCACACCCAGATCAAAACAGTACATAACTTGCGTATAAAGAAAAGACTAGCCCCTCCGTGGTGCACTGAGCTGCTTTAATCCTACAGTAATCAACCACATGATTGCATGACTTCATCTGCGCTTCAGGTTTTGAGCTTCTGAAATGCTTCTGTATACATAATCTGTATACAATGTCCAACATTTCCAGCCAGAACCAGATTCAAAGGCTGCCACTGGTCTCTCTGGAACATTCCAGCTATGTTTTAATTAAGACTTCAATTTTCTCACTTTGCCTAATATATAACAATAAAAAACACTCAAGTAGGCAAAAAAGTCACGTGAATGTATTGCAAGTGAAATACTACTAGATTCTCTAGTCCAAAAAAGAAACAGAAGAGAACGTGATTGACATGACCCTTTATGCTTGTACGTGCTTAATACAACAACCTATCCAACCCCAGCAATTTATCCATCTCTAGGTCTCTTCAAAGGGACATTTCTTCAGATTGCTGTGTATTTACCTGTGTTTAGCTGTGCCAAGAACTCAAAGGTAAAATTCAAACAATATATACTTGCTTTATTCACATTCTTCCTTCTTAGATTACCTTTTCATAGATTTACTGAGAATATAAAAAGAAAAATAAAAACTAATGTTATGCATGTACTCTAACGAGTTTTTTTCCTTTGAATACAGATTTATGTATTTCAGTATTATGGACTCTGAGGACCACTGGATATTGACACAACTAAACAGAGAAATGCTACCTAATGCTTCTTACAGAAACCAGCAGAACACAAGTACACTGAGAGCAAAAGCTGCAAGCCCCTGTTTTAATTCATGTTATTGTACTTAGATACTCCAGCACAAAGGACAGGTACAATTATGCAGAATTTAGAGAGAAAGGAGAATTTTCTGGTTGATATTAAGATAAAAATCTCCTGTGGAACAGCACATTTTAAATAGGTTTTGCTACATACACTCTAAAAATAGAAAGTCATAATAAAACAGGAAAGATGAAAGGAAGACAAAATGAAACGAGATAGATGAACCTGTTATCTGATTGGCACTTGCGGGAATCAAAAGTAATAGCATTGATGCCAGTGTTCTTCCACAATAACAGCACTGGAAAATCTAAATTACACTAGTGAAACACCAAAAATAACTTTATATTTATCCAATAGCACCATTTTTATTGAAAAAACTGGGAAAAGAATCAGGACTTAAATCACAGTTTTATAACCAGATTCCTTTTTTTTTTTTTCCTTCTTCCTGCCTCATTCCAGATGTTTTCCTTTCTACCCTCTGAACAGCAGAGAGGTTAAGTACTAAAACATTCTAAAAGCATTGGTACTCAGTGCAAAAATCACATTTTTAAGATAGAAATCTCCAAAAGCCTTTTTCAAGCAATATTAACCTACATATATTTCATACATATTGTTCCTTATTACTTCCACAGCRAGAAGAAATTCATCTCACCCAGGCAACAAAACCTGTCTGGAAACTGGGGATATTTGAAGAGAAAGAGGTGAATAAGTCTACATGGCACRCTGGGAGAGACACGTACTTCTAGCTTTTGCAGGCATATTCCTTGGCCACAGGAAAGGACTGGAAGACATGGGAAGTGTGGGTCTTTCAGATTTTCTTTGCTTTTGCCCCTTCCAATCCTCTTTCTCCTGAACTGAAACCATTGATCCAGACACCTACAAAACACATGGGATGGCTCCAATCTCGACTTTAAGTTTTCCTGTTTTTGGTTGTAGCTGAGCTTTTGGGCCCTTTGTACTAGTAGAATAATGTGACAGCGTTGAGCRATACCTTACCAAGCTCTTCCAGCAAAATCTATCACTTGAAATTTTGTTGTGTTAAGTATATAATTTTTTTCACCCGTCTCCGAGATTTGTCATTTGTCACAGTAGGATTTTAACATCTAGACATCCATAGAGCTAATATTCCTTTCAWTTTTTTTTTAAATAAAGAAACTCTAGACAAAATGAGATAACACGTTTCAGTTATCAGCCCCTATTCAAAGTTTATGGGCAGCTGCTATCATTCTTTGAGTGCCTCTTATTAAATGTCTTGAGGAAGATTTTTTTTAAATCTYTCTGCAGTACAGCAGTGTCAGAGAAACTCATGATATTTAGATGAGTGACATGTCTAGAGGATCAGCAAACTATCTGCCACAGGAGCTAGTGACACCACAAACCTTAATCCAAAGCATGGGAGGGAGGATATCAAAATGCAAAACTGCAAAACTGAAACCGAAAGTTTGAAAATCCAKCACACTTTTTCTTGTGGAAAATATGGAGTCTACCCAGCACGCAAGCTATTACAGGAGTATATTTTTTTAAATAATGCTTGGAGTAATTGGTAGTTGAGAGTCCTCTGTTTTTTGTGCTGCGGTGTGGTCGATAACACATTCTAGAGGAAGAGGGAGCCGGCAGCCTACCAACCACATACCTCCAAGGCGCTCGTGAAGAGCCGTAACATTCTTTGTCTTTCCTCCTATTTAGGATAAAACCCGTAGGGAGAAAGGAAGTAGAAAAAGACTCCTCCGAGCGACAGCTGGGCTTTTTACGTAGTTCATCAACACAGGCCGTGAAAACATGGCCTTCAGAAGCTCTGCCTGTTAAGTGGTTAGGTACACCACCTCTAACCTACAGCTTAAAAAGCTTAAAAAAGTGTAGGTAGTGATTATCACAGCTTGTATGGGGTGAACCTACCCAGGAGCAACCACATGAGGATGTGGGCTGGATGGCATGAGCAGCCAGTGATGGCCAGGAGCTTCCACTGGCAGAGCTGCTGCCCCCAGAGCAGAGCTCTGGCCGCAGAGGACAACCTGCGCCGCCCTCCCCGGCAATGCAAGGCTTTGAGAACAAGCAATAGCTCATTAAGTGTGCCTTTTATTCTACAAAGCAAGCGGACGTGCTTCTTCACCCAGTGGATGTTTTCCAGCAGTAGGAGTCTTACACGATGATCTTTCGTCAAAAGAATATGAACATTCAGCGATTAATCTGCCTCGCGATGCTGATATTACATTCTCCGTCCAGAACRAGTCACTATCCCTTGGTGAAATGGCTGCCTGTGAAGCTCCGGATGTGATATGTTGTTCATCACTCACAGATGGCAATAGAAAAGAAAATTTGGTCCCTATTAATTGCAGATTTTTTTWTTTTTTTTAACAAAATCTGACTACTAAACTATGTGTTGAAGTAAATTAAAGTAAAAAAAGATAGTAACAATATAATGAAAGGTTTGGAGAAATTCTGCCACTACAGGTTTATGCAAATCAGTCTTATTTTTATGAAGATTTTTTCTAATGTTCTCGCAATGGGAACCATTATTATTTCCAACCAGAATGATACTTCTTATATTTTGACATATCATCTTTAGTTCTATATATCTCTTTTACACAACCTCCTTCAAGATTTGAGAACGGGTTAATGAACTCTCTCATCAAAAGCATAATAGGAAATACACTGCGAATTACTGGTACATACCATAAAAAGACTTTCCTTCTCCCTGCATACATTTAAGCAATGCAGGAAAGCAGTTCATCGTTAGCTTAACTTTAATTATGAGTTTACATCTCACTAACAAGCACTTTCCAACTCTCTGCCCATTCGTCCATGAGCTAGCATTATAACTGCAATTTTTCTCCTTCCCATCCCTCATTTCCCCAATAACTAGACTTCTGTTTCGATGACAGCATAGTTCCAAATATTTTGAAACAGGCCTTTTATTTAACACAAACTAATGATTGGGTCTTCATACAGCACTGAAACCCATCTCCACCCTCCCTGGTAATTCTCAGTGCAGATTCAGGCTCCTTGCAAATAAAACGCAAAGATATTACAAATATTCCCGGACTCGTGAAAATATTTTAAAGCCACAAACTTCTAAATATATTTGTCYGGTTGTAATATGCAAAATTATTAATATGTCAATTGTATTATTGATAGCAGCAATTACTATATTATTCCACCTTTTATAACAATTTCTACATGAGGAGTTAAATGCTTTTTACAAAAATTAGATTGAAATGACACAAGTAAAAACCTCTCAGCAAAAATTAAAAAAAAGTTTTGGCTTTTTCTTTTATGATTTGGATATAATCCAAAAAAGTTTGATTTAGGTGAATTTAAGAATATTTTTGTGATTTAGATTAATTTTATCTTTGATTTTGACCTGTTCATGTTTTGTTGTCCTAAGCTTGCATTTTTAAACTATTCATTTTGAGCCAATATCTGCAATGGAAAAAAAATGGTTTGTTAAAAATAAATAAATAAATAAATAAATACATATATATATATACACATATATATCCAGACAGTTCTAGTCTCTGGGGGTATTGGCCTTAGCAAAGCTGGCTTCAAACTGAATCATCATGGTGTTTCTCGAGGTAAAAGGAGGTGGCAAGAGGCTGCATGTCAGATGAAAGATCTGTGCCAGAAGGCTCTGCTCGAGATGTGAATAGTTCGGAGATTGCTGTGCAGGCAGGAGCTATGGGAAGAGGGCTGAAACGCATCCGTTCCTTCGTGAATGCAGCTCCAAGAGATCAACCTCCTGTCCCACAACGCGCTTGTTCACAGGACCGTAATCCACATCGCACTGGGCTTTGAATACTGAAATACTTTCTCTCCATCGTTTTATAAACAGAGTATTTCAAAAGATTAATATTAATTTGCTGTATGTAAGATGACACATGGAGAGGGACAGTATAACTTTATTCAATGGACCTGCAAAATGTGGCATCAATCACAAAGCAAGATTGTTAGAAAGACCAAATGTGGCTTCCTTCACGTCCTTAAAAATCACTGATATTTGAGATACAGTATACTGTGGAATAATCTCTGAAAAAGACTGACTGAAGACCCATTGCTCCCCACATTTAAAGGCATCAGAAACAATAGTATAAGGAACGCATTAATCGGGGGAAGAGGATGAATGCCTTGTTTGCCTTGTATTATAACTGGAAAAAGAAATAAGAAATACTGCCATATCTGTCCTTAAAAAAAAATCCAGGCCATAGAAACTGAGGTCCAGCTAAGGATTTACTGTATTGCAAAATAAGGTAAAGGTGGGTGAGTTGGAATTTTGTCAGAGAAGACAAGACAAAATGATACAATTATTCCAGCTCAGAGCCAACATGCTCCAAGATATACGTTTGCCTACAATCACTGTAAATATGAATATTTTAGAGGTTAATATGAGGATCAAATGTGTAATGCATTTGCTGAAAAGATTAATATCTTTCATTAAAAATGATAGTGTACTGTTGGTTCGGCATTTGCATTTAGATCGAGTAAGTAATAAGTGTATTGACTGCTTAAGACWCATATCTCTAAAACAGAAAATAAAGATAAAGAGGATACTGGCCATCTGCAGAAGTGGACCAGCATTTTCTATTTCCTACTGCTCCCCCTTCAGAGAACTTAGGTCCTATCAACAAGAAAGCTATGATTTACTTACCACAGAAGAGCTGGTTGAATACTGTGAAGAATATTTATGCATGCACTCATTCTCTCATGCAAGCAATGTATCGGTGAATACATATCTGTGGACTGCTGTTGACTTGAAAAATTGCTAGCCAATGTACAGTCATTCATCAGCGCATAGACAGGAATGGGTATTTGCCAATTGTTATATAGTGCTTTGTTTGTTTGCTTGTTTTCGTTAAAAACTCAAAGCCATCCAGGCAAGCGGGAGGCTTAGCAAACCATTCCACGATTGCAAGCCGTCTACATCAACATCAGCTAGTCTAACTGTAGGTTTCCAGTGGTTCATGGCATAAATCTATCAGCTCCATGATTTCAAGTAATAAGGAGAGCGAGAGGTATACATGACATAAATAATGGTAGTTTGATGTACCAACATTGGTTCAAAAGCCTTCAGAATCTAGGAGGTGCTTACTGAAATGCTGCTATGGCTTAAGAGGGTCACGGAGAGTCAGCCTCTCTGGAGATCGCCCAACATTTTATTTCACTGAAATCAGCCCAGAGTTTCTTAGGTACTCAAATTGATTTTCCTGAGAAGCAGTGTATAAAAGCATGTGCGAAAGCATACAGTCCAGCATGTAGTAGACATCTCAAACTGTCGTTTAACTTTATTCCAAATTAAGCACAGCAGTTCCTAATAAAAGCAAAAGCATACTATTCCTCAAACTCTGAGGAGTAAAGTATTTCACTCACGCAACTGTGGTGGTAGCTTTCTTATAGTACTACAGTCATTCTGAATTTATACAAACCAGATAGCTATTTTCTTACAGAGAAGGGGTCTGTAACASCGGCAAAACAGCATTGTGGGTAAGCAGAAAAAACAATTACTGTTTCAAGGAAGTTGGAAAAGAGTTGATTCTACAAGTGTACAAGTGCTTTCCCCTACTACGCATATGAGGAGCATTATTTTTCTTTCACTGCAGGCAAGTGTCACTTTGAAATGGACTCTCCATCCCTGAAATACAAAACTCGGGACATTTCCTCAAGATTCTTTTCCTTTTTTTTTCATCTGCTGCGCTCTATATCGGGTCATTTAGACCATACACTTTGGTGGAGGGCATCCTTCCCCTGTGAATCTATGAATCAAAATGTATTCTCCAGCGGATATCTGGAGGTATAATTTGCCCCCTAACACTCTTCAATCTTTCTTGCTGACACATTCAAGGATGCTTAACTCCCACAAGAAAAAAATGCACATTAATCTTCAAAAATATGTCCTTACCTGCCTTCTCAAAATGAAAATGGATGTTCTTCGATAAATTATCTGAGTTTTGCTGAAAACCCTGAGGGGCATGCACTTTTGTAAACAATTTTGAATCTGAAAAATTTATAAATAAAAATACACTGATAGATTCAGGCCAGACAAATCCTGCAAGATGCTGAGCCTTTCTCTGGAAGCCTGAAGCACTCCCAGCTCCCATCAACAGATGGCACTAGGGATCAGCGGCACTCAGCAGCTTGCTGGATGTGCCCTGGGGGATTACTCAACATGCCTTCTTCTGCAGACGGGAGGGAATGACTTCTTCACTTAACACTTTTGTAGGTGATACTATACTATGGAAATAGCGCCAAAGCAAACACTTTCACCCATCCATGCTAAATTAAACACCCAGGCTTGTTAAACAAGTCCAATTACTGTTGAAGCTATGGAAAACCCTGATTCATGAAAACTGGATGCGGCTGTAAGATCTTAAGACACGATATCTCACCACTCTATCTATTTTGATACCGTGTCATGTTTTATGTATCTTCTGAGCAACGAAAATAACTAGTAATGTTGGGGATGTGAAAGCAGACAGGCAACCCAGAGAAAAGACCTCAGACCCCCTTCATATTTCTAGATACATATTTCTAGTATAGAAAGAAGGCAGTACTAAAGAGAGCGCGATGACTTTCAGAGTTTGTATTCCTTCTCRCTGATGCACAGAACTGCTCTGCAATCACCCGTGGAGGAGAAGTCGCTTGACACACCTTAGAGCCTTCCCATCTCCATACTCTCTGTATTTATGATATAAATAGAAAATATTATATATATATATTTATGATATAAAGGGTATATATATATATATATTTATATATGCATATGCATAGAAAAAAGTCCTAATAACCACAAGTTAGAGAAAAAGATACTCTAAAGACTCTGAAGAATTTAACACCATTGTCTTCCTTTTGAGCTGATCCTGTGTAGCTAATAGAAACTGTTTCACTGAGCAGAAGGAGCTGGTTCACCAGAAACAAGTTCACCCTTTTTCTTTTTTCCCTTTCTTTTAGATTTTATTTAAAGCAGAAAGCATCTACTGAGAATTCACTTTTAATCCTGAAGTATTACTAGAAAAAAATGTTTGATTTGATTTTTATCTCCTTAAAATTAAGCTAAATGTTTGCTTTTGCATGCTGAGATTCTCCCACATATATTGAATCAGATACAAAATCTAAGCTCTCTAGACACCCAAACTTTGTTTTACTTTAGGGTGAATACCTGGGTTTTGATTCATTGCACTGAAACAAGAATTTCCAAGGCTATAGCATGGCAACCCCTCTCAAAATGTAGAAGCATGAAAAAATAATAAAGATTATAGCATATGTTCAAAACCTTCCGGATACATTGCATCTCCACATCTCAGTGTCTCTCACTGGGCAATATCCCCAGTTTCCTGTTCCCTCTGAAATATGAACATGAAAGAAATGATACTTAAAATAAAAAATAGCAGTTTACATTCTGTTGATGTAGCTTAAGTGAAATAGAAGGCTTCCCAAAAGCATCAGCATCTAGCAATGGTTAAAATTATTAAAAGAGTTGGAAAACAAGAGTAACTTTTATCAGCATTTTATCTCACTGTAAAACAGTTTATATCAACCTCTAGCGCATACACGAGTAATGATAAACAGCTTTCTCCCCTCTCCATGTCCATTCTAAACAAGTTTTTCTCTCAAATTCAGCTACTCAATTGGTGTTCAGGGCTAATACAGTTTTAACTAATATACCCTACAAGGAACAACTAAGAAAATCCACTTTTGACTGGCAATAGTTTTTACGATGCAAATAAAAGATAACATAGCTAGTGAAAGACAGCAAAACACAAGGCGGCTGGCATGCTACAGAGAGGGGGCGAGTAGGACTCTGTCCTGGCCACCAGTCTCCCAGCATGCCTGAAGTCGCTTCTCCAAGCCTGGCGACACACATATCTATACACCCCACCCCTACGCAGCAGCTGGACAGAGCTCCCCTCCACCAGCTGTTACTTCTTGCTCTCCCTACCTGAGGCAGAGATGATCCTTTTACAATAATTCGATTTCATGAGCTGGTGAAACACCTAGAGATAGTTCCAGTATTGGGATTATGTTGCTACCCTGAATTATTTGGAATAGGATTATTAGGCCACTTGCTCCTAAAAGCTATTATTATGATTAAAAATAGGTGTTGTACATCTTTGCCTGTGAACGACTAACTCCACGGGTCCAAGCAAGGAGGCATGAATACCAGCTGCTACACAAGACATATGTGAGCAGGAAGGGGGAGAAGAGGCCGAACCTGCTAAGACGACAGAGGTCATGCCACAATACAGAGCAGCTTGTGCAGAAATAGAAAGCTTACACTTTTTCTGCAAGACTTTCACCTGAAAAGTCAATATTAGACTGAAATTTAACTGCAGATAATGCTTTTTAGTGTTAAAATTTTACACAGCCTTATATTCTGGCTCATAAAACATTCAGCATTTGCAGCAACAACAAAAATTACTTTGTAGTTTCAACAAGACTGCAGTTTGCCATGCCACCTTCAAAGCAAAGGTATTGGATCAACTATTATTAAAAATCATGGGGAATTCAGATCTTGCTTTCAGGATATACTACCCAGCAGTAATACCCGTTCGATTGAGGCCAGATTTCTTGCATGGGGACAGCATCATTATTTCATGAATCACCAGTGACCTTTGGAAGATACTAGGAAAAGCAGGCATGTTCATTCCCTTCCATTGATTTTCCAATTTTGAGTAAATTGGTTTAATCTGGGGAATGGTTACCTATTAGGAATAAAAATACCCAAACTGACTTTAGAAAATAGTATAAAGCTTTTGAACTTAAACAATGAAGTTAGAAAGGAAACTTGAGGCATAAAGGCAGTGATTATATATATCTTCATTTGGGCATGATCCTGTGGCCACCCAGACAAGAATGAAAGAATTGGAATCACTCTGAATTTAAAAGACAGATTTACAGCCCAGACCATAGTTTTACTGGAAYGTATGTCTGTTTTACCCATTGAATATCTGCTGTTGGAAAAGCTTGCAGAAAAATTGAAGTCACTTAAAAATGGGAAGTGGCATGGGCATCAYTTCCACCTGGTYAAAATGAGAAATAGRTGCTGAATATTGAGAATATTGCATAGTCCTATATCTAACATTTAAAAGACAAGTTCAGTAAATCTTCACATTCACTCAAAATACGATAGGGGTTATGGGCAAAAAGTTAAGATCTTTAGATTTGCCTGAAGGAGCCTGCAAGGAAAGAACCTTGTCATCACCAGGCACCTAAGAGCATACTGGGGTACGTGACYGAGGGAACTGCTGATTCATACAGTTACTGTTTAGGTCATCATCACGGCAGCATATATATAATTATTCCACTAAGTCCATTCAACAAAAAAGAAAATTCTAGAGAGGCATTTAAAGAACCAAACTATGACCAGCGCAAACTCATGGTAGACTGCACATACAATTTTTTTGTTTGTTTGTTTCCAAACAGTTAATTGATAACTATAGGTCAAATTCCATTTATTCCTGGGATCTTTGCCCTCAGCACTCAACATTGGATGTCTTGTCCAGAAATGATGAACAACCAGATTTATAAATGGTGATCATGGCAGATGATTTCTTATACCAAAATAAGAAAGAAAGTTCTGTAAAAAGACTTCACAACGTTCGACATCTGAACCCCACCCCCTTAGACACTCTGAACCTCTCTTCRTATCCCAGGTGATGATTATAAGCCTGAACGTTGAGCTGTCAGGCCGACGACAGGAAAGTGTTCACTTACCTCACGATCCAACAGTACCGGTGACACCACTGTGACGATGTCCCCCTTCTCTGGATCAATATAGAACATGTTTGGAGATGGTTTGGTAGGCGTCTGTTTAAGGATGTTATAGCGCAGAAGAGCGTTGTCTGTGCTAGAGTCGTCAGCATCGAATGCTGTCATCCGCATCACAGTAGTTCCTACAAAAAAGGTGGAAAGACAACAGAATGCAATTAGGGAGGACATGTAAAATTATTCTGCTTTCACATGTGAGAACCATGTGTGTATAAAACATAATTATCTCACTGAGACCACTAAGTAATTTCACTTCATAGTTAATCTGTAATTATATTTGTCTTTTTATTTGCTACTGAGCCAAGAACAGAAGATGTGCTTCTAGTCTGCAGCAGACAAATGACTCCAACACAAGTTCCCCATATCTGTAAACTTTGTTACCACCTACGTTAATGGCATTTCACTAAATGAACTACAGATGTATCTTCCACACTTTGACTTCTACTGGTAGAAAGTCTACAGGATAGCCACGATGAAGACACTGAAGTAAGAGAAAGGTCTCTAGAGCATACAGACATGCTACAGGGTGAACACTGTTGATTGCACAGCATCTTAAATGATGTACAGAGAAAAAAGACTCCCATCCTCTTCCACATCACATTAACAGGGAGGACCGAGGTGCTGCTAATTCTCCTGTTCGCTGGTGCAGCACGTACTCCTGCATCGTTTCCCTCAGACAGGGCTGTGCCAGCCTCCCGTGTGCCTATAAAATTCTACCACAGCATTTTTTATTCGTTTTGTACAGTATAGTGGGAACCCAGGAAAGGAAGTAATCAGACACCTGGGCTCAGCCCTGGGATATTCACTCTTAGATCATTACAGTTTCTTAATCAGTTCATTTACAGGTGTAAATGTAGGCGTTATTRTAAAAAACAATCTAACTAAAAGTAGTAAAATATTTCTGGTAACATTAACCTGAACAAACAATAAAATCCTGTCAAATAAGAAAAAAAAGTCATGATCAAATCAACAAACTAGTTTCCATGCTGAATCAAAATAAAGTAGCTAATTAATGCAAAAAGTATTAGCAATCTTTTTATAAATTCTAATTGGGAGTCCAAGAATGTATCTGTTCTTTTGCCTAAAAACACCAACAAAAATAATTTATCAAAGTCCATCAACTATGTAATTTGCATTTAAGTAGCTTAGTACTGAAACCAAATTATTTAATGTGTGAACCACAATGACAAAGTCAATTATAATTTTTTCTGTTAGAGTTCAATTCTCACCTGGTGGCTAACCCTTTCGTTTCTCCATAGACTCTCAATAGGCAAATATTACTTTCAAACATCATAATGAAACCCATTTCAAATACATTTCCATTTCACAACAGGTCTATAAGACCATACCGACCCGTTCTCAGTGCCCACATAGCCTTCCGCAGCAATATAACTGAAAGGGATTAAAGCCTTCTGCTACAAAGCCAAAGCCAATATTACATTGACACTGCCTGCAGAGCAGAAATAGAGATCATTCATCTGCAATGATAAACAGCGAGTTTCTTTCGGAAGGTCTTCAAGCAGAGATGACTTAGGAATGAAACAAAAATGGAATATTGCTGAAAAAGTGAAAACAAAAACAACTTCATTTATGGGCTGACATAACTGCCTGGCTCACTGTTAGACAAAACACAACAACTGACTTGTTTAGATGTTTCTTCTATTTTTTCCTTGTGTTATACTGCTCCGAGTACAAAGTATTGCTTCTTGTTGTAGTGACCTTGAATATAAGCTCTCAGAGGTTTTGCTTCATTGCTACTTCAGGCAGACTTACCCCCTTGAGAAATATAACAGAGATCTGACAGCATGTTGGTTTTATTCACCAGTGATTAAAGGTCAGACAGCTCAAAAAGCAGCTTACCACTGGATGCCATGCCATGTTTTCCAATATTACAAGATGATCCTAGCCCTGATATTTCACCTACTTTGTCTGAGACTTCTTCAGAAGAAAAATAGCTGCTTTTTGTTTTGAAGAATGAAGATTCTCTTCACAAGTACAGAGTACAACACGCTGTGCTAGTTTTTAGGTATTTATTGTATTTGAGAAAGATTATTTCTATTCGTGTTAGATAAAGTGGGTCATGAAAATCTCCAAAGCCACATGAATTCAGTGAAATAAATAAGAACTAAGGCAAATCTTCAAGGGATCTTAAAAAGTACTGAAATACAACRGAAATTCAATGGGATTTGGTACATAACTCTTCTTTGAAAAATGCAATTTAATGGGATGCCATGGTCTTCAAGTACATCAAACTATATTTTAAATKAATATAAATTCCTACCATTATTAATCTTTTAGATAAATTGATGCTCAACAGAGATTTAGAATCTGATCGAAATATATATACTCATGTTGAAATCCCATTTATACAGTGGTCYTAGAGAGGTCTACTGAAATATTTCTAACGATAAGACTTTGGAAGGCACATACAGATTTTAAGACGTGATCTGACGTAAATCTCCAGATCTCTAGTTACTCTAGCATAAAACTGACTTGACACAATTGCTGAATCGGACTCTGATTTGCCAGCTGCAGTTCTTCAACCTGGCTGGTCACYGGACATTATCTCACTCTGTGCAATCATTCCTCCTGTGCAAACACGTACAAAATTCCGGCAATGCAGAACAGCAGAATTTTATGTTCGGATCACACAGAGATGCTAGCTCCAGGAGGAGAGCTATCAGGAATTAGACCCATTTGTTTCTACCTTGCCTTTGCCGAAGGTTTTGAGATATTGGTACAAGGTTGCATCTGTAATCTGTTCGCAAACATCAATACATAGAACTACAGCTCTTTGAACATCACCTGTATGCTTGCAATGCTAAAACACCCAGAGATGCTGCCGAATACCCCTGCTGAAAAGAGAAATCTTTCACTGAACTGAATGTGGGTGCCGGGCCTGAGAACGGCTTGTGTTCAGAAACATAGCTCCTCATGCTCTTGTGTTCACAAACAAGTTTGTATACTCACTTGTGAGTTCAAAAGCACAGTGGTGCCTAGTCTATATCATAGTCCATTTAAAAAGACCCCCACATTTACAAAAAAAATTAGTGTGATCTMAAATTTGTGGTTGGTGCCTCAAAATTCACAACTGCTTTAAATCAGGAGCTAAAACATCTTCCAAGCAGCTTTTGTAGAAGTCCGGTGACTGTATTTCCAGGGAGCAACTGGCCCAACCTGGTTTAGGTGATCACAGAGAGTACCCACAAGGGGGTACATTTCGGTTGGGCCCACCTCTAAAGAGGATGCCTAGAGATCCATTTCCTAAAAATGCATCAAGTAACACAAACTTTTATTTGAAAAGGCTTTACAGCACAGACTCCAGTCCAAAASAGTTTAATTCAAGATGCATACTTCCTCAGTATTACTCCTTCATCATAAAGTTTTATTCTTCATAAAAGATTCATTTCCCCAGACCCATAAACTGACTACTTCTAATTCAGTGTCATTTTATAAATACTTCCATTCCTGGCATCAATCAAATGCAGCTGGCTTTCAAACCACAAAACAACAGCTTGCTACATTATCATGTTAAACAATATATATTAACTTATCAAGCTGAGGAACAAATGTCTGCAAAATCAGCAACTTTATAGTTCTGCCGCTGATGTGCGGAGACTCACTTGAGGCAGTCTCTCTCAGTAAAGGTAGAGCTAAGCCTCGGCGTATTTCAATATTCATGCTTTATTTGTCACACCTTCTGGGCAGTTCTGCTATTACCATAATCATTCAAACCCTCTGCTTGCACCTCCCAGAGTTCCTCATCGATCAGATACATATCTCACTAGCCAAGTCGTTGCTCCAACGGCTGCAGCTATCAATCTGCTGATTGCTCATTTGGCCTATAAGTTGGCTTGGAAACATTGGTGAATCACTCCCCTCGGGCACCCAGAAGTAAAGCGCAATGCTTGCACAATTTTGTGGTGATTGGAGCAGATGGTTCCTTGGGAAAAGCTCTTTGGCATTTTGTTATTTACCTCTTAATAACCTTTCTTCTTCTTTTTTTTTTTGGCTGTCAAGATGCCAAGAGAACACTGGGAACAGTTCAGCTGACAGATGAGATCGACTATTACTAAGGGCCCCTCTCCCTTTTTTTTTTGATTTTTACTTTTCCGTTCAGCTGCCAGGTGGGCTGAGGACTTTGTGCTCGCTCCCGTCACGGTTCCTGCAAAGCGGCGACTCTTCTACTCCTTGTCCCCTCCCAGCTGGCCAAGTAGTAGGTTTTGTCATGTACAATTGAATGTTACGCTGATACGCGTTGTGCTCAGGTCCCTGGTTTTTAGAGAGTATTACAATGCAAGCACTTTTATTTCTGTCTTGCAACATGACTCATCGAAGATTTTACTGATGTGCTACTTTCAAAGGTCCTATCCAGCAAAACAAAAGGGGATTTTACCTTTTTCACATAGCTCAGATGAATCTCTTGTGGTAACTTTCGCTACTGTTACGTTGAAGTGCAATTTATTGTTATTAAAAATAATAAATTTACAATAAAGRATAGGACTGCAGTGGAACTGAGGCCTATTTCTAGCTAGATTTCCTATGTGAGCTTAGGCACACAGCCTTAAAAGATGACTCTAAATTGGGATGTTAACATTAAAAATATTGTCCAATTTAAGGACTGAACARTTTTAAGTTCACAAGAGCTACAGTGCTCAAAACATTCAGCCTGAAGTTTGCTCATGTTGTTGACAGTCAAAATTAGATGTCAGTTTTAAAATCTGATTTTTAGCTTCCTTATTCCTATTTTTCCCATCTTTTAAGTAGTAAATATACAGTTTTTTCTCAAAATATCTTTCAAAGAAATCAACTAAAAGATTAAACAGATATTATCATCAACAAATCGCTGAGGTCCTTCATAAACGATATGCGACCGTGGAAGAATGTGCACAGAAACCCAGGGCTGAACTGCCCCTTCAAAGCGCAGCAGGCAGTTGGGTGCAATGCAGGCTGCTTCCAAGGCACCTTCCAGAGATACGAGTGAASCAGCAAAAGACCCCTTTGAGCCCAGGGAAACTGCGCTTGTTGCGCTGTGATTTGAATTCTCATTGCCAGATTCTTAACTCAACAGAGCAACATCTGGACTTTTATTTAGCAGATACTGAACAAGACCAGAATAGATCATAATGCATAATTGGAATCTCTTTCCCATGGTGATCCACTTACATTGTTCTGACAATGGAAGGGATCTAAAAGCAAATATAAATTAAACGTATTCCCCTTTTCAGGCTAGGTTACCTGTTGAGATGGTTTAAAAATGATTTGGCATAATGAGGATTTCACCCATAGCCTCTTGCTGTTTAAGTCAGATCTAAACTGATAAATAGTCCCATTATGTCTAATGTGGAAGTAAAACTATCTTTTCCTCCGCTGGTGCAGGATCTCTGGTTTGTACTAATTTGCGTTTGTTATTGCACTGAACTAAACAACATAACTTCTCATCCTTTTTGCGAGTCCGCACTGTCCGTTCAGTACATTCCACAAAGGGAGAAGCCATTTTCATAACTAACGGGACCAGGTTGCTGAGCTTTCTTCCCACATTCTTCACAATTTCAGAGAGCTCTGTGCACCTCTGTACACTGAACATAATCAGTTCTACAATAGTACACTTTTAAGAAACAAGGCTATTTTTAACAGAAAAAGTATAACAAAGAATAGAAAGACATGGGAAGAAAAAGGGAGAAATCAAGAGTTACTGACATCTCTCAAGCACTTTTACATTACTTTACATGTAGAAAAAAAGAAAACAACTTTTGGAAAATGGAGCAAAGGAGGATACCCTCCTGTCTACTGTACTCATCATAGCTAATTACATGTTTGACTGTCATTTCGTATTTTAAAGACAACAAGCTCCAGGGAAGCAAAACAAATATAAGAAGAAAGGTCTATTATGTCTCCAATCAAGTGCATTTGAATTGCAACTACAGTTATTAACTTATGCGTGTTATTAAAAACTTGAAGGCCTTGCTCAATAGAGAAGACATTTAGTAAGAATTAATGAGTTCAGTCTTTTAGCATATCTTAGATTTGTACACAGCAATAATTTCCTTCCCTGCAGGACATTTTTGCATCATCTATTTAGATGTCTGGCAAATGCAGGATATGTATGTACTTTTAAAACTAGAGCTTAGATGGCACCTCTGATCAGCACATGGTGCATGCCAAGAAACTGCAGGCAGCAGGAGTGGAGAGATGCACTGCTGAAATATCAATTGGGGGATGAATGTTGACACACAAAAGAAACTTGRGTGATACTTAAATAGAGATGAAGAACTGTTAAGGAGTGCTACTATTTATAAAGAGTTAATGTGGCCAGACTGCATACAAACTGAGGGAGAAATAATGGGACATTTCTTACTGTTTCATCATAAYGTTCAGTTAAGATGTATGGGCAGGTCAACCTTTAGCAGTACTAGCATTTGAACTTTTTTTCTCATGAGTAATATAGCTGTTTTGGTAGAAGTTGTTATTCACGGATGGGGTTGAGAATGAGTTAGATGCAGTGCTGTCCCTAGAAAAACTGTGGGTTACAACGCCATGCAGCTGAAAACAACACTTTTAGGGATCTGCTGCTCCAGCAAGGCGGTGATACGTGCAATGGCAGTCAATGAAATTGCATTAGTTGAAGTTTCATGATATGGATGATATTCCGGTATATTCTGCTTTTTCTCTAGTGCTATGAATGCTTCTTTCCTTAGGGGCAAAGGTGAAAACGTTGAAAATGGTTAGCCCAGCCTAGGATTCCCAAATCATGCATATGTTATCAGAATATAGCAGATTATGAGGTTTTGTAGCAGCCTATGTATACATGAAACTTACTTTCTTACTTCTTTCTTACTTTCTTGTGTGCAGACGTAAGACATTGTGAAGCAAACAAAAGAGGATTATTTATCCTTTYACAATCATAACACTAAGAGAGAATACCAAATACAAAACACGCGGTCCCCGACACGGACAACTTACATTACAGACGCCATTCACTCTTCCCCAACAAAAAATTGCATGTAGCCTACGTATTTGTCTGACAGACTACAGGCAGCATGAAACATGCAGTTCCACGAGGAGYAAAATCAACAAAGTTTCATTTCCTATCGGTATTGTCCAAAGGCTCATCACTTGGATGGATAAGATGATGTCTAARAAGGGCTAAAGTCAGCCATTCCCTCAGTAAGGCCATTAACAGTGTCTTACTCCTCTCTCATTTTCATGAGGCTTATATGAATTTAAGAGACCTCTTCAATGAATTTTACTCCTACCAGAAAATTTAGTGAAAACTCAGTGATGAGTTCAAAAGCTGTGTGGGACTGACTGGCACACAAACAGGCAGAAACACATGCTTAAAGTTAACTTGCTCAGCTGGCTTTTTATTTTTATGTGCCAGTTTCTTTTCRTTGTGCATCTATAGGCAAACTCAAAAATAAACTCTATTCTCCAGCAGTCAGTTTGTCAAGGGAAAGCAATAGGCTGGGTTTGCTCTATGTTGACTGTGCCGCTTATTGTACTCTCATCCGAACATATACAAGCATAGAAATAACAACAGAAATCTTGATCTGGGGTGACATGGCTCTAAAAGGCTTTTATGTATGAGCAAGGGAGCTGGTTGCTGAAATATTCCCCTCTATTTCAGAGTACCTGTTGAGCTTCTCGACCTTTAAAAAATATTAACTTTTCACATTTAAAAATAAAGGGGGCTAATACTTTAACATACAGAGTTCCTAAGAGAGAGAGGAATGTGCCATGATGTTTTCCTGAAACAAGTTTACACTTGCTTAAATGTGAATCTAAACCTCCAGGTAAGAGGACGGAGGGAAACGTGGGCGGGCAGGCACAGTGACCACTCTGCTGCCATCAGGGGCTCTTTCCACCACACTGCCCCTACCTACRGCTCTGCCTTCCCCTGAACAGATTTGTTCCTAACCAGGATTCCATCTTAATTCTGGATCAGGAGTAAAAATGCAGAATTCTCCTCTCTGGTTCCCTTTTGACCAGTAAAGTCTATTAAGAAAATGCACGAATTACTTCTTGGATCATGACCACAAGCTATAAAAAGTCCCAYCGTTCTAATATTCCAACTGCCGATTCATAACAATCTTAAATGTCAGATAACATAAATCATAAAGCAATATAACACATTCTCTTGAAGTAAATGGTTTAATGTAAATGATGATATGCATTGAACATCTCACAGCAGGTGAATATGACAGAACAGTGATTTATGAGCTAAAGAATAGCTATCCAACACACAAAGAGTAAGATTTAGCCCCAGACACTCTCAGAGAAAACACAGAGGACCCACACTCTTTCCGCAGATGGGATAGCACAAGAAGTCAATCATAAAATCACAAGAAATAAAGATTGGATGAGACCTTAAAACATYATTAAATTCATCCCCCTGAAAACAATGCAAGACCATTCTTGGAAAAATACAGAATAATACTGGCTTATTTTTTAAAAAACCTCMAACAGAGGAAATTCCACAATCCCAATGTAATTTAGGACCATGATGCCTGCATTTGGCAAACACCTGCCAGAAAGTTAGCTCAGGCCCCAAGCAGAGGCAGGTCYCAGCTAACGCTGCCAGCTCAATGCTAGCCCATCATTGCACCACTGGAGGTGCAGGATGCTGAGCTTCGCACACCTTTTATGCAATTATCAGAAATAAAATCTAAGCCCCGACACCTTCTGCCTCTGGCACCGGTGACCTGCTCATTCGCTCAGCCCTTTGATCTGAACCGTTTGAGCACCCAAAACACTGTCAGAGATGCTCATAACTCATAGGATTTGCCATGCTGCTTGCCCACTTCCTATGAAATATTGGAATTGCCTGCAATCATTCAAATTTGACTTCAGACATATACAAGCTGTTTAAATGCAGATGCAACTTTATAGTCTAGAACAGCTAAGCAGAGAGTTTACTAAAAATATATATTCTGCTAAACTTTCACTTATCTCTGTTTTATAATCCAAATGTTTTCTTTAGCTTTTCTCTGCCTTTTCTTTAATAGTTTCCTATTCTTCTCATCTTCCCTGTTTACCTGGGTGGTACAGTTCTGGCCAGAGGAACTCAAATTCCTAATAGACAGCAATTTTAAAGTAATATAAATATATAAAGCCTGATGTAAATTTCATATCCAGAAATACCCATGAGAAATTATCTTTTAAATGTGGTAGAAAGCTTCCCCTAAACCTCGAGACAGAAAATAAACCAGACAAAATTAGTTTAATGATTTAACTTTCTTCAGGAAAAGAAGTTAATATCCAGTTTCTCCTAGCCTCTAAGCAGGGGAAAATTCTTAATCAARGTAAATGAAGAAAAGAAAATAGATGTTTCCAAGACTTCATTTAGCTTAGCAAAATRAGACTGCCAACTATTTGTATTCTGAACTGCTAAGAGGGAACTGGCCATCATTCACTTCAAAGCTACTTTCACCTCATCTCCATCCTGTCCTGTCAAGCAGAGTTACTGTTCTCAGTATTTACAGGAATGACAAGAAGAACGAGTATAGGTTCTGCTTTTTCCCATATTAAACAAAACGTAGCTAATTATTGGGAATCCAATTCACATTCAGCTATCCATCAAGCCATGAACGCCTCCAGCTTTGGAGACCAGGAGCAATTTGCAGCCCTCGGGTCCAGGTGGACGTCGTGGCAATAGGCTAAGCCCGGCTGCTCGCGCCCTCCCGCAGCAGCGGCTCCCTCTGGGAGAAAAGCTYGGGTGCGCTGGCAGACAGGCAGCAGCAGGACCTTTCTGCAGGTCCACCGGTAGGGACCGTGGGGGAGCCTGGACAGAAGCGTGCCTTAGCCAAGCGAGAATTAGGGTGACACTGCAGAGTGCTTTGTTTCCCCCTCCTCCACCAACGGAGAGCAAATCTCATGAAAAGGAAGGACAATAGTGTCAAATCTAGGTTTTTGATAACTAATATATGAAAGTGCAATAATATTTTAAAAATAAAAAGGCAATGAAAGCAAACAGTATGATGTGTTAACAGTAACAGTCTATGTTGCAAAGCACTGTAAAAGTTCAGTTTCTGTGTGGCACGCGTAACAAGAAACCCAAGCTACGTTTTCTTGGGTGTGTATGCTCTGCRTTAGGATTTTGTTCAATATACAGATATTCTTCTAAGAAGCGAAGGATTTTTACAGATTTCAATAGTCCTGTGATCAGGCCACACTTCAGAGACAGAAGACCCTCTTGTTTCAATTACCTAGTCTCATAAAGGAATTGAATAGCTTCTTAAAACTATCTTATAAGAAAGGCAGCAATCATACTCCCCAGTATCAGCAGGCTTTAACTAAAAACATGTCATTACATTACAGAAGCCACTTTAGATTATTCTTCTATTTTTAAGTAAGGTATACTGGCATCTTTCCTGATTAAAGGGTAATAATATTACAGTTTAATAAGATCTCCCAGTGCAAGGTCAGTCTTCCTTGATTGGAAATGCTTTTTGAGACAGTGGGCCAGAATTTCTGTTGATATAAATCAGCCCTGCAGTACTAAAGCAAAGATTTATGTTAGATGAGGCTATGAAATACAGGAGTGACCTTGATGGTCTGCATTTCATACACACAGCATTATATTGCCTTTATTCCCTTTTACATTCCTAATTTCTTACTTTAGTAGACATAAATGAAAGAGAAAAGCAAAAGGATGATCAGTGCCTTTTCTGCACCTCTTCTATTTTAGACCCTTTCCCTTCTTGCTAGCAATGACTAATGCAAGTATCAGTTTTCTCGTACGTACACAGGATAATGATGATACACCAGTATGCACTTCACTCACTGCACTTTACAGAAGTCCTCAGCTGCATTCTTTGCTTCTTTAATTAATGTGAACTGGTTGGGCACTAATCTTGTTTTACTAAGTGGGGATATCTTTCTTATTCATGATCCTGTCAGTACGGTTCTCTTGTCACCTACGTCAATCCGAAATTAATCCATACAAGGCAAGAGTGCTTCAATACTACAAAGCTAGTGTGAATGAAAGCAGAATCAGATCCCATAATGAAGAGGTAAATCTTCTTACAAATTTTTGGCTCTGTGTGTAGGACCTTGAGCATGCACTTTTATTCTAATTTATCATTTCATCTTTGTATTGATTTCGTAGTCARGTCCTATCCATTTGATCTATGAAACATCTGAACCTTGTTATCTTAATCTCACTTATCTGAGAGATAAGTGAGAGTTTCAGTCTTAATACAGGACCTATTTTAGGTGGGTTTTGTTTTTCTCTGCCCCCACACTCCCCCAAACCTGAACTATTGGATAGATCTTTTGGTTCTCTCCCCACGCCTGCTCTATTGAAGTCATTACAGTTACTCAGATTCATCCTGTCCAGATAATATTTCATAATGAACTTCTTTCCTGCTAGATCCAGTAAATGAACAAGGTAACTACTCCTGTTTCTATGTCCAGAGAATTTCATCAAGTCCATTGCACTTTCCTAGATAAATCTTATCAAAGCTGTAGTAATTCCCATTAAGACTACGAGCAGAAGGGGTATGTTCCATTGTAAGGTCTTGAACGTAGTACTGAAAAAATTCTAACAGAGGATCTTAGGGCATATCTTGGAAAGACATCCTTGCCCTTAAAAGTGATATATTCTTCTCCCATACATTCTTCTGAACCACACTTAGAAGCTTATAGTAGAGGAGTCCTCAATCAGGAAGGATAAAAACATCCAGTTCTTCTAGAAACCTCCAGTTTCATTAAATCAACTCCACAGCACCAGCTCATTCCCTAACAGCACTCTAGAACCGTAGACGACAGAATAATTTTTTCAAGCCATTTCTGCATCTTAAGATTGAAATTTGGAGAACTACATACCAGAATCTCTGCAGTCCTACTCAAAATCCCCTGGTTTTGGTTAAATTTTATTTTAAAGCCACTGATAGCTGAATTTAATAAATGATTCAGATGTTTAAAGAACATGCTGTATGATTTTAAAGCAAGTCTTTGAAACCACCTTATAAATCTCAGATTCAAATAGGTATCCACATATGCAACAAGAATACAGTTTGGTGAGAGGCCTCTGTTTCCAGGAGGGGCCCTGACATTTGATCCTGAATTAAGTCATTAAGTCACTGAGCCCAGTATATTTAGGCTTAGACCGTATGTACTTCATTTCACTCAGTTACAGCCATTTAGGCTTAGCTACCTAGTCTTTTATGCTTCTCAGTAGTCACTGGAGAGGGACCAGCGATTTTGGATGCAATTCATCCCATTCTAGATTAAATATTTGAGCAATATAGTTGAGCTGRAGCAGCTTTAGAAGTGATTACTGATTCTGGAGGAGGTCTAACTCAGAAAAGATACCCAGSTTTCAGGTACTTAAAGTAGGTGATACTGATTCCATTCATTCTGCTCATTGCTACAGATGTAGAAAACAGGGGTAGAGTAAAATGATTCTCCTGAATTTTTCTTCTAGCATCACACGTTCCAAAAGACCTTTTCTTCCCCACTTTGTGCCTACTAACCATAGAAGGGAAAACACACTTGTAGAAAGCACATCAGAGGCCACGTCCCAGCTTTATCCCGGGCAGCTTTACAGTCTGCACTGACACTTGACCCTGGAAAAGCGGAGGCATGCGAGGACTAACAGCAGGCCGTGATATCAGTGCTCTTACTCTTTCACAACTGATGCATCATGTTAGATGTGGCCCTTAAGCAACAAATCAAGTTATTTTAACTTTGGATGCAATTGATTTAGTATTGAAAGGGCTATATTATATCCCTGCAGAGAAAATATGGGCATGGAAAAGGCTCTGTATGTCATAAAAYATCTAAATATTGACTGTGGAACTCCTTAATGTAAAATTAATAATTAAGCACAGAACAGCTCACTATATATCACTGCCAGCAATGAGACAGTCAGAGATCATAAGAGTTGTGGAGCTGTGTGCAGAAACAGTGTCATTAAGTAACTGGCTTGTTCAAGTGTATTTATACACACGCACATAAATATTCTCTCTGTGGGTCCAAAGAAAACAAGCATCAGTTAGTGCTATGTTATGTCAAGAATGAACACTAACAAACAGATTTTAAATGGCAACACAATTCCACCTTTCACTGTGGACTTTTACACAGCCCCCAGCTTGACCACACTTAAAGTTCAAGGGGTTCCTGGGGCTTACAATGATCTGAATTAAACTCTTAAAAATTCCTAATTCACTAAGACCTTTTCCTTAATCTCTCTATACCATGTTTCGGCTAGTTGAAGACAACAGAGGGTTTCTCCTTCCCCTGCCCAAGCTGGCTGGCAGGGATCTGGCTAAAGGCCAGAAGCTCTAAACCATATCTGCAGAGTGCTTTCCTGCTACCATGACCTACGCTGCTTCCCAGCTGTGGAGAAAGCTGAGCTTTTCGCTTAAGGAGAGCTTCACATGAACGTGGCAACATGGTCTTTCTGGAGCTGGCTCAGATCTGGGGCAGCTCGGAGCACAAACGGATGAAGCTGCATCTGTCTTTGGGTATTCATGTTCAATACTTTTTTCCCGTTTTCCTGTACTGTGGTGCTATACAGACTTGCTTGAGTAACCTTAAACTACAGAAAGCAGGCACATGGGCTGCTTTCTGGGCTTAAGCGTAGTACTACATGACTAAACTAGTTCAGTCACTGGTGCACCCTTTCTTGCACAAAGTAGAAGAACATTTTCTGTCCCCACCAAATATCTGGTTTCAATTAGGACAATTTACATATGCAAAGACACCAAATACGTACCAGTGGCTCACTCCCATTGTCTGCAATGGCATGTACCAGGCATATAAATAACAACTGATGTTTTCATTTCCCCTTTTTTTTCTCAGTCACCCTGCTGACTTTCCTAATTGGTTTCCAGTGCTGGAAAAGTCAATTGCAATATATGACCAAGTTTAAGGCTATCTGTACATCTCATTTAAACAAAGACATGCATAAAGCATATTTTTATTCGTTTTGTTAATGCTTTTCACTGGAGCCCTGGTACTGCAGGAGCTTCACGGACCTTGCTCACACACTATGGGGGACACACTGACAGTTTCAGAAGACACCAGCTTTCCAGATCAAAGCTCTTCCATGCAAAACTTTGGTTAGAAAGACCAAGGAAGAAATATTTTACCTGAGACACTTTGTGCTTGTGTGATTTATTCATGTGTTTCTCCACTAACTTATATGAAATCTTACTTCCTATGAATGCGAACTGTAAATCTCCCTGCTAGCCAACCAAGTCGAGGTCAGTACTGAGTCACAGGTCCTGTCTCTTGGACGTCTGCTAACATCTGTCCTTGACACTACCACAGACTTCACAACTGGATGAGATCAACAGCATATTGCACGTGATATTTACATAAACTCAAGGGGRGAGGGGCAGAGAATCCCCACCACAGCTGTATGCTTGTAAATTCCTTGACTTTTGACAAGATAAGTCACTTCCAAAAAATCCCCAAACTTAACACCTGATAAAGAAAAAAAACCTTACTGACTTTGATAACTTTAAGGTGTAATTATTTTACGTCTGTTTATCTACAGCAAAATACCTGTGACAGTGATGATATAACAGTGAGCCACAATGATTTGTATCTATGGATTATGTGTCACATTTGAAAACCTGTAGCTTAAATCATGCATTCGTGACAGACCTTGAAAATCTAAGAGGGGATAGGTATTCCAATGAACTGTGTCAATGTCAAATGAAGTTATTCCAAATTTTTATTACGTTACCAGAAACACACATTAGATAACTGCAAACTGTTCTGTTCAGGGAATTCCCTTAGCTTTTTATTCCAAGGTACTACTTTAAAGAGAGATCAGTTTGCAATTTCATTCACTTGCACGCCACTTACGAAATAACCCTTTGATACCAATCCTGGCAGGATTCTGTTACGCGTACTGTACTTCCTATGCCTATAACAACTAGATATGATAATGATCATCTTTGCATTGAATATATCTGTTGATACAATGTAACTAAGAATTAAACCCCATAGATAATTTGCTTTAGCAAATAAAAGGCAACATATTTTACAAGTTTCCCAGTTACACTGTATTGGCACAAAATACCAATAAAGTCTTAAAAAATAAAGAACTAAGTCATGTATAGTCACACAAGCATAGTCTTTTAAAAGTACACAGGTGATGACAATAGGGTAATATTGTCAAAAGCACAGAAACGCAGGTGTTAATACCCCAGCTTTTTGTGAGGTGTTAAGATCAAGCTAGTTTGCTGTCAAACAAATCAAGCTCTAAAGGTATGAGGCACGTGACTACTTCTGTATGTGCTTTCTGAATGCTTCCCATTTTCCCTGGATCATAAAACTTCGTATGTATTAAAATATGCATACACACTTGCCCAAAATAAGATATATTTAATAATACGTATTAAGGCTTTGTAGAGAAACACTTATTTTTCTATATTAAATACTAGGAATGACTTCAGTCCTTCAAGTGGCCATTGTCAGAGACAGAAAGGAATTGCTGCTTTAAGCTTCATGAGAAGCTTCCGTATGTGCTCAGCCCTCATGTTAAAAAAATCCCAGAGCTCCCCTAATGTCCCATATAGTTTTTGCATTAAACCTATAAAGAACTTGTGCATGACATTACTGCCTTCATAGCACACTATTTGCTCAGTTTCATGTACCATGAAATACTTGCATCTCCTAATTAATGCTTCATTTGCTAGAATCGAACCCAAAAGCAAGAAATAAAATAGCAGCTCTGACTTCGGGAGGGTGAGACTCCCCAGGTCAGGGCTAGGCAGGCAGCGCGGCACGCCGCCGCCCGCCTCCAACGCTTTCCACCRCTCGGGAAGGTTAAGTGGCCTTCAGGCTTTCAGTTCAGCAAGGAAACYGCTTTTGTTCGTGAAAAATGATGAATACAAAATGGTTATTTTGATGGCAAGTTATAACGCTAAGGCATTTGCATCTTTTGCGCTGAGGTTTTGCGCACAGAGATAACATAAACCAGTTGCTGGCAGAATACCTAAGTGCCCATATCAGGCTGGCGTAGGTTCAGCCTGGCGCCCAAACACGGTCCGAGCCAGAATGCTCTGCTCGCCACCACTGCTGAAGCTGGGAACGGATGCTTTTACTGGAAGCAACACTCACACCCGGGTCCTGCACGCAACAAAACAAACACRCCGACGTTCTCAGCCTGTAAATCAGGACTGACTTTTGCAAAATTAGCAGGTAGTAGATGCTACACTAAAACATCACAGGTGTGTTTATTAATTTACCACTCTTAACAGCAGTTCATAATATCATTCAGTTGCACCCTACTTACAAAACAACCTGGTTATGCTAATTGCAGGGGAGCCCTATCACACCTAATTGTAGAAAACTGCATGGATAAACGCTCTGTTGGCATATCAGTTACGGGATCTACTGCGCAATTCTGYGTACCACGCTTTCTCCTCGCACGGGCACCTCCTGCCGCTTCAAACAATAGCCTTCCTGCGAGCAGAAGAAAGCCGTATCGTGAATAATTTAATGCAATTGAATGTACTCTTATAGCTTGGTTCAAAAACCTTCTCTATACGCTAACTCTTCGTTCGCTCGCATGCCAAGCTCTGGGCGCTGGAGAAAATGCCCTGGAGCTGTYGCGGGCCGGTTGCCGCGAGGGCGACACTTTGCCAGGATTTCAGTGGAGCCGCTACCCCACGGCCCCCGCGCGCAGCCGCTGCAAAGCAACCAGCACACAGCAGCTACAGACATTTTTCATTCTCCCGTTGCGTGCATGCTTCTAAAGCAGGGACTTCTATGTACATATCTGCAAATTAGATTATTAGATTAGAAATTAAGCATGCTACAGATGTTTATAAGCCATAATTAAAATAAACCTAGTGACCCTCGATTAAACATTTCTGAAACATTTATTCATAACTGATTAGCCTTTTATAAGATGTTCATATAGCAACACAGTATAAATGATGACTTTCAATTTTCCAGGCAAACTTTACAAAGTACTTTCATTTTATCTTCTGCCCTAGTTACTGCATGTGGAGACACTGTGATACTGGATATGTGGTAATTTCTTGCAAGTTTTGACTTCTCAGTATTGGCAATGACATGGTGAATAATAGTACAGGAGCATTACAGGCTCATAAAAGCAAATGAATGTTTTAAGAACTGACAGTACATACAGTCTTAAAAGCRGAATCTATTTAAATAACTGCTCTGAAGCAAAGAGATATATTTTAACATACTGTACAATTATAACTGGCTGTGTGTTATTCTTTGACATGTATTCATTTTGAATAGTACTATTGAAATATGTATATAGTTAATTTTATATGTTATATATAAACACATATACTTGGTGTAACATACACAATAGATATCTAGATATAGGGGAAAGCCATAAATAAATAGATTAAAATGAAGTTAGTCTTAGTTTATATCAGTGCAATTTCAGGCTCAGGTTCTTCTCGTTGACATTTTCACCTGCTGAATTATCCATATTGCTCTCCACTCAAATAATACCAAAAAGAACATGCCTGAAATCAGMAGCTTAGCATCGTTTCTCAGCTGTTGTAGCCAACGTCCTCCCCATATGACCTGGTTCCTGTGCATGTCTGCAACACTCAACAAATGATGGATCCCGTAAATTCCTATGGCCCTATAGAAAAAGTGTACCTTCCTAGTGCTCACTCTTCCTACTGAATGCAATATATTTCCTTGTCTATTTTTCATATTTCAGACATTTATTTAGTACTTTATTGCCAAYAACAGAAAATATAGCTGTCTAGTGATGGAAAGAGCTGTTACAGGGCTGAAGCTAACCCTGCAGACTCTCCGCCTTCTTCACGCTCTTTTGATATGTGCCAACACGGTTCTGGACACGTTGGAGTTCAGACGGTTGCCCATGGCACACGCATCCCTTGACCCTCTGCTGAATCTGTCAACTACAAATCAGACTTTGGGAACAAGACTGGGACCTCAAATTATTTTCATACAGCCTAGTAAGAAAGCACCAAAATATTTTCCTATTGATGTAGGACTGTTTTGAATCAGTGATCCTAAAGATGGAAGGTTATACAGTCCATTATAAATTTCTGAGAAATTCAGTTCCTTTTGGTTTTGTTTTCTGAAGCTATACAGTCTTTACCCCAATACTCTGATCATCATGCAAGTTTGTTCCAGACCTAAACTCTTACCTGATCACCCAAGCTATGTAATTAAAAATACATTTGCTTTTAAAAGTAATCAGTGAAGTTATAGCACTCATACTGTTCCCGTTTTGCTGCACCAAAAGCAATTAGAACTAATAAAAATTTGTATGCTGAAAAATATGCCACTATTATTATATAGGAGGAGCAAAATATCATTTCTCTTCTTCTGAAAATACTTATATTGAAAACACTAGAAATTGAAATGTGATGTTACAGCAAATAAATATATCCATAGTATAAGAAGGTTATATTTTTGCAACTCTGTTGTATGAAACTGGCTGTATCCCTCCTTTACAACGTTTATTCAATTCAAATAATTGAAAAATACACAAGTGTGTAAGGCAAACAGCCACAARTAACTACAAAATGTAAGATATTGACTTTTATGTTCAAAGGCACCTTGGAAGGTATCCTAAGTAAATTTCCCTTTAATGTTTCAATTCCTAAACATGGCAAGACAAAAGTAATTACAGAAGACTAACCAACACTGGCATTTAAAAGAGATTTAAAAAAAAAAAGACAACTGATTTCCCCAATTTGTTTCATGTAGGCAAACATGCAAAACCCAAACAAAAGAWGATTTATCCCCCCTCCCTCCCTGGGAAAGCGGCTTCATTTGCATAATCTCCTGCAAGTCTCATTTTCCTTTATGATACTAGTTCGGAATGTTTGCCTGATCACTGAATTCCCCACAGCAATATAAAAAGTTCTTCTACGCTCAAGTCATGAAACACTTTTTTAAGCCGGAAAAAGAGGACTCGGAGTACAAATAACCCTGGAATTCTGCCATAAGATATTTATTTCTTTCCTTTAAACAGAATCTATATAATAAGTAATAGATTTGTGCTTTTGCAATAGCACAAGTGAGAACTTCCATGAGAGAGCGGTACTTGTGCTTATGACAAACCACCCTAAAATGTTGTTTAGACGGGCAACTCATTTCCGATCTGTATGCTTGATGGCCTTAGTGGAGTAAACAAAAAGACTTTGAACAGAAATCAAAGAAAAGGCAACAGTGGCTCATTAGTTTCATCCTGAGCAGCAGCGCCTGTGAAACACGCTACTGCAGCAACAAYGTCACTAGTGCTGCTACCAAAACCGATCACCCATCTGGCTCCAGCAGTAGATCTAGACTTGCACGGCATTGCGGTGTTCAGCCTTGGGCGATTCACAGGAGAGCACGGCATCCTATCTGCTGCTAGAAGACAACTTAAGACTTGGCTGTCACCCCTCACTCAGCCTTATTGGACATTGTCTACTTGCTGGCAACAGAAGAGATCCTGGGGGAAAAGACTATTTAAAGAGCGGCTCTTATTTTCATGTAAAAGGAGTCAAAGCAAATGAAACTGCTGACTCCTTGAAGGGCCGGTGTTTTACCTAGCATGAGGGGCGAAGCAGTCTATCAATACTGTGGCAGTGGATGTAGGAGAACATGTCTCTCTGTACTCGGGTACTTCTGGTAGATCTTTCCATTTCTACATTATAAATTCCACCCCCTTTCAAGGGAACTTATGATTAATAATGTTATCATCATACTCCTAGAGTTAGGTAGGAGGGAGTCCTGAGGCTGCATCCATCACGAATCCTTGCAGCAGCATCTTGGTGCAATTTCAGAGGAAGCTGGTGACCAGGAGACGGAGAAATACGTTCTGATTCACTAATTAACAGTTGCAGCATTGTCCTTACAGAAAGACTGTGAGTAAAGCAAGTGAAATTAGCAGCAGAAAGAGCTCTCACGACCTACGCCCAAGTCCTCCGAAATTAGAGGGAGTCAGTGTACTACAGAAATATGCTCAAGACAGACAGAAACTAAATGGAAATATAAGTAAGGAAACTTAAACAGACAATCTAGAAAATCTAATAATGCTGTTGATTCTGAAAGCCAAAATTTTTTATCCTTCCAGGGGCTATTTCATCACATAAAAAGGCGCAAATGAAAAGCTGCTGATGGTGATCAATGCAAGGGGCGTGCAGAGCCACCCAGCCCCATGAATCACGACGCTTTAATGTACTGCGCAACCGGGTAGCGGTCTCTTACACTACTGCTGGCGAGTTACATAAAATGAAAAATGCTTATTTTGTTATATACAGCCTACGCAGAGGGGGAGGCCAGAGCTAGGAAATACAGACCTCTTCAAATAGATCAGCACAAGACCAGCGGATAATGAAACTGTCACCATCCTTCCTGCCCTTGGATACACTGAAGGGGTTTTGCTTTGGCAGTTTTCAATCTCTGTCAAATATGAAGTAACCACACAATTTTAAGGTCCTAAATTTAAACCCACATTAGCAAGCAACCTTGTGCCCAAGTACTGTCCACATAAATTTTTCCAGCTCCGCGACGCTTGCCCTGCTGCGTGCACTCCTTCCTCTGAAGGGAGGACGGGATGGCAGGTCCCCGCTCCGGATCCTGTTCTTTGGGAAAGGGACTACAGTTTATTATACATTCATAGCACTGCAGCAGCACTGTTAAATAAATGCTACTACTGCTAACAGCAGTAATAGTGACATGATGAGCAGACCATTATTTTTTTAGTTTCCTCATCTCTAATTTGTTCCATTGTTTATTTCGCAGCTATACAAGCTTGAAAAGACTTCTTAAAATGAATCGTAGAAACGAGAGAAACACAAAACCAATTAGATCATCAAGTTCAAGCCTTTGCCCTGGGGCTGTTACTTTCTTGTTCTGTCCAGGTTATATATGCGGGAACATGAACGTTTCCTTTTAAAGGCATTTCCACTGTACTGCTTTTTGCTGACCTGGAGTGCAGTTTTCCTTGGTTATTTCCACCCCTCCACAGCGAGGGGGTGACCAGCAAGGAGCCCAGGTGGAAGCAGCCTGAGGCCCGCGAGAAACGCTGCTGCCCCACAGCACGATATCCATGGCGCTTTATTCTCCGCTTCGGCTTGAAAGCGAGCGATGCTTCTTTTTCTCTGCGCTTTTCTTTTTTAGATCAATGACATGCAGTTGCATTTTAATTACAAAACTGCAAACCAATCTATTCTCCTTCCATATACATAATACAGACTCCTCCAAGAAACATGCATGAAAAATGAGACTTATTTTGAGCCTCAGTTGAACATATCAATCGAAAGGGCTGATTCACTGAGCAGCCCTGAAGCCAAGGCAAGGTAACTCATCTACCTTAAGAGATCCCCTCTTGTACATGTAGGCACCAAAGATCCCACTGAATTCAAAAGCAAAGCAACCAACTTGCTTGGCAGAGACAAGATATGGTTATTATTTGGCCAATTACCATAACCAGAAGAAAAGCTTTTGGGGCACATATATCTTACTTCAAGGATAGCTTTCAAAAAGGCTTGGTGCCCAAGAAGTAGTCTTTTGTTTCCAATTCTCTTGATCGAATTTAAAAAATATTATTTTTCCTTACAAACCGTACCTGGGGCCCCTTACCATATTTATACTCTTAGACCATCACAACTCCAGATTACTGCTCTACAAAAGCTATTTACACTGAAGTCTTTAGCCGACTATGTCCTAGCCGTCGACTATAAGCCAGACACGACATATCGGACGTGGTCATCCAGTCCCATGGAAGAACCGCAGTCGTGGAATAACTCCTGTACGTTTCTGGGTCGTGTTAAAGGATTGTACACGGGTGCCGCAGGGCGGACGGCACCGGCAGCCCAAATGCAGAGAGAAGGAGGAGTGTTTGACTGCAAGCCGCTTCCTCCCCAGCCTGCGATCTGCGCCGGCTTCTCGCGGCGGCCAAGAAGGGACCGTGCCAAATCCTCGCCCCTCTTTCGGTCCCGCAGCGAAGATGCCAGCACGCGGCACGCTCTGCCGCTGACACCTTCGAAGTCAAATTTGGGTTTAAACACGTAACGCAAGCGGAGGGAAATACCTGATTGACTGCTGCTCTTTGCACTCCGCCTGTTTAGCTCTTTTACAAAGGTTTGTTTAATGGGGAGATTTAACTGCAAGTGCACAAAAGTCACACAGAGAATAGGGCAGAAATAAATATTTTACTAATCTCAGCCTCTTCTGTTCGTAAACTCGCACAGGAAGACTAATACTGTGTGTTTCAGAGAGGAAATCTACATAATATCACACGTGATAAATTCCTGAAGATGAAAATTGACTGATATTTTTGTTATATTTCCTACTTTGTCCTTGGAAAACCTGCCTGTATGACAAAACTATATATATATTTTTTTTTCTGAGGCTGATTAACTAGCTTGTTTCCAGTAAAATGACTTTCCCTTGAGASGAACATTAAGATTTCTTTAATGCAATCTTCATCCATTAACATTGATTATGGCTTCATTAAATATGAAAACGAGGATTTACTCTTTGCAACAGATACCACTTTTTGCATAAGTGAGTAAACATTTGCCTCTGTATGCTTTGCTCCGAGAGAGAGGCATGAACAAATATTTTATTTATGTACTATTTTGAAGGAAGAAATTGCCTGTGGCAAAAAACTCAGCACAGCTCGCTGGCAAAACACTCTTCCGTGACAAGGTTGGAGCAGCAACGTGGAAGTCTGAGGCACAAACCACCCGTAACCTAGGCACACTTTAAGGCACCCAAGAGGTTAAATGCAATTAAGTACTCATTAGCAAGATAAGCTGATGAATTACGCAAATTCTTACTTGTGCATGAATCAATAAAATTAAAAGGCTGGCTGAAGACAAAAAGACATTTCAGTTGCAATGTAAAGCTAACTGTCCAGTCAGCCTGATGATGAGAACTGATCTCCAACAGGTACAATGGCTTCATCGAAAACATGCGTGAAATAGCCATAATTTAAGGGAAAACAGCAGAGAAATTACATATTAATGTGCTAGGAGCACTTGAGCAGCACTAAGGATTTTTTTTTTTTTAAATTATCTTTCTTGCTAAATCATTTTTTGGAAATGTCTAATTTAATTCTGCCTTTGAAAAAAAAAAACAGGATTTTGAGAATCTTCTCATACTGAGAAAACATCAGAGGAACAGCTATTAGTTATTCCAATTAATACACTATTCTATAACCAACAGCTAGTACATGAAGCTTTCAAATGCTAAGTTCCAGGTAATAAAGGCAATAGCTCGCGCTTGTTAGCTGAGCTGCCTGACGTTAGGTGAACAGGTCTTGCGCTGCCTTCTTAAAACTAGCTCACCCTCAGCGTGTAATGGGATATTTTGAAGACCACACTCACATTCTCCCTCTACAGCTTTTGCACACATACAGGAAAAAAAAAACCCCACAAAATATTTGCTGTAAAGGGTATTCCCAGCTTCTGTATTTATCAAGGAGATTTTTTTAAAGGGCTGATCTATAACCTGAGGGATCAATTTGGGCAAAAGCACATCAGATCAATAAAATAAGGAAGCGAGAGCAAAGGGAGAGAGGAAATGAAGAGCAATAGAAAGATATTACTTTTTACAGGCACAGAATACATCCCTTTGCAAACAAGAGCTATTCTCATGAGCAGGAGATCTCACTCTTGGCTTCCCTCTAACCCAGCAAAGAGAACAGCTTTAAAACTCATGCAGCTTGTTATCTTTGCACATCAAGGCGCCAGAAACTGGTTTCCCTCTCAGGGCTACACAGCTTTCCGCTGGTGCACATTCGACTGCTCTCAGCAACTTGCTATGGGGAAATGCACTGAAATAGATTAGAAAATATGTCACCACTACAGGACTAATCCTTTACATGAATTCTATAGTGATACCACACTGGTTTAAACATCAGCCCCGGAGCGAAGATGCCCAGTCACTCCATGGCAAAGCCCTCAGCCCTCCGCAGAAACAAGGCCGTTTCCTTCAAGGTTGGACGCAACTCTCACCAAAACCCATGGAGATACTTCCACTGGGGTCAATGTGAGTTAGCTGGGTCCTYGGGGAGCACTGTTACCAGACAGAGCAGTGTCCACTGTGTCCCGTATTCAGAATATTCGCAGAATCCCAGCGAGGCAGGTCCATATGCYTATAATACATATCCCTGCGATAGTCAGGGCTGATGCAGGTAGTCCAGCAATCACTCGCAGCTGCCTCGGTGGGAGCTAGATTGTAAATAAAGGTTTTGTCTCACCTTTAATGTCATGTACTTTGTTTTGAGTTCTCTCTAGGACTCGCTAGCACAGCCAGAAGGTATTTCAGCTTGCCTTTACTGTAAATAGCTAACATTTTGCCCTCGGTATCTTGTGGGAACTATAAAAAAAACTATATAAACTCAAAAGCATACATCAAGAAGTTGATTTGTTTAAAAAGAAAAAGAAAGCTATCATTTCAATGCCATATAATAAGCTGTGCTTGAAACAAAGTGAAATCACTCTCTCAAAAAGAATACAGATTGTCAATCAACAGCGTTTCTTTGAAAACACAGCGTAATAAGYATAGCAAAAAGAAAAGCGTCCCATCAGGAGGAATGCCTGAGATTAAAAATGTTACAATGGTATCTTTCAAATTCCTCTGAATCCAGAGAGGAGAAAGCCCARAGGACACCGAAGACCGACACCAGCGGGCAAAACCTCCTCGCACGCTCTCAGAGCCTCGCCGCAGCCCCGCTCCGCTCGTTTCCAAGGAATTACAGTAGAGCTGAGTAAGGCAGCGAGAGGATCGAGCCCCAAACTGCCACTTGCAATGATCGAAGAGGTGATCGTTCTAAGTCTTCCTTCACCTATACTTCTGCATGGGAACCGTTCCTCTCTGTTCGTCCTTCGACATCTTGAAATAGTAGGGCATAGAGATGATCCCTAATCTCCTCCCGTAAGTATTCCATTAGAAAGGTGAAAAACAGATGCAACAAAGCATCGAGAGTGGTTTTCCCTTGGGGTAGGCTTCCCGTACTCTCTCAGAGCAGCCTATGCTTTCTACTTAAATTTTGGTCAGTGCTTAAAATAAGAGCCAAATATTCAGGTCGTATAATCAACAGCTTAAGAAAGCATCAGTATTAAAGTCCAGGCAGTACACATGCACTGGGGACTAAACCCTAATGAGAAAAGGAAAAGTTAAAAATATAGTAGATAAAACACAGACAAAAGAAATCTCTTCACACAAGTGAGATGCCAAATATATTATCAATTTACTGAACTATGTAAAATTCTGCCTTTGATCTATCACAGAAATCAGACTGAGATACAATAAGAGGGATGGATTCAYTGTGTTCATCCATGTAAGATTATCTCCTTATATTTCTCGGGAGGATTCACAAAAACTAACTTACTTGAATACAGTATAATCTTGGCAAAACACATAAGCACATTCTTAATTTATAATAGCTTTAGTACAGTGCTGAGACACAGCTGCTTAAGTATTCATTTGTTTATGACGCTTTTTAATACTTTTTGTTTATTATCATCAGGGATATCCTTTTACAACTTGCTCATATCTGCCATGAATCAACAATGATTAGCATTAAAAGCTATACAGTATTTATCACACCGGTGCACTAGCTGCCTAAGGGAAGGTGCTAAGGAAAATAAGGATTTCAATCTTAAAAATAGATAACACAAAATTTAAAGATATCTGGCCAAATATTTTTCTTCCCCACAAAGGTACATCTCAATGAGTTGTCCTCATGGAAAGTAGGATCAGAGCAGCTCTYACCTGACAAATACAGACAGGATAAAAAGGATAGTCTTGAGCTACACATAGCATTGAAATGGGAATAAGGGGCCTTTGCAACTCTGCTAAAATATCTGGTGTCACTTCAGAAAATCATGTCATCTTTTCCACTCTTGTTTTGATTTCCCATTTGTAAAATATGGATGTTGTTCAAGGACAACACAGATAGCGGGACGAAAACCCAAGTGCAGACCCAGTGAAGTAATTCTTTAATACTTGGCAACAGTCAACTCAGAAGGTAAATGAACAAAAAAATAACACCAATCAGAGCTGCAAGTCTCATAGCTGCACAGTATCCAGTGCAGTTGGCAGAATTATTTGTTTCAAGATTTATTCTAATGAAATAGCAAGAAAACTGAAGGAGRAAGAAATGATAACCTTTCAAATTGGCCCATAATTCTGGGGGTTCATTTCGAAATAATTTTAAAGAGTACCATCCTGAAAGCTTCCCTCAGGAATACCAGCCCTGGAAAGCACCTCACACTGGGCCTCCCAACTTTGCTGCTTCGGAAAACAYGTCCGGGTCTACAGGTGGCTGAGGGGTTAGTTCTTTAACAGATTTGACAGGAGCAGCTTTCACTGACATCAAACAAGCTTCCCAGGACGTTGTGTTAAAACGAATGAGGCTTTGGTTACAAAACCTATTAAGGATGAAAACAGTAGGGAATATGCTTTCCTTTAATGTTACATTTCATTTTGAGGTTCTTCTGATTTTTCCTGAGGTGGTGCACTTCAATACACACATGAATTATACAAGTTTTTCCYTAAAAGTTTTAAAATACCACCTAGAAATTCTATTAATATATTTATTTTATATAGAAGATAAAATCTGTCTATAGTATGAAGACTCAGAGGTAGATGAAGATAATCCAACAAGAGGGAGACCCTGGAGTGACAGTCAAAAATTGAGACCTGATTTAGATATACAACTATAGCGGACCCAAACTTTCTCTTATACAAAAATATGAGATGACTSTCATGTTTTCTTACATTACCAAAAAACCCTAGCCCAAAATGAAATAAATGCACACTTATATTTTAAAGATCAAGGTCTGAGAGTGTCTCTTGTTTCATCTCCAGTCCTTCAGCTGAAGCACGAGAAATAACAGCAATGAAGAAGTATACTTAAAGGGTATCATAACTTATTATCAAGCTGAAAGGAACCACAAAGATTTCAGAAAGATATACTGAACAGCTGGAGACCTGCGAGAACAAGGTAATGAAGAATTTTAAGTGAAAACATTGCGGTCTGATTTGAACTTCATTTTCTCATTTGTGCTTCAAGAAAAATACAATTTTCTTGTGAATACTTCTTCTTAACAAAGAAAAATACAAAAGATATGCCCAGTTATAAAATCCTGCTAGATGCTACAGTCTTGCAACTTTCAGTGAAAWGAGAGGATGCTCAGGATCACACCTTATATGTCACTAACTGATGGCTTGAAATAGCGTGAACAATAAACACAGACAAATGAGCATTTAATTATGAAGCCACCTTTGAAGTGTTTATGGAGTATCACTTGCTCAAAATTAGAAGTCTCTAAAGGTGGGACAAAAAGCCCTTTGGGCAGGTTTAGTTTGACTAGAAGAGCAGTCAGTTGTGCTGGAAGTCACAGGCCATGTTTACCGAAGCTTCCAAAATCAAGGGTAAAATGTAAATGCYCCAAGGTTATCAGCCCCTCTTTCATAAGAGTTTAGCCATTTTCCTATAGAGTATCTATCTCTAATCAGAAAATTAATGAAAGATTACCAATCAAGCACAATAAAACACATACTGAAAGTCTCAAGACATCTCTTCAAAATACCCCAGAGTCTGCCTTTCCCCATCTTGTTTTTTGTGTCTTCCACCTGATTAACCCGTAGGCTAAACGTACGCTGTGCTGATAAGTCCAAACCCTTTCTGAGCTTTAACCAGGGTCCACTACTAAAAAACCATCACTCACRTTGATCTGTTATCTTTAAGCCTCCACAGTGAATGCTTTGCTTCTGGTTCTCCCCTCCCGGGCACAAATCCCCCAAGATTAAAGCGAACCCGCAGAAAGGAAAATGGCTTTGTATTAAAGCACTTGAGAAGCAAATGGGGAAAAATGAGAAAGAGTTATTGGAATGACTAATAGCACAGTAGGTGTTATATTAAAAAAGGTGTAGTATAAAATGAGATAATAAAAAACAGGTTAGTAGAAATTCATCCCTGGTGAATCATAATTTTAAAACATTTGCAGAAACAAACAAATGGAATTACAATATAAAACCCCAATTATTTAGAATTGAGATGAGTACCCTCCTGCCTTATATATTTACAAAAGAACTATAGAGCTGCTGAAAAAGCGTTTTAAAATATAAAGTAATGAGAAAAATCATTTTCTCATAATAAAATCCTTGACAAACAAGTTATTATTGCAAAACAAAAAAATCACCTATTAAAACTTCCTAACTGCTAAAACTTCATGCAAATGCACCCAATGCTAACCCCGTAAGAGTTGAAGAAAATCTGATTGCTGCTAAGAGATGCCWGGTCACAGAAATTTGAACGCAAAAGGTAGTGCTGGGATAAAGTGTTGCCTTCATGCTCTGTTCTCACCAGTTCACATTCTCTGACGCGCCAGCTAACACTTGAACCTGTTGAACTTGWACACTTTCTCCTGTTTGTATGCGAGCGAATATTCTGGGGCAGCTTTTTCAGTATTTCATACGACTGCAAGTTTACAGAAGCTGTTGCTGAATTATGCACGGAGGGCAGGACTGGTATTGCTACCCACCGTCTGCATTCTGGAATGAATCCTAATTCTCTTGATTGCTTGCTGCAGATCAATACAACATGAGGAAGTGACGTTTCATTTATCCAAGTGTGCTAAGAAATGGAGAAGAGCCCTTTTCCTTCCCACGATGCACTATCTGCATTTTTGTGTCAAAGACTGCAAGTGTTTGCTGCAAAACCTATCCTAGAGCTCAAGGTTGCTAGTTAAAATGGGAATAGTTGGGTAGCTCAGCTCACTAACAGTTCCCACAGCCTTTTTGCAGCCTTTCACTGCTGCTGTACTAGGCTGTCCTGTCTCCCCTTCAAAACAGTTATCAAGTTGCCGACACATAGCCAAAATTTGCAGGTTTGCCTCCATCCTCCACGGCCACCTGCCCATCAGCGATTAGCACATTATTCTCAAAATGACACTGCCCTATTAGTCTCCGTACAATCCCTGTGATTGTCAGCTGGCTAATGCCACTGAGAATTTATTCTTGAATGCATTGCATCTGTGTAATCATTTATGTTATTGGCATGTGAACTGGCTATATGTCATTAAAAGAGMGATTTACTAACTGGCAGGTGTGAATGGCTGTAATTTATTCATTCTTTCTGCAGCTTAGATGTCAAAATATCAACCTAAAATTATATTGTTAAAAATAAAAAATATAYCCAATAAGAGAGAAATACATTTTCTTAAGGACTAGAGGCAGCAACCACATTTAACCTTAAACAGTTTATCCAGCCTTAAAACTGTTGTTGAAGTGACACTGAGAAAGCCCTAGGAAAGCATGAAGTGAAACATCAGATGTCAAGACAATGWTTTTATCCAATGAACCCATATATCAGCACTGAGGCTGTGTTGCCCTAGAACCCATAACAGCTGCTAAATCAGAAAGGGACCCAAAGAATATAGCACCAGTCCCCAAACACACCGCAGAACGTCCTGCTGCTGGAGTGCTGTAGAAGCAGAGCTCTTAACTCATTTGATAAATACTGTAAAAATGAATTATTAAAGATCACAGGAAAATGCCAAGAAGGAATGTCTCTTGGCAAAGTATCTAACCTTCACTCAACATAATCCTAACAGAGTCATTGAAATGCCAAAGGAAGATCAGGATACGAATCCTATGTTTTAGTCCCACGTCTCCAGTTTTGCACAGTGGTTACATCGCAGCTTAGTAATGACARAATTAATCTAATCAAACTGTAGCCRTCAAAAAGGTAGATGCATAGTCAGACATCACAACCTGTGCTCCCGCTAAAGCCAACRAGAGCGAGAGTCGCCGCTGGAGCATGGTTCATCTGCAGCCCTGATTTGTCCTCAAGAGCCGGTGACTAATTTTACTCAGCTGGAGTTGATGGGAATTAGCACYGTGGTAGCTGTGTTCGGAGTCAAGCTTCCAGCACCCAGAAGCCCAGGTGAGTCCAACCTTCTGGYCACCTGCCCTCACTTCGTGTGATCCCAGCACCTAGACCAGCCAGCCCCATTCACTCTAACCCCTCACCGGATCAACCCCGTTTTTATCTTAACATCAAGGTCAGTCTCGCAAGGCGCAAGGCAACCTGAGCAAGGAGCTGAGCACCCTGCCTTCCACCGCGAAAAAGGGGTGCAAGCGCAGCACCTGGGAGGAGCCGAGCCTTCCGGAGAAAATGAGAAAAGTGCAGGAAAATAAATGGTTGGGATTTGAAAACACAAAGCCTCCTCAGTGGTAAAAGCAATGAAAAGATGTCACTCAGCAGCAGGACAAGATTCGAGACTTTGCTGATAATTTAGATGTTGGTGAGCTTCGTCTGTTTACAAATCCTGAAAGAACAAACACTAAATTCCATCACCAATCTGGCAGCTTGCAGTTTAGTTTCAACTGGGAGAAAAAACAAGCCAAAAACAACCCCCCTAAAATTGTGAGCAAAATTTAAACCCACAAATCATGCTGCTCCTTAGTGAGATTTGCATATAAAGCACCCAGGGAGTGATTTATAAAGGCACCTGATGCCTTAATGAAGGTGTGGCCCAAAGCTACTTCTTCTAAATGGAATAAAAATATCTCTCTGCCCTTCAGTATCCTTCATCTGCATTAGTATTTTATTGTTCTATCACAGTAACTCCAGCAAGGTAGCAATGCCTGGACCAAAGTAAAATAGCATCTGTACCCTAAGTTGTGAAAACGATATGCCAAAAGCCACACAAACCTYGAGCACACATGGAAAGCAAGCACAGAATGAGATACGGTGCAAAGCCTTTACAAAAGCCCCTCAGCACTAGGTCCTGCGCCAGTACTGAAGCAATCAACGAAATGAACACCTGGTCTCTACACAAATAATAAAGATGAGGTTCAAACTGTTTGGCAAATGGTTTCCTGGAGCGAAAAAACACCAAAAGCTAACAATTTTAATACAAGGGAGGCAAAGTGCAAAGACTCCTTTTTACACAGCCACTCTGCCTTTAAAATTTGTGTGTTTGTAGRCATTATATATTATATAAAAATATATATGCATCTTCAGCCCCCAGAAGACTTAATCATTCCACAGTCATCCACTGCCACTGTTGAATGTTCTTCACTCTCATTCTTAGTCACTGGAGAAGGGCACTGTCCTTATCTGGTGTCTGCATCTACTTCTTGTAAAGGGAGGCACATCTGGATTTGTGCTTAAAAATGCTACTTCAGAAGGTCCCCCATGTGAGTTGTACCTCTACCTGGAGCACCATGCACTAATTCCCTGAAATCAGTGACATATGCATCGCAGAAAATAGTACAGCCAGTTGTGTACTGTCAATATCAAATTACTATGATTAATTTATATCACTTTACCTGTTAGTTAGGACATCATTAGTATCACATTCTGAATGCAATAATTAAAAGTGGTTCAGGGAATGATAGCTCTCCCTGAAGAGATCTGATGCACTGATTCATAATCAGAAAGCCAGGGTCCATAAATATATATATCTATCTACATATATATACACACATATGGAGCAAAACAACTTTCAACACCATAGTCACTACAAATGCTTCAGAAAAGTTTTAACTAGTTTTCATATAGCAAGCAGTTTTAAGCTTGATTAAAATACAAGTGAAGAGTAAGCCTGCCRCCTCTTCAAGATGTTTTTCCAATTACTATACTGTGCAACCAATTCCCAAAAGAAAACATAAGTTGTTGAACCAAGATCTCCATTTTAAGACAAGAGAATATTGTCCAGCAAGTCTCCTAAGTCTATCACAGACATTCACTTGATCTACAGGTTAATGAAATCTGGGGCAAAACATAGCTTAAAATCCCCGTCAGAATCAATAAGTGCAGCTGACTTCAAATGAGAACTGAAGCACTGGTGTTATATTTTCTCCTCCAACTAAACCAACATAGAATGCAAATAGAGAAAGCTCTATTAAAATAATGTTTATTATTTGACCACGCTAATTTAGGCTACATTAAATGCACAACTTGGGAAGAATGCTGTTACAGTAAAACTGAAATAGTTTAGCAGTAATTTCACCATTTCAAATCATGCAACCTAAGTGGAGCGTGGAAAATTACCATTGTACTATTAAAAATAAAGCATGCTCCAAAATGATTTGAGCACTATGGATGAAATGCAGCTTTCAAAACAAACATACATCCTGAAAAGTTGTCCTTAAATCTGAAAGGCTGTGAAAGGCATTGACACTACCTTGTTATTAAAGGTGTTTCTCACGAGTCTAGATGATGGCGTGATTTTCCTTTATTTTCCTACTGTAATTCCATTCCAACCTAYAATTTCATGCCAAAACATTAGGTAATTAAGAAACAATTACATCCCGCAGCTTCTGAATTTCTCTGTCTTTCAGATAACTGCTAATTTAGCACAGAAATGGCACATTAGCGTGCTGGACCTAGTGCCTATGGTTGTATTTTGATTTACAAAGTCTTGGAGGGAAGATACACTGTGATGCAGTCTCAGAGCTGCATGCTGATTCCCCGTGCTTGCCTTCTGCTGACGCTGAACAAAGTACCTCTCTACAGGATCTGAAATAAGGGCAAATATTTTATCCGATACACGAGTGGTGAATCCTAGTGCTAACTTGGCAATTGCCTCCGTTGTAGTTTACAGAAGTCGTCCTGACCGTTGCCCTGTTGGAGGAATACAAGTGGAAGAGTCCCCATGGTGGGTCTGCTGCTGCCGCCGAAGCAAAGACGGCTCTTAAAACCTGCTGCTCTGAGCTGAACTGAGTGAAGATTTGTCCAAACAGGGAACGAGCCAAAGCTGTAGCTCTCGGACRTATCAAAAATGGGGGGGGAAAGGGTGCAGCGTGCAGCTGGAGATGCCGTGGCCCTGTACCACGGACTCGTGGYACCCCACTGGCTCTAACAAGCATAACGTGACCCAGCAGCTTCATGGATACGGTTCCTACAGGCACATGTGACTTTGCAGCCATAGACTAGAGTGAGCGATGTTACTTCGAAAATAAACTGCTGCGGCCATCAAGGTTCCATAAGTTCTCTACTGCAGCACTTGGCAAATGCCAAATTGTTTGAATTACTCTCCATTTCACGTGTTCGCAGGGAACTACCAGCCAACATTTTCTGTAGTTTAATAGTTCCTCCTCCCAGTCCTTTTCCATTTTTTTCACCCTCTCYGCCAAATAGTTGTCTTTGTTACACATTTAACATGGTATCTTTTTAACTTTTATTTAATTGCTTTTTGACTTTTCAGTTACCACAGTGCCCTTTTTCATGTAATAACAGACAGCAAGGAATGACAGGAAAGCTGTGAATTTTCAAAGGCTTATTGCAATTTTTTTCTCCTGTAAATCTATTCCTTATGATAAAAGGAGTGGTATACATCTGTTCTGCAATAGAGAACTCATTATCTTTGGGGGTTTCCATTAACTACAAGCTGTGCAACATATTTTTTAAAAAAGAGTGGTCATTTGCAAGTGAAGTAGGGGATTTGTCGTATACATTTAGCAAGAGATTTCATTTGCCATTTTCTACATCTGGAACTTAACCCTAAAAAGTTAAGAAATGAAGGGAAAACGAGAAAAATAATGASCCTTTCAAGCTCATTGACTGAGATGAAACTGTTGCAGAAGTAGTGAAAAAGACTAGTATTTATTTTGGAAGATAAACTTTCAATAGGAATGGGGGCAGAAAACTAGCAGAGTGGGTCAGGTTCTCCGAGTACAGAAATTATGTGAAATTGCAGCTTTCTGCCAAATTCTAAAGGCAGCATATTGTGCTGTGTCAGCACAGTCCGTAAGGTAGAACATTTCTGCTACTTTATTAGACACCTTAACAACCCTAAGTCTACATCAGATTAATAAATGTATTCTGGCATCCAAGATTCCTCTGCAGAAAATAAAAACAAAGAATGTGCTATCTTTATTAAAAAAAAAAAAAAAAGACAGGTAAAAAGCTTACAGAAAGCTTAATTGTTTGCAATACACTAGCAGAAAGAAAAGCGTGTTAATGAGACATAAGGATTAAGAAAAGAATATGTCTGTATATTGGGGAACCCCATAATCATAAATGTATTGGTTTCCATCTGCTCTCCTCTTTTGTCATTTAAAGCATAAGTGAGACTTAAAACAACATAGAAGGTTTTAATACTAGGTCTTTCCGTATATTTAATATACTGGAATGATGTCACCTTCAGTTGCTCTTGAACATCATTAGTAGGTGTCTCCCAGCCTCTCTAGAGGTCTATTTCACAAGATGCTTTAATTATTCCTAAWCTATTCTTAACAAAAATTAGCACATCAAAGCAATGAGAAACCATTGAGGAAAATATTCCTTTGAGGAAGTCCTCAAGTTCATGTATTGCGCCTGTGAGATTATAAAAAGGTACCATTTCTGTAAAAGTGTTATAAAAAGAGGACACACAAAGAGAGAGTGATAAAGTAAATTCTTTTTCTAGCTCCTAAAAATTCAGTTAAAGGAAAAAATTCTTCAAAACTCTCAATGTTTTACAGATTGGCTGTTGTAAAGTTGTTTTTTCAAAGTACATACTTATTCAAAACCAACATCAAACTGACTTGTTAGCTTAATCCAGCTTCCGTTCAAGTCAGTGGTTAAACTAAAAAAAAAAAAAAAAAAAAACTCACTCCGGAATGAAGTCCTAAGAAAATGTCTGAGCATAGTTTTCTCAGTGTGTGGCTCTCTTATTTACATTAATGGGCCACATCCATCCCCACTGTGATTTACTGGCATCAGGTGTGAATTCAGTCTTTAGCTTGAGCCTTGCCCATGCTATAGTGAAAGAACTTGGACACCCAGTATTTTGATTTTAATAAGCTTACCAAGATGAACTAACACATTAAAATCAAGAATTGAGAAAGTCAAATTATAATCAACCATTTAATAATTCCACTCCATAAAATATAGCTGCCGATAACTCTTATCCAATGCCATAGCTGAGAGTCTTGTTAACAGAGATCTTGAGGAAAAAGAGTTCCAGATCATTGGGCATTTTATGTCACTTTAATATTTAGGGAGGCAGCTGAGGAAATATATTAGCTTATGCTTATGTTCCAGTGTTCCTAGTAGATAAGAGTTTATGAGCTAAATGAAGGATCAGGTTTCTTTTTTAATGGATACCTGCAATATTCTTTCCATGGGATAAAGCATAATTAAATTAAGTTAAAATATTCATTGCATTACGCATTTTAACTTCTGCGTGAATCACCTACATGGATACATTTGCTGACCTGTTTTGCCAAGCTAACTGTCTGCAGGGAAGAAGATTAACAAGGGATCCAAGCTGTGAAATAGATTCATTCCAGGACTTGGGGATTTTAAGACAGGATTGGCCATTTCTTTTTTATGCAAAGTGTAAACATATTTGCAATTGCTTCAAAGAGAAAACTAAGAACTCATAAGATATGACTAATATGGTGTGCTACTCTATGAAGACATTTAGTTGCATTTTTTCTTCTCCCTGACACACAGATGAGCGTGTGGTAAAAACTGTCATTATTCATGTCATCGGAACAAACTGAGATTAGGAAGACTGGCAAATGACTACTTTCTTACTGATACTCTTTTGAAGGGGAGAAAATRAAAAAAGAGAGACTGACAAACCATATAGATTTTTTTATCCTCTCATGAGAAGAAACATGAGTTTAATGGCTGATGTCTATTTAGCAGACATCATTGCTTTTGAGGCTGATGTACGTGTTAATGAAAGAACTTTATGTGTTTAGATTTGCTTTTACTCCACAGCKGTTGACTGTGACTGACAGGTAATAACCTACACCAGCGCCAACAAAACAAGAATATCATATAATGGATTTGTAGGAAGATCTGTTATGGTCTGCTCTAAAAATACTAACTCGAAGTTAAGCAGTTTCATTAGAGAAGGTCATATAAGGATMCACCTTCCCAGTTGGTGCAAACTCTCACTGCCTGAAGTGTGTAACGAAGTTGGGAAGAGAAATCAGGAGTCCCTACTCAGCTGCTTGCTGTAACTCCAGTACAAAGAAAACTCCTACAAATGCACTTCCTCTTGAATAGCGGGGGGGAAAAAAAAATTCTATGCTAGTTAGACTATGAAGTTTTCACCTACCAAACCTGGTTAGCACAATAATAAGTGCACTTAGAATAACAACGACAATCAAATTGTACAAATATTGCAAAGCTATGTTTTAAATTCCTTTCGGGGATAGAAATTGTTACCCCCAACAGGAAAAGCTCAGAGTGACTGCTCTTCAAGGAAGAAATGTCCTTTAGGTTTCCTTCTGTCCAATTTCCCATTATTCCTTGGTGGAGTAGCATTGCTTTTCTGCATTAAAGACTACCGAGACTGCCTCTAAAACTGGTAGAGCTGCAAAGTTTTAAGCCTCTCTTTATCCATGGGAGCACTTATTCTGGAACGTCCTTCCGTTGCATTTCTGAAAATGTATTTTCTGCACCAAGTGCCACTGGAGCACCCTACCGTAGCAGTGCCATTTAGAAAGAGAGCAAGGCTATGTCAGAGGGGTCTTGTGTCTCCTGTCCCCAAGATCAGAGATTTCTTCCATCCACTATAACCTCCCTGTTCTTTTCAATCAATATCCTTAGGTTGCCTGGAGAGGTTGTGGAGTCTCCATCCTTGGAGATATTCAAAAGCCGTCTGGACACGATCCGGGGCAACGTGCTCTAGATGACCCTGCTTGAGCAGGGGGGTTGGACTAGATGACTCCAGAAGACCCTTCCAACCTCAACCATTCTGTCTGACCAAAACCACCCTCCTCTAGTCCCGAGCTAGACTTCTATAGCATCTGAAAGAGAAGAGGCTTTTCTAGCAAATTTAAGAGGACAKTTACAGCCAATTAAGTTAGAACTCTTAAATCAGAGAAGAATGTTAAGGATCTTGGTTTGAATTTTGTCTGAGTGAAAAGGGCAGCATCAGGCCAATCTAGAAACAGTACCGAAATGCCCTCAAAATACCAACTATCATCATAAAATGTTGTCACATTGGCAATATTAGTGCAAAATTATCAAAGGACTTCTGAGTTGCAGCAAGATAAACACCACCATCCAAAGCTAAATTATCTTTATACTAAGAAACCACAGCAGGAGCTGGTGCCGCTCGCATGCCAGCAGGCAGCTCGTGCAGCAGCGGGCACAACCCCAAGCAGCTTTCAGCTCAGCGTGATGCCTGATTTCTGCACGCTTGAGCCTTTCCAGAACATCCCATATCCATCACATCCATACTGTGGCTGCTTCTTCAGCCCCCRGTTTAGATCTTGCTTCTCTCTTTAATATTATATAAAATGGAAGCTGTTCAACAGAGAGTCTTAGAGCCACAAAACACAGCATGAGTTAAGAGAAGCTATCATACCGCACTGCTTTCAATATCCTCCTGGGTTACGGCTGTAGGTGAAAATAAATGAATGAATGGTACCATGTTAATAGCTACTTGAGCTTTCCTGTAGGAAGGAGTGGGGACACCTAATTTTATGAACAGTTTGCCTTGTTGTCCTCTGAGCTCCCAAATGACCAAGTACACAGGGAGCAGCCTGTTCCTCGATATAAATTAATGACATTATCAATTCTGTTCTTACTCAGTACTTTTATTGTGACATCTCCAGGGAAGTGTTATTTATAATCAGGTACTGTAGATGGAAAAGACAACCTGAGTCAGTACCTTGGTTATGCTTCCAGCCTGCTGTCAACTCATCTGCCGCATATCACACAGAGAAAAGTTTGTAAGATCCAGACCTATGTGCTTAATTTAAAGCAAATGAATAGTGCGGGCCACTGGCATTAGTGGGACTATTGTGGTTAGTATTAAGTGGTGAACTACCTGCCTAAAGACAAGTTCATACTTTTCTGTCCTCTCAGGCCCTGGCCTCATCCACTGTGCATCATCTTTCCCTACACATCAGCTGCCTTTTGCAACAGATGAGACAGGTCCTACAAAACACTGTTTGCAACCACGCAAATGGAAAAGGAAATGAAGCAACACGTGTGTGGAACGAAGACAGCTCAAGTTGAGAAAACAACCTTCATTCCTAGCTTTTCTTTTCACTTGTGAGAATAAAAACTTTCGGTACCTAATTCAGAAAAACTTTGTGAGATTAATTAATATATGCAGAAGAAAGTGAACAGACTCTAACCTTTCTAATTTCACGGTGTATAAAACAGAAGTAATGCAGATGATTATCTTACAGGAAGAAGCTCAAGACCTGTTCTCCAAAAATGTTAGCAATTCYGCAATATTCTTACCAGAGGCATGTATATTAAAGGTTACAAATCCAGGACCAGAAAAATAGAATCCACCTGCTTATCTGGAGCTGGATATCTGAGTAATATCAAAAAATGTACCAAAATGGAGTAAACTCACCATTTCAGCTATACTACATTTGACATTGGGATACCTTTATAAAGGTATTTTTATAGGATAATCTTCATTTTGACTGTTGGATTTTCTACTGATTTTGCCACTTGGATTGCAAAACTGGGTGATTTTTTTCTGTATGGATATTCATGYCTTTTATCATGAATTTGGTTAAAAAAATAAAAAAGAATATCTGTTAAAAACAAAATTAAATTGAAAGCACACAARAGCTTACAGTAAGTGAAAACATGAGAGCAAGCTCAAAGCAACTCTGATCTACTTAAAATAAGACTTAGATTGATATCGCCATTAAGTCCATATGATTATATGATTTTTTTTTGATTGGTGAAGCAAAACCACTATTATTTCAAATTGATAAAAAATCAATTCTCTTAATGAAATAGAAGACTTTTTTTTTTTAATAGACATGGATGGAAATTTTTGCCATAGTTGAGCCAACACTAACTTTTCTTTTTTACATTTTAAAAATAATTTACAGGATTAATGTTTTAAAATCAAACCTGTCATTCTGTTTCTATCCCTTTTTCCATGTCTTAAGCTAAAATTAGTCATCAAATTAGACACAAGTATGTGTAAAGTTTCAGTCAGCCAAAACTGCAAAATTGAGATCCTGCCTGCTGTGTACACGTGTAGTGAGCACGATTGATCTCGGCTTCCGGTAATAACAGCAAAATGAGAGAAATAAATGAGCAAACTAAAGATGAATCAAGAACAAATAGAAAGAGAGGATTTGAACATTTACTTTCAATTTCTTTTCTTCGGTTTCTTCTTCTATGGAGCAACATAATCATTACCAAAAGCAGACAKCCTGACAGAGTAGTCCATTATTTAAAAGTCTGTATAACCAGTCTAATGTCGCCCCTTGGTAAGCCCCCATATGACACACACGAGTACATCTATGTATACAGCAAAGTTGTATTTCGTGTTCATTTGTCTTCGTCTGGTTTTAGCCAGGTGACGAGAAGCTTAAAGACCTTTAGTTATCTAGGGTGACACTGAGTATATAGATGAGTAGACATCTAAGCAGTCCTTCTGTCTGAATAGTGCTGCTATTATACTAACAGTGCAGGCAAACGTGCACTTGTTTTTGGCGACTATTTTAAAAAAAGCAAGAAGCATTAGTAATTCATATATTCGTGTATAAAACATTCAATCTGTCTCCAATAATTAAAGGGAATTATGAACTCCCTGTATCTTTTCGCAAAATACTCCATGTACTACATATTAAACGTTACAAAGATAATACTAGGCTTAACTTTAGTAGCATTTAATAGAATTTACATAATGTAAATATTCATTTAACCTTTAGCATTTTAGGAATTTTGAACAAGAAGCAATTTATTACTTCAAATATTGCAGATTGTTATTTACTGCCTGACACTAGGGAAATTCCAGGGGGGTTGGGGTGATATCATGTATTAATAAAATATAACAAGAACTTACTATTTAAAACACAGAACTTTCTCCTAGAACTACTTAAGAATCCCCAAATCATCCCTTTTCTATAGATCCTTATTTTCACTGGTAAAGGATTTCAGACTGCTCTTTATTGGAACTCTAAATGCATTTTTGTTTAATAAATCTCAAACATTTATGACTTACGTTCATAGGATAACATGACTGGCAGGAGAGAACCAACAAAATCCTTTTCATACACTGACCAGTGCTTTTTCAGACACAACCAGGAATGCTAAAGCATAACAGAAATAACAGAAAACTGCATTTGGAGCCAATGCAACGCACTGAATTCTTTTAGCTTAGAAATACACAACTTTGCAAGAATTCAGTGTGCGGGCACAGGGGTCAAGAAAGAAAAGGGGGTTTTAGAGCCAATCTCCTTAGCTCCCATCATCGCATTGGCATTTCCCATCCTTCGCCCGGCAGCGGGGCAGCTTTGTCCGTGGCTATGCAAACCGTTGCACCAAACTCCGCTGCCCGTCCTGTCAAACGGCTGCACACGTGGGCACTCACAAGCACCCAGAGAGAAATCTGCAGCACCTGAAAAGGTTCACACAGGTTTGTTTGCATTTCCCTAATGGACATAAAGAAAATATTCCAAAAATGTCATGACTGAACCTTACACTGTTAACTTTATCTATACATCTGCGTAGGATCTGAAGTCAGCAGCCAGTGTTACTATCACATTTTGGTTTTTGAATATCCAGAGTTTGACCTCAAAACCAGGTGATTAAAATGAAGTAATAAAAGGGGGTATTAAAACCAATTTAGTTTTTGAGTCTCTTGGGCAAATCAGAGCTATATTTCTAAACTTTTTGCTGCAGCCTGAAAGTTTGAAAACTTTCTTTTTCTAAGGACATATTCCCTTGCTTCCAGGAACTAGAACAGCTAAGAAAAACCTGGAATATCTTGCAGCTTTCTATTAACTCGGAAAGTCTGGCACCATTTGTGTTTACCAACTGTGCACTGAATTTGCAAGATGAGTAAATTGAAAATAATGAAGGATGAATAACATCTAAGTAACAGTCTTTGTAAAGCGTGGGGAGGAGGTTACGGTTACTTCATCTCACTGCCAAAGCAGGAACTCCAGACCTCACTCAAGCTCTTAAAAGGACCCTGCTGCTGCAGGAGTTTGGACAGCGCTTAGGTTCTTTGCTCACCTGCTCTAAAAGGAGAGTTCATCGATGAAAAGCATCAGCCTCCCAACTCCATTAACTGGAGCAAACCACTAACAGGAACTTTTACAAGCAAAGGAGTCCAGGAACATGGTCAAACCAACACTCACTCAGAATTTGAATAATAATATAATGGATCCTATTTGAATAATAATATAATGGATTCCTGTGCAGCCTTTAATGCCATCTAAAAAAGCTTTATTTCCTCGAAAAACAAGTCTGCCTTTTAGAAGCTATTGAGGGAATCTGGTTTAAAAAGGCAATCTTTAGCAAGGTATTGGGGGCGGCGGTGGGTGATTATTTCCATGTTCCAAGGCCTCCTAAGACTTTTTTTCTATTTTCTTGCCTATGATTTTTCCTGCCAGCCTTCACAAGGATCTAACTTTAAAGTTGGCCCTACTTTGAGAGGGGACCTGGACCAGATGTCCTCCAGAGGCCCTTCCACCCTAGATTATCCTGTGATTCCATATGGAGCACTCCATCCTTTAGTCAATTGTTTCAAACGACACTCCATGGCTTGACCTGCCTTACAAACTCCTCCCCAAGTGCTTTTCCAATCTACAACTGCAAGTGGCGGTTTTGAAATATATAGCATTTCACTGCRTAGTGTCTTTTATAATCAGTTACGCTTCTCACAGATGAAGACATATCAAAAGCAAGTCCTAAAAATCAAACTGTGGTATCGACACACTAGACGTTTTCTCTGGCCATGCTGTTTTTAAATAGAAAAACCTGAAAATCAGCTTATTTCAAGAACAGAGCGATAAGACGACCTTACTAAGAATTTCAAATCTACTGAGGACGACAGAGAATTTTATACTTCCTCATTAACAGAAAATACTCCCCAAACTCTTGTGGGGCCAAATTTCCTGACCTTCTTCATATTAAACTGAAACACAGCTGCTGCTCTTTTGGTCAACCATCCTTTTATCTTCCCAAACAGCAGATGAATTTGTGTAACCTACAAARAGGTGAATTTCATACTTTGTCATARTTTTAAAATCTGACTCAGAAAATGCAGTTACTTGTCCAACTCTGAAAAGAATCTTCAAAATTCATAATATCAACTAYGTTATTTAACTATAAGAATTATTAAATCTCAACCACACAGTGGGATTTTATTAATGTGAGACAAATATATATGCATAATGCAGGCAGACGATGTGTACATTTAAACATCATCATTCACCTTTTAAAGTCTACAGAAATACCACCAGGGCAACTTGCAGTGGCCAACTGTGGCAGCCATTTSCAAACATGCAAAAAAAATTAATTAGCAAGCAAGAATTCATGCTCTTCAAAATCATTCAAAATAAGTCAGAAGTAGGAGTAACAACTAACTCCTGCATCCTATGCCAGGTGGTGCCCAGATTGGTCTGAAAAGAGATACACTTAAAAGCAAAAATGTAAAGCCATAGGTGCTCAGCTTAGTCCACAGTACTGGGAACCACTGTCTAACACCATTTTTYGAAGGGACCTACTCAAAATGGTGATTTGCAAAACATGAATAAGAGGGCATTTCAAAGTGTGCCATCTACCAACGCATAGAAATATTCGTTCCTCAGCACTTTATGGGCAATAAAACTCYTACTGGTGAAGACTGCAAATGGCTCGCTAATCACACAGCATGTCACAGATACCCCTGACAAGGTTACAATTCACCAGAGTCATACAATTCACAGCAAAGCCACCTAATAAAATGTTCACTTGACAAAATTCCTGAACCATATTTTAAAATACACCCAAAATTGTCCCCTTTAAGAAATAAATTAAACAAAACTAAAGTTAACAAATACCTCTTCTTGTGGTTTAATACATGAGAAGACGCACAGTGTACRTGATGCAAAAGAGATTAACAGTACTGTAAGGAAAACCAGTTTCAGCTCCCGATTTATACACATCTYGGTCCAGGTCCTTGGAGCTCCAAAGCGCTGTGTGCCCATTCCTCAGTAAGGAGCCACGACAGAAGCAATGCGGAGGCAGAGACGAGGAAACACGCTGCCTCTGGTAGGTGTAAAGCATCCCAGACTTCCCACTGCCCAGGGAAAACAGAGGTACTGTACAGAGAGCCACAAAATGTAAGGTCTRCTTGGAGCAGTACAAATACAGCAACCATGGGAGGCTCCACCAACACCGTATCACAGCTATTGGTCACTACATCCATTTATGCAATGGTCTCTCCACGGGTTGTTGGGGCTATAGCGGGGCACACTGGGCATAGAGGGGAGCATTCGCTTCTTTACCCCTCCAAAAGAAACATTTGCAAAAATAACAGGAGCTTTTCACCTCCTAAAAATAACAGGAGACTCYTATCTCTTAAAATTATCTTTGCATTAAGAAGCAAACGCACCCTCAAGAAAAATGTTAGGATTTTTGKKTTTTTTTTAACTTCTTTCATTAGTGCAAAGGCCAAGGTAGTAGCAGAAATTGTACCAYGTCAGCAGAGGAGCTGTAAGTGCATTTATAGATGGATCCTAAATGGATCCACAGACTGAATCCTGCCACTTGCCTTGAAGTCATTAGAACTGAACTGACTGCTACTGGTTTTCTCAGAAGTTTGATGAAAAATTAATATTTGGGATACTGCGTGGAGAGATGGGAGGCAAGCAAAGTTCTCAGCTGGCACATTATCTTCATTTTTCAGTTCTCTTTGACCCAGGATCATCATGAACAAAGCACAAAAGCTGGTAATTGATTTGCATAGCTCTGATGATGAGTGATGAGAAAGAAACTAGGAAAGTAATTTTGGGGGAAGCTTTGCACCCTTTCTTTCCACACGCTAAAAAGACAAAGATGACAGAATGAACTGCAAATTGGTGGATCCTACCATGAAAACCGTCAAGAGGAGACTTTAAGGACGTCTAATGACAATGACAATAACCATGTCTGCAGCCAAGACTTTCTCAGGCAGCCTCATTTCGCTGTCTCTTGTTCTCTGAAGACCTCTCAGAAAGGTCTGAGGAAAAAGCGTGCATTACTGCAGACTTAAGAAAACAAAATAAGGTGAGCAAGAACCGGCAACAAAGTCCTGCAAAAGATTTTATTGAGCACAGGGGCTTGAGCACAAGTCCTCACTCATCAGCATCAAGCCATTAACATTCTTGGCAGCCGCACACACTCCTGGCTTGCCAATGGTCCACTTTCAAGCAGGCTGATTTTGTTTAGAAAAAACTTCAGAAAGTCCTGAATATTAAAACTTTCTTCAAGCTATAATGATCATGGAGATTAGCTCTGATCGGCAGTTTTAGGCCATATGTAAATTGGGTATCCCTAGGCATAGTAGCAAACCATGAAATACCTTCTTTTTTCCCCTTTGGCTAGCAGTAATAAGGGAACAGCTTTACAGACCCTCATTAATATTGGTCCACACCATCTACTTAGAATTCAACAGGTCATAATTCCTAGACCATGTTAAGGACTAGCCTACAGCTAAGGTATACCAGATTTGCAAGAGAAAACACAATTTAAGTATTAAAAGCAGCTACGACAACAACAAAGAAACCTCTGCCTAATTCTGCTTCTCTTAATTAATCCCTTTTTATGTTTTCCAGTTCTTTGGCTGATGCAGTCCAAGCAAATTTAATAGTATTTAAGGAGCTTCACCCTTCCCCATCCTCACAGACACGCTTATGAAAACACCAGCACACAAAAGTCAAGAAAAGTATTTTTCTCTGTTCTAGCACCGAGGACAAAAGTGTTTGAAACCCTCAGGACAGGCCAAAGAAATACAAAGATGCACCAGTCATGACAAAGTACAACAACGCTTTTTAAGTGAGAGTACATTTAATGCATATGTCCAACCAAGAGGTAACCAGGGGCTCGCTGGCAGCCGGGATCAGCTCCGCTTGCGCAGGCAAGACAGACCACGTCTGTCGGGAAGTCACAGCGGGCGCTGGGCATGGGACAGCACAGGACTGAGCGGCAAGAGGYAGGAGAGCTATTTGGAGGGACGAAGCCTTGCTGTAAAGGCAGCAGCTGCAGAGGAACAGCTGCCTCCACCCTCGGGCATCACCTGGCCCAAGCTGGAAGCTGCTGCAGCTGCCAGCAATAGCCGCAGCGTAAATTAGTTGCTGTTTCTGCCAGTGTCCTGACCCAGTATGGGCATATCTGTTTACACTGTTATGAATGACAATCTGCTAATGTGATAACTGCTGTTTAAATCTATATAGTCATTGAGGAAAACATTCTGAATTTTGATGTCCTTCACCTAAACTTACCAGTTATGAGTAACTACTTGTAAAGGAACTGACAACCGAATTGTAAGCCAGAAACCAGGAAAAAGAAAAACTAACAGCTCTGCTTACTTCCAAAAGGATTGCTCCATTTGAAGAAGAAAAGAAGAAGGAGAAAAAAAGAAAAGAGTTAAAACTTTATTCAATAGCAATGAAGCCCGAAGCTGATAATTTCAATCTTCGCTTCTTGGATACAGCTGTAGCAGTGTGGAAATAAGAGCCCAAAGGACGAATAAACTACATTATCTTAACTAGCAATGGCATACCTTCAAAATATGAAATTGGAAAGGAAAAGCTACACTATTAACTTTTTTCCCCAGCTAAGGATATATGATCAAATTCTCAATTCTTTAGTTCTTATTTAGTAAGCCTGCAGCATATACCAAACCTGCTGAAAGTGTAACCTTCCAAAATTAAACTGCCAAATAAGCAAGATTACAACAAGCCTAACAGGCATGTCTATCTTTTTGTCTTATAATGATTTTGAGTACTGTAGGTTTTTGTTAACAGAAGCCATGATACATTTCAGCTTAAAATCAAGAAGGCAAAACTGTCTAAATGAAAAACAAGAAGGTTGCAAAACAATGTTTGCAAGCGTGTCCAAACAGTAATGTATGCAATTTCATGATCCATTACACTGTCTGTTAAAAAATGCTGATGTGCCTCTACTGCTTTTGTTTTCCACAACTCTGGTCCTTCTCTACTGCAGCTGTGAACCGAGTGCCTACGCAAGGTCCTGGCCTACCGGGTTTGGGAACCACTTATCTCCAAAAAAAAATTTTGCAGAACAGTAATAGTACTGCCCCTGGTATCTCTGTTAAATCCGTCGTGAACTTTCCTTGCTAAACAAACACTTGTTTAACTAACATTGTATAGGATGCTCCTACACAGCAGCGATGGGAGGCACAACCCATGTATTCACAGGTACTCTATAGACATTTCAAGGTACCTTCTCGGATGCAACTGAATTCTGTTTATAAGAGTTACTCTTTATACATATTTTTGGTTTCTATGTATATCCATTCACAGCTTGACCACTCTTTAATTACCTGAAAATCTCCTAGGGGTGTTAGGGTAGGGGCTTCCTCCGGGCAGTCCTCAAACTCACTCATATAACTTACTGTGGAACTTGCCAGGTGAGAACCTTAAACCATTTTTATTTAGCTGCTCCTAGTAGTACCTTTATTTTCTTTGAGTGCAATGTTGTAGATCCTGGATACCAAGTACCCAAAACAGGAAAACATTATTTTCCTTGCTTTAAAAGACGAACTGCTGTCTCTCAGCGGCAGAAGCCAAAGCAAGCTCCATTCAAACAGAGCAGCGGGATGCTTCCTCTTCCCACACGCCCCGGCTCCATTCCAGGGCTCTCTCCAGAGCAGCCCAATCCTGCAGACGGACAATTCCACTGACTGCAGCACTTCCTCGCCGCAGCCTGTGGGAGCAAGGGCCTAATGTTGCATATAGGAAGGAGAACTGCGTTGTTTAACAGTTTGATTTGCTATTATATGCTACCGCATAAATTTCATTTTAATATCATGCAACTGCTGTGATTGCATTTTTATAATTGGTGCTCTGCCCCAAAGGAGAGCTTTTTGAAGAGTAAAAGTGCTACCTAGGTGCTGAATCAGAGAATTTATTGTGAAAGCTTAGGGTAACAATACTTAGCCACAAAGCTTCCCAGCAAAGGTGCTGTGGGTGCTACACMATTCAAACTACAAAATCAGTAACATTAATTAATGTTTCACACAATATAATATAAAAGAAAATGAAGGTGGCAAATTGCATTTCAAAAGAAAAGTTCTGGTCAAAATCCTGTTCAAACACTATTGAAATTTTGGCATATTCTATTAACAGACCCAGGCCTAGGCTAGCACCATATTCTGAAGCAGAGGTACAGTAATGCAGCAAGAATGATTTTTCCATGTTAAATAGTTAAGCTTGCAATTGTGGTCTCCAAAGACCTGAATATTTGCAGAACATTATTTTCTAGAAATAACAGTCCTGCATGAATTTCACTGACTTTTCTACACCCATTTATTTAATAATACCTGATCTCAGCTGACACAAAGAAATGTCATTTGATAAGAAAACACAAAGAAATCCTTCATTAACACTTCCTTAAATCGGAATGTTTCAGATGCCTCCCAAACTTTTCAGGTACAGCACAGCAGTACAGGGCACATGGTAAGAAGCCACAGATCAAGAATATGTAAAGGAATGACATATTCAGGATTAGAGACTGTTCACAAAGAAAGAGACCACTTTCATAAATGCCAGCGTCAGAAAAGAAAGCTTGTTCAACACAGTGCTTTAATCGAGCACCAGAGAATTCAGATTACAAAAACACACTGACACTCTGGCAACGGCTCCAAAGCCCAGAGGACCTGTTTGGCACTGCAGATGATAGATTACAGCTTGGAGCAACAAATCAATATATCTTCATTCGAGAAAAGTAAAAAAGGTTTGACAAACAGAATTCGCAGGGCTTTTTTTCAGTCTGGGGAAAAAATTACCTAACCTCCCCCTGTGAGGTCAAGTRTCAGCTGGCCTTTTAAAGCCTAAAGCAGTGAGGCCAAGAAATACTGTTTGCCTGCTTGCTTAATAACATTACACCCTTGAGTACCCTGGAAGAAAATACATAATGTATATCCACTGAAGGAGCAATCATACGACCCCGTGGACAAACCCTGCACTGTGTCCACGAATCGTTTCATTAATTAAAATAGCTTTGTCTAAAGGAGCGCATCTCAGTTTCAAAATCACATTAAAAATAAATTTCCCTGCCAGGGTTACTAACAATGCCTTGGATGCTTAAAACAAAAAGATACTAAAAGCTGAACGCTCTCTTTACTCCTAGCGTAAACATCATTTCTTGCATCCCCACAAGAGCTTCTGCAGGGGAAACGAATGGCCAAATTTCACCCCCTAAGGTCCACCGCATCCCGCCGGGCTGCTTCGTGCCCTGGCAGAGCGCCTGCGCTGCTAACGCTGCTGGAGACGCTTATTCTGCTCGGAACCACATTTTCCACTACGTTCCTKTCACTTAAAACAATTAGTAAATACTTCTACTATTCTTATGAAAGCTGTAGTTTACAAATGCTAAACTTTAGGCTACCTCCTCTGTAAGCATCCCATTAAAGAGACGGTTTTCAGCTGGGGTAGAACAATCTGAAGGATGAAGCGATACATCATCTTTATCAGCATAATACTTCACACAAAGACAGTATTCTCTGTTTTTAAAGGATTTTTTAAAACATAATAGAAGTAAAGATTGTGGGAAAATCAAACAAAATGTTTTAAGCAAATTATTTACTTTTATTTTTGAATAAAAATGTTTGTTAGATAACGTTGATCCATTGTGCAAAACTGAAAACCTGAAAGTCAAATATTTTCCAGTTGAAAACCACAATGGTCCCCAATTTATGGTTTTCCTTTTTACTGGAAAACCATCAAGAAAACCTTTTCCATTCGTTTTTGCCTATACCGCTGGGGTGGAAGGGGGCAGCGCAGCCATTTCTAATACAGTGCAGCCAAAGGAACCTTTACCGCTTGCACCGCGTTAAGGCCCGAGAACCTGATTTTGCCGTGTGCTGAAAGCCAGAGGAGGATGCAGCAATGCCGTGAGAACCGAGATGTTTACAGTCTCCCAGGCCGGAGCCAGGGAGGAATCGCGCTGGCTGGGAACGGCAGGTACCGGAGCAGCAGCCCCCCGTTTTCCGCACAGAGAACAGGCGCCCGGCAAGCAGAGGGAAAGAGCAGCCTTATTCCGGTCAAGGAGCAAAAGATCCTGGCTCCCAATTTTGTTTTCGCAGCTATTGGGCTATAAAAGGAGGCAGGCTGGTCATCTGTACTGGTACTAGATGAAAGAAAAAAAAAAGGGGGGGGGGACAGTAACAGGAATTATGTTTCCCACATTTGGAAGTTGACTGAAGTGTTAGAGGCTGAGGGAGGCGAGATCCGTCGCGCACAACGTGTTTTACCGCAGTGCTGCCAGGCGAGTCAGCACAACTGAAGACCGCATTAACTGTTCCCTGCCTCTTACTTCTCTTATTCTGGGACTTGGGTTATGCCGTTATAGAGRCAAAAAAGTAACTGGAATCAAAGTAAATGCTATTAGCAGAAAAACGTGAAGACAATTTATTAGCGCCATTACAGCATCAAATAGGTGATTTTGTTGCACTTCTGTTACTACTGAAACATTTTGAAAGATTAGGGTTAATTTCTCCGGAATTTTTATGTAAAGGAAATCTGAAAAACAATCCATACTGYTAAAAGTCAACCACAGAAAATTGTTCCTCTTTGACATTTTCTTATCAATCGCTTTGAGATGACTGTTAAAGCTGAATTAATTTAGATTCATTGATGCAATTTTCTTCACAGAGAATTTAAATACTTTTGGTTTTACTAAGACTGAAAAACAGCGCTGAATTTCAATCACTCAAAATATTTCTCAAATAGGCCTTAAYTGTCTGTAATCCCAGTCATTCTAATTAGAAAATAGGCAGAAAAATATAGATACAGTGGCTTCAAATGTTTTATTTCTGGTATATGTTGAATAACATATAATTTGATGCGCAATAAAGGAAGTCTTTTCCCMTTTCAAAAGCAATTGCTACAACTGAAGGGTTTCTAAATACCACCATACTACCTTTTGCACTTTTTGCCATTCATTCAATATTTWTTAAAAATATGAATTTCATGGTCACATTATTCTGAAAAACACTTGTAAGCAACTGGTGAAGGTATGCTGACCTGGAACGTGGCCCTCCTATCCAGCCGCTTCCCAGCCAGCTCCAGCGTACCYGCGTTTTTAGCTATGGAGACACCTTCAGGGTAATCCCTGTGTTTTGGCCACGGCTGTCATCATTATGTATTAAACCTCGAAGAAATTACAGTGTTTCTTAAAACAGCAGAGAGRATTAAATCCCAAGTTCTTGCCTAGTAATTTATCCTTAAAGGGGGTTTGGGTTCCCCCCTCCTTTTAAGGGTGGAAACTTATAAAATAGTGTAACTTCGAAGCATATAAAAATTGTAGAATTTTCTTCTGAAAACTCTTGCAATAATGATCACCATGCTTTACTGCTCTATGGCTAAATCATAATACCAGCGAGCTACATTTTACTCCAAAAATCACCGTCTTGATTATGTGTCTGTTAATAYTTTTTCAGATATGCATTTAAAAGACGTTTCTCCTGGAAGCTTCCRACATACATAAGCAAAAGACAGAAGACAAGGAAGAAATCTGCACTGCTGCGAGATTTCACCTTCAACCTGTCTATCACATTTCTTGTGTTTGTGATCCAAACTCAGTCATGCATTCTTTGCCTATCTTATATAGCAACTGACATCAAGATGATTTTTTTTCCTGAAGAAACACAATAATAAACTCTTTGGCTTTATCAGAATATTCTTGGAGTAAGAAAAATCACTCTTAAAGTTTTTCTTACATAGTTTGAAGCATGCTAGTGGTAGGTCCTCGCTAAAAGGACTTGATTTCTAAAAATATATATGTGATTTTCCACCTATTTTTGGCRGACAGCCATGGAAAGCTGCTCCACAGAAACACGCTTGCACTTACTCTGTCCAGTTAGCGCAGCTACACGTGCAAGTGGAACAGCGGCGTGCCAAGGCAGGCATTTGCCGTGCTTAACGGTTACATTCTGTACATGATTTTTCTGAAGTTGTGCACATTTGTAAGCCGCATGAACTATCTTGAATACTTCTATAACAAGAATAACTCATCATACTTTAAAAATTGAATTACCTGTTACCATTTCTTGTTACTTTTTTTTTTTTTTCTGTCCAGTCATTCTCACTAAGGTTTTCCTTCCTATTGCAATTGCTTTCAGTCTTCCCAGTGGTATGTAAACTTATCCTTTGGCTTCAGGACTACAGGCTCCAATTTAAACCTCAGGCACTATTTGTTTGGGGGGGGGAAGGGGTGGAAAATAAGATGGGAGGAATGAAATAAAGGGAAAAACAGAGGAAAAAGCCACAAAGCATAAACCTGCAGTTTAAAAGAACCTGATTTTTTTTTCTAAGATGCTATCTAGCTGATGGTGTCTTTCAAATGATATTGGGGGGGGGGGGGCAAAAAAATTAACTAACCTGCAAGGGAATAAATAATCCCATCATTCTGCGATGATCTGCTTTTATCCAGCTACGTCTCCCTTCGATAACGGAGGTGGCGTGGACCTGCCCATCGACCCACCCTGGCGCTGGGCACCAAGGCAAGCGCAGCCTGTCCCCACTGCCCATTCCAGGCCCCTCCCTGCTCCGCGCTCGGAATAGCGGCTGCCCCAGGAAACCGCCTTCCTCGTTACAAAACCCGCTAAYGCGCAATTCCAAGATTTACGTCCAGTCGAGCGGGAGGACGAGGCGGGTCGTCCCTCAGCTAATGTRTCTGTACTGCATGGAGACCATCAGTCTCCAAATCATATAATAAATTTACGGCRCACGATTGCACGCTGGGGGGATTTATCGCCTTTTCACGCGCTCTAAAGGGCTCAGACAAAATACAGCGGGGTGGGAGACGGCAGGCCACGGACCTAAAGCGCAACGCCAGGGCTGCCGGCCTGCAACAGGCAGCGGGGCGGCGATATCCAGCAAYGGCGATTTAGAAGTGCACCAACACCCAGCGAGCTCTTACAGCGCCAAGCCCACCCCGCGGGCTGCGGCATCCTCCTCCTCGGCAGCACGCCCCGCACGGCAAGGCGGTTTTTCAGCCACGGTTTCCTGACACTACGTTATCTTTCAGTCAAGTTGGCTCTATGGAGGAAGATGTCCCAGGAGTCTGAGCTGCTTAAGCCTTTCAAGCTCATCCTTCCCTCTTCTAAGAGGAGAAGTTGATGCATAAACAGCTACAAAACCCACTCGTAACTATATTAGCGGGTAAATAAATTTCCCTTTGCAAAGAGTTACATACTGAACTATACAAACACACCTGCTCTTCAGCAACCAGAACGGACGCCAGCACTTTCTTAAAAATTCATTTGTTCTTTAGTTAAGAAACATGCTTATTCTTATTTAATGAACATGGGCTATAATASAAGAAGGGCCCAAACAACTATGCATCTTTGCTTTGATTGCTCTGTGCCTGGAAGCATGTTACAGTGCCCACTTCACCATATGAAATGTCCAGGTAAAGAGACCATACTGCATTCAATAACCTTTGATGTCAAGCATTAACGATGATCAGGCTATAAAACTAAATTTTGGTATGTTATTGTGTAACTACAAAAAAGCAGATGAAAGCTCGTTTTAGCGGCAGGCACAGTGAGCAAACAAGTCATTTATGCCCTAACAAGAAAAAAAGTCAAGGCGAATTTTATGCCTGGGGYGGAGGAAGGGGGTGGCTCAGCATTTCCACCTCTTACAAGCAGGCCAAAAATTCTGACCCGGGCACCTACGGCGATCTGGAGCTTTTTCTGAGCCTAACCTATTTCTGCTGAAAATCAAGGATAATTGAACCCTGGAGTGAACTGCAGGCTCCTGCTTCCAGACATTCCTACCACACACTTAGTTTCAGTGAACTGCTAATTGCTACACTTGAGATTGTTTTAATTTGCTCAAAATGTACTGGCTTGAAAACAGTGGCATAGCTAAGCACCTGGCAAGGACTGGATAATACTGCAACGGGTCATTCCTATTTCCTCCAAGATACAAGGGCAAATTAGATTGGATGTACATCTTTGTCTGCCATAATACCATAATATATTATTTATAAATACAGAGCATATTTATCATCCTTTCTTTTTATTATGTATATAGGCACAGTAACTAGAAAATCCCAGGATCCCTAGGCCTATGAAAGTATAAGATAAGTGTTTGTGTGTCTGTACATGGTCATGTGTCTCTGCAATACATAAATACAATAAACATATACATTTATAGGTATATTTTATCCACACACAGATTTGGGAACAAATTTCTCCTGGTATTTACAAAGCAGCTGTGCATAATTAGCCAACTGGCTTCTGTTTGAAAATTAAAATATTAGCATTAATGATATCTCTACCTACTTCATGTCTGTTGCATTGATAGGTTAGTTTATGAAGAGCTTGGAAGAAGTGAGTATATTTGTGCTGAAATTCAGCTGATTAATCCTTAGAAAAGACTGCTAGCAGTTTGCTGTAAATTTTTAAAATATGCATAAAACTACACACATCTGAACCCAGAAGAACACAAAGACTGCTCTGCCGGGTCATGCCCAAAGCCTCGCGTCCTATCTGCAGCAATGGATAATTAGGAAAAAGGCACGTGCAGAAGGTTTGCATGGCCAAAGCCGGGCTGCCCTGCGTGCTTCTGCGTCCCTCAGCGCCGGGGCTTCCTAGGCCAGCGTCTCGTTAAATCCTACCGTGCTGAATAATCAAGCCACTCACGACGAACTTGCTCCCCCTGGATTTGTCAGATTCCTTGAACCACTTTATACTTGTTTTCCACAACAGCTYGTGGTAACAAGCTTCATAATTAAATGTGTGACATTTGACGTCTCAAACCTCCGGGAAAACCAAGGTATTGCTGCACCGTACAGAGCTCTGAATCAAAAAAGCCCACATTTCAACTTTTAATTCTGAAATAGTTTTGAGGTGGATGTAGTCAGACATTTCACCTTTACGGCTTAGATCTATATATACTTCTAAGTTTTTCTACTGATGATTTTAGAAAAATTATGAATATTTTAATATGAAATAATGAGTGCACTCATTACATATCTTTAGCAGCTAACTGGCAGAAACCAAAAAAGAATTTATACATCTTCAAAAACTGCTAAAGTGCCATCCATAAGAGAGGTTGTAATGCACACTTGAGTTTTCAACAATTCTGCTAGTCAGAGGCAAGGCCAAAGTGGCTCCATTCCTATATTTTCTGCAAAATACATGACACTAAAAGTTTTAATTTTTTTAGTGCTTGGTTACACACAGGATAACAAGGCTAAACTATGTCTTTACAAGTTTTATTTAACAAAGAGAACAAATGAAAAAAAGCATGATGAAAACTTCTTTCACTTAGATTGGGAGAAAACATAATTAATTTGGATCGAATCAGTATAATAAATACAAGATGGGAGAAGAAATCCAAAGTAGTCTCCTCAGGGTTAGCAGATCATGCCCACCCAACTGGGACCAAGACAGGGTCTAGCAGGCAGGCTAGTAAGGATTTTATTTATGATCTGGTGAGACTCCTATAATTAAAGCTCAGAACGAACTGCAGTATTTTACTTTCTAGTATTAAAATTCACCACTATTCCTATATCATACAAAGCAGGCCTACAATGCATATATGCAAGCTTCCATTTCACATTTGAAAAATATCTGTGTTTAGCATTTTCCCCAGTAAATTCAGTGGAAATACTAATTTATCTTGGGTGAATCCCCAAAAGAGTTCATCATGATTCCTCATATTACAAGGAATATCAAAAAGTATTCATAATTACGATTCTCATTATAAACTGTAAAACACAGAAAAGTGCTTTTGATGCTGTCTCAAACTTTTTCATCGTTTTAATTTAAGCCCATCATCTGTGTCAGCAATACTTGGAGCATGTGCCTGTGGTTCACCTAGAAGTACCTTTTGAGACCTATCAAAATGTACCTCCTTGCTTTGATTACATCTTTTCTGCATCCATTTCTTATTCAAATACTCTAAATTTGATTCTCTCGTTAGAGTCACAAACTCTATCCAAATACAAATTGCAGGAAGTATTTTGCTCGGTGCAGTAGTTTTACACAATGTGTGTGCATTCCACTAAACAGATTGCAGAGCTTCCATACATGGGGCTCTCAAACACTTTGTAAATCTCCCCATTTGAGTAAGGTTCAGCAAAGTGCAAAGCATGAGCACAGTAAATACAAGCAACCCACATCCTACTTCAGACTTGCACCACCAGCCTAATTGATGCTCAGTCCTTGTGCTAAGGGGTGTTGCTGTTGACACCATTTTCTTTTTAATTCTATTAAGAATTTGATATCCTGCAACTACTCCTCCAATTTAATCTTATTTTCAAAATATGCATGCAATGCATTAAAAACATGAATAAATGTGCACACAGAATGTAGTAACTTTTATGATAAAAAAGACTGAAGTAAGGAGAAGTAACATCTGGACACTGATGCAGACAGAATCAGATGACACTGGGAAATACCAGATGCTACCTCTACTCCGACAAAAAGAGACACTATCCTTTACCATTCTCTTCTGCTGGAGCTTCCTTGTGAAAAGTCTCTCTTTCCTACATCTTGCCTGAAGGAAAGCTCTTAAAAGCACCCCTGTAGTTTCCCCCATGTTATTGGATTGACAGGTCACAGGAAAGACGTGGGCCTACAGAGCTCACCAATTTCAATGCAATTTTAAGCATTTTATAGCTTTGGTAACCTTCTTACTCCATGAACCAGCAGACTTGCAAAGGAATGAAAAAATAGAGTCAAAAAAACACTACCATAATATGAAATGCATCAAAGGTGACAAAAACTGCATAGTAGCCAGAAAAAGATGTCTAAAATATCCTGGCCACTTTGTTAGGCCAATCTGCCGTAGTTTACTTTTCCTGGTATCTTTTCATTCTCATCTACCATATCCAAACTCGTTTATATTCATTCATGTATTAACCTTCTTGTTGCTGTTAAGTGTAAAAAGACAGCGTAGCATGTTCTTGATAAGAAGCCGCCACCTTTAGAACCAATTTTCATTTATCTGGATGATAGCCATGTACTATTTATTATACAGTGCACAGCTATCTATAACATTCAGTGCTTCAGACCCTTCCTCGTGTTTTATCCATTTTTACAGATTATTATTTTTTGATACTGAACATCCCTCTAGGCTACTCTTAATTTCTTCTGTTTGCCTCTTTACATGTCCTGTTATTTCTAGTAATTATTTATAGGCATCTCTCTCAGTCCTGCTTTGGGGCTCCTCAGCTGGAATGTAATGTATTCGGGCTATTGTGCTGCATGGAAAACAAGTTGCTGTTTTTTAATGCAATTCTCGAGCAATTTTCCCAACCACTGCAGTTAACATTTTACCCCAATGGGCTTGCAACGTATCGTTACAAGTCACATAACAATGTCAAATGTGTTTAAAATAATTTCTGCTAAATGCCTCCAGCGAGTGAAATGAGATGGCTGCCAAGTTCATTTAACCAGCCTTTGCTTTTCAACCATTTAAGAGGGAAGCATATCCAAACACCCCTGCCTGCCTATGTAATTCAAAAGATCACAGTCCCCCTCATTAACTTACTGCGGTTAGGTCTGCAGCAGACCACAGACCCTAAGCCTTAGGGCTGGCCACTGCCGAGACCAGATGAGTCTCAAAACTACGGGAAATGCACTGTGTCATAAATTAGAAAACAAAAAGGTGAGAAATCGGCAGCACAGTTCAGACAAAGCTCATTACAATCAGTAGAAAAATTGCCACAGGTGTCACTGAATCAGGTTCAAGTATCATTTTCTTGTCATACTTTGGCTTCAGCCTCCTGCAAAAATTGGAGATGTTAGTAATCAATAGGAAAAATGCAGATTACCTTTCAAGCGCTGTGTTGTTTTTTACTTTGCTTGTTTGCTTGTTTCCAAATAGAGAGTCATCAAGCTTTTAATTTGTCCAGGAAAGGTCATACAGTCACTTTAAACATGCATTTGAGTGTACTTTTGCAGGAATTTGACTCTAGGCTATTTCCAGGAATATGACCAGTTTCCCTGAAAATAGCTGATTAAATTCACTCCAGGAAAAAAATATATGTAAGGAAATACATCGCTATATTGCCTACCATTCACATTTTTTTGGTCGTAAAATAAATCACAACCTGTGACAAGCTCTGGCTTGAAACGGTGAATATTTTTCATGTGATGCATATATCACTTTATATTCTCAGTAACAATGCCAGATATTTGCTTTTGTGATGACACAAAAATACTACCTGTCCAAATAACCAACCAACCAACCAAATTTATGGGCACAGAAACAAAGCCTTAGTAACTCAAAAATCTATTAAAACACCACTAAAATACATCCATATTGGGAGTATGCACAAAAGGTTCTTTAACTATAGACACATGAAATAAATACAAAAATCACATACTATCTCTATGTTTTCTTTTTTCCCTAATTTTAACTATTTTATGTGGCAAAGAAAGTATGGTCAGTCATACATTAAATGGGGAAACCATCATATTTTGCTTGTTGCAGTATTTCAATGTAATCTTGAAAATTTAAAGAATTTTAAACTTGTGCAAGATGATGCACTATCCTTCAGAAAAGCTAAGGCAGAGCCACTTCATTATTACTACCAATATTATAATTTACACCCCAGTTCCATCCCAAAGCCCAAGGGAGCTCCAAGAAAAATTAGGGAGAAACAAAAGGACCATTTGCACACAGAACCATCTAATTACAGTGCAATTCCTTGTAACAGGTTGCCTGCGCATGCATGCAGCAAGTTGTTCAAGCTGTTTCTGTTGTCTAGCCATGATGTGATTACTGCCTTGGTATCTTATAAGAGCAGCAGCAATGAAGTATTTTTTTTTTTTTTTTAAATCTTAGCTTGAATTTAGAAAAAAATAAAATAAAAAATATACAACATCACTGCAAGGCAAAAAGTTTTGTGTCTTTCCCTAATCAAGGAACTAAACATTCAAAGCACTAGAGACAAAAAGTCACTTTAGAAAGCAAGAGAAACCTGGAACATTTGTCTTACAGCATCGTGAAGGAAGTCCAGTCCAAACCTTCATTTGGATATTAAAATGAAGATTTAGGTATTTAAACTGGTGATGCTAAACTCTCTCCAAGATTCATTTATTAGTAATTCTCCCATATTTCTGACGAATAATAGACAATGTCCAAATGCAATTTTAGAGCCAACAGAAACACAGGAACCCAGAAATGAATAACTTAAAGCAAGATGACAATATTGTGGTGAACCCCTAAACAAGGTCTCAAAATCCTTCAGGTCAGAATCCAGTATATCTATATTGTTTCCAATGTAATTATACTTCTCTAATCATCGCATTGCATCCATAGACATTTACCCTTTGATCCAGTGGTCATGAAGACAAATCCAAGTCAAAAACCCATATGAGCATTATTTATTTTGGGTTGGTTTGATGAATGGGGCTGATTTAGAGCTTGAAWGAAGGTGTAGGTGGCTGTGATAGGCAATAAGGTTATGCATATAATACAAAGCCTTTCTTTTGGAACTTCAAACAAGAAGCACAGCAACACAATTTCAGTACAGTAAGAAGGAATCAGAACATGTTGATTTACATGCACATACATGCAAACTCATGCATATGAAGATTTCTATCAAGCTGTCCAGTGCAACTGTTGATGGGAAACAGCAAGACAGCAAAATCTGATGAATAATTTTAAAATACATGCCACCAAATTTGAAGAACTAAGGAAGACGGATGTAAACAACATGAAATTTTGGTTGACTGGGTGCCACTGGAGTACAGAACTATGACAGACTCTTGCTGACACTGATTCCATAGGTTCCCTTTTGCACAGCATAACTTTGCAAGCACTGGTGCTCTTGACACCAGGAAAACAAGGCTACAAAGTTTCATGGGTTATCTGGAGGAAGGAGGGAGAGAATAAAAGCTGAAGTTGAGCAAAATTATTCAAACTTCGATTAACAGGTAAGACAATCATAATGCCAAATGCCACATGGATAGATACCAAAACGAAGTAGGAAAAAATGGATGATGAAGATAAGTATAGGAGAATGCACTGCAAGTTGGACTGAGGAAGAGGCACATTGAATCAGAAGTATAACTCTCAATATAAGGAGGAAAAGAAAAAGAAAAATCAAGAATTGATTAAAGATGAGAAAAAATAGGGAAATGTTAATTAAAACAAAATAAACTGTTRGGCGAAAAGAGGATTTTGGCATGAAGCTTGAGTAAAGGAGGAATGTATCACAGATAACAGTTAAATATTGTCCTGCAGCTTGGAAGTAACAGTTAAAGCTACTTAGTACATAACATTACTGTTTGGGATCAGCATTTGCTACATAACAGGAGCAAATTTCTGCACTGACAGAGGGAGATGAGACCACCGGAGGACTTACAGGAGCTCTCAGCTCAGATCCAGAGTTCATATACTACCAGCACGATGAGAGCCAAAATGCTGCAGAATTTGAGTTCTATTTGGCACCATTTTCTTTTGCTGACATACTGGATTTAGGGGCTGGGAATCTACTAAAATTATACCATCCTCATCAGTGATCTAGGAACGTGTATTTTTTCCCTAAATAGGTATGACAAAAAATTGCCTATGCTGCAGTTTAAAGAAAAGAGTAGCAAAGCTAGTCCTGTGATTAGGTAGTCATACTCTGATCTATACTACTGACTGATCTGTGCAGCAGAATCTCAGAGAAATTTGGTGCCAATATAATCTGAGTTAACGATGAAACTCATGTTACAATAGAAGGGGACTGGGAGGTGGGACAATCTAAGGCAATTTCTTTCGAATTCATCATAATTCATCAGTATCTCAAGCAGACAAGAATATATTAGAAAACTACATTAGAAAAGAATTAACTTCCACTTGGAAGCCATACTCATAAATATGAAGTACATTTCTTGTTTGAATGAAAAAATGGTCCATCTTCCAAATCGCCTGGCTGGTTTGTTGCCTGCTTGTTAGAAGTAAAGTAAACTAACATTTATCTTAACACCCTAAATCTGACAAAAGAGCAGTTCATAATGCAGTTCACACCTGCAGCTAATCAAACAATGGCAACTATATGCAAAACGTAAAATTTGCTGAGAAGGTTACGTGATTTATAGAAACTACACAAATAATAAAATAATACCTGCTCCTACCAACATATAATATAGCAACTAAGTGAAAGGTATTGTCTATCCTTGTTCACAATAAACAAAGCACATTGTCACCACATTAAACTTCAATGAACATTAAATATTCATAGTAATAGAACACACTTGACTCCAGCTTTCATCTCAAAACATTTCAGTACGCCTGTACAGTCAAAACCATATGTCTCAACTCAGGCACAGCTTCAACTGTGTAGAGAGGATATGGCCTTGTGTTTAATGATGCATAGAAAGACATACAGATATATAGCCCACAACTCTGATCTCAGCTAAATCAGTATCACTCCACTGATTTTAATGGGGGCTTCTACCGTTTCAGATTTCTTTCCCTGAGCTCACAATTAACTCTATTATGTTTTCTGCTCATACAATTACCGCTTACAAATGCAGTGGAGATACCTCTGGAGCGAAATGCAACAGCTGGTTAACAACTCTCAACAAAACTGCACGACAGCTGAGGACAAAAGTTGAAGAGAACTATTTCAGCTTGTCTCTGCAGGAAGAAGTTAGCTAGGACAGCTGTGTGCATCCAAACTGGAATTTGGAAAAAGATCTTTAGTTTTACACAATTTCATAATCAAATCTACAGTGAACTCGGCAGAACATTTTCATTACTGACTTTAATTCTCAAAGTGTGTTTTTATTTTGTTGCATTTGCATTTACACAGGTAACAGTTCAATATCTCAACCTGCCCTACAGTATCAGCATATATATATATATATGCTGATATTATAATGCACTTTTCATTTCTTCCCATTATTTACCTCACCTAGTACGATATAAGCAAATAAAAATGACCCTGCCAGCAGCCAATCTTACGAAGAAAAGGTGGAATTTCCACTCTGAACAGAAATTGTACATGTTGTATTTGGTCTGAATCTTAATCGTGTCCTAGGGGTTATCTTTGTTGATACCACATATGAATAACAAAGTGAAAACCTAAGCCCAAGCTTTCATTCCAAGCTATATTGTTCTGCATTTGTTTCTTTTTTAGCACAGAAACTTCACTGTTCCAAAAATCATTACTCACTGTCCCAAAAGGCTGCTCTCACCTTCTTATGTGATGAAGGATTCAGTGAGCCACAAAGTCAGAAAGAAAAATTGTCCAATATAAAAATGATGCATTTATCGATAGGCAGAACTTGGTCAGTGGTAATTTATAGATATATGACTGGAATGGACTTACCTGTAGGGGATCCCTCCATGACATGACCAACATAGGGTCCTTCTCTGAACATTGGCCTGTTATCATTTTGATCAATTACAGAAATGTCTAGACGGACTGGGCCATCAATGATTTTCCCACTTAAATCTGTGACCTCAACTTCCAGCTGTATGAACAAAAAGAGAGAAGTAAATTCATTAGTTCATTATCAAGGTGAACAAGGAGTAAGAACAAATAGCTTACATCAGCACTGCTGTAACCAGCCCCTGGCAAGGATATCACTTGCAGCTCTGGGACTGGGCTAGGAACAGATTTTAAATCTAAGTAAAAGAGAAAGTCAGATATCCATTCATATCAAGATACCACTGGGTAATTTGAAAATGCCAAGTTTCCTGAAGTATGAAATGACTAGAGTATGGGGGCAGGGGGGACCCTCCAGAATTTGGTCCTAATTACGTGAAGATTTACTCAGAATTTGTTTCTTTACTTTTTTCAAGCACAATTACATTTAAGGAGCACACATATGGAACTATCACATTATACTCTACTTACATCTTCTAACGCTCAGTTAAGACCTTTTATAAAAAAAAGGCAAGAGTGCTTTTAGACATACTAAATACATTTTCTCAATGATGATGGAATGAAATATGATGTTAGATACATCTGATACTTCTTCAGTTTGTTCAATAAGGTATAGGACAGAACAACACAGTCTTATATAAACAGGAATATATGCACACACATGCTCACATCCCAGTGTACAAAGGCATCTGTTGGATAAAAAGATGAACCATGCAGCTGCAGATTTGTTTGAACTTTTTACTTCCAAAAATTGGAAGGGGAGGTCATACCATATATCTCAACCCTCCACTCACAACGGGAGGTCACACTGAGTTACTAAAATGTCAGCAGCCATCAGGGCAAACCACACAAAACTTCTTATATGATAACAGAAAAGGTCAATTTAGATTGCAACCATGTTCTACATTTGCAGTTCTCTCTCTCCTCACCACGACATCAATAAAAACAGCAATAAACACATCAGGAGACAGTTATCATTTCCACCTACCCTATACTTCCCTGGACTCAACTCTTTAATGGAGTTAAGCCAGCCAGAAAATGAACCTAAGCACAGATGTTAGTATTCCCCTCTCCCAATCTTTCCCCAAGACAGTCATAGCAGCAGGGGCTGGAAGTCTCCAAGTGTTTTGTTTACTCTGTTAATTTATTCTCCCTTGACATGCCTTAGACCTGTACATTATTCATACGTTAGTGATATACCCTACTGGGAAAGAATTAGGTCAGAATTCTAAATTCCTTTATTAAACTGGATGGCTTATTATCACATCTCAGTGTATTTTGTTAGGCTTATAAGTACATTCCACTTTTATAGTTGAACATGCTGGGTGTGAGTAGGAGTATTTATGTTCTAGGTAAACTATCTGCTCACACACACTAAATGGTATTGTGGTCTGTTTTAACATCTACTCACTTTGCTTATCATGACTTAGCTAGAAAGTGCTCTTGCAGAGCCTTTCTCAAGCCTTACTTCTTACTAGATACATAGCTAAATAGCTTAAAAGCCAACAAATGTTCTGACATGAAGACAGCTGAATCACATGGCATTGGCACAGCGGACGTTTTATGGAGGCACATGCCCCTTTACTTTCCAGGGCTTGTTTAACATTGGACTCTGAAGTAAATGTAGTAATCATAGGATTGCATAAAGTGTGATGGGGACTAGGAATGAAAATTCAGTCTTATTACTGAACTACATTAAAGCTAGACACAGTTTTAGATAAAGTTGGAAACTGATGACAAAAAGATTTATCTTGGTAAATGTTGACTCATCAAAACTATGTTAATTGCTTTGGGGAATGGAAGAAAAACAATATTTCACTGTGAAAATCCAGCAAATTCATTTTCAAATTCAAGATAACTTGCTCTTAATCTATCTCAATATTAAGTGACTATACTGCTCACTGGAAAGAACAAAGGCTTTGCAAAGTTCAAAAAAATACTTCAGCTGCTCTTATCAAAACTGTAAGTCATCTAAAGCAAAAGTTAATCTGATATTTGGGTTTTTCTTACAAACCTCCCCAGATTACAGAAGAGAATAGGAGATTCCTATTAATGACTGGAAAAAATGTACTTAATTATTGAAAAGTCTATCAGGTCTGAGGCCTGTTGCCCCAGAAGTCATAAAAAGCCCATGGGAATTGTTACAGGATCTCTGTTTCATTTTGTTACGATGACAGAGGATTCCATTTTATTGGTCTTTGTACAATATCTTGTAGGTTTGTGCTAAGCCTTATGTGTTAACTGACGTGCTTCTTTTATTCCCAGTCTTCTATAATGTTTGCCAAAAAAAAGCCTGCAGCCCTTAATTACAACCATCTACCTTTACATGTCTGGTTCGTGAAAGATGTTTCCTTGCATCTTACGTAGCCTGCCAACCCCCATCACCCAAATAAAAACAAACCACAAAACCAACAAAGTGCATCTTCTACTTAAAAAAAAAAAAAAAAAAAAAAAAATCCATACACAAGAAAGAAGTGTTTAAGTAAAAGACAATATTGGCACAAAAACAAATGTAAATAAGACCAGGTGGAAAATTAGATCGTGTCTATCAGAAGAATGAGATTTCGGCCTATCAGCAAGGAAAGGTAAGAAAGCCCATCTAGTTTTAACGTAAAACTTGAATGATGCTTGCAAGCTACTGTGTTCCTTCCTGTGATAGAAAGAGACTGCAACTGAACATCCAGAAAGTCTCTAGGTTCCTACCTTGCATTGATGTCAAAACCCTTCCATGCCTACCAAGGGCAACATCGGCCCCAGATCAAAAGCAATATATGCCTGTTAAAAGGCAAGGCGTATCCAGGGCTATTGGCAGGGATCGGTATCAACAGTTACCCATAACTATCGAGACCTTCTCCTATTGATCTCTCCCTGTAATGAGGTATGCAAAGCAACAGCACATGATGCCCCTCAACATCGAGAGGTTTCCATGCGTACCTAGAGAGTCGTTGCAACAACACAACTCTAAGGAAAAATGGCAAGCATAAAGACAGATTTGAGCAAGTTGTCAAAAAGAATCTGCAGAGCTCTGTGAAGTTATTTATTATGTGAAAACCTGATAAGATTGACTATGCTTCCAACATTTCAACTCAGAAGTTATGAAATTATGCTCACAAGGACGAAGTGAATCATAATCTACTTAACCATATTTTCAGGAGCACTCAAGGCTAAATCCCAATTTAATTTTTGACAAAAGTGTACATGAAAACTACAAAGGATAGTCAAGGGGGTTATGAGAACTGCTACATCTCACAACAGAAGTCTTCATGATAGCGCACAAAATAGACTTTGGCTACTGCTGCTAATATAGCTTAGAAACACTGATAATATTAAGCACGCCAATGAAAAAAGGGAGAAGCAATATAATACAGAAAATTTGAGGCAGGAATAGATTTTTGACTTTTTCAATACTCTCCATTCCCAAAAGGGACTTCCTGACTTCCCATTCTGTTTTCCTCACTATATCTGAAGTGAGGATCTTCTCATCACCCTAAATATAAGGATTTTATTAGAAGTTTAGTAAATTTATTCAAAAATGTGTAAACCTGTTATAAGCATTCTGCTTTATATTACATAGTCTTGATTCTTTTCCACTACTGCAGTCAGCAATGTGGATAACATTTACAGGAAAAGGTAACTAGGCTCCGTATTACCATTACTTAAAGTAATTTTAAAGGTTCCTCCTTCATAGAACATTTTTTCCTTTCATTTCTTGTTTTTGGTGAAATGATTCTGGATAGCCACATTCTTTGTCTGCCTATAAATATCTGTTTTTTACTTGCTGTATCCAGCCAGTCAATGGCCCAGACAAAACTAAGTCATAAATTTAAAGGTTTTCATATGTAAACCTGGAATGTCTTTTAGAACTCAATTATCTTCAAAGTCTAATATAGGTTCTTTATTCATTAACTGCTTTCTAATTTTAATTTCCAGTTTGTTGCTGATTAGAATGTTTTTCATACATTTCCTCCATTTGGTTCAACAGATGGTTTTCTGCACATTCCTAGTATCCAGCTTCACAGAGCAACAAAATTCAGTTGTCTGTGTGTGGAAACAGCAGCTTTCCTGAATCACAGCATCCCTGGGGTTAAGAGAACACAGGAAATGCAGATGACTACAATTTAACCAGCAAGATGGAAAAAAGATGCATCACAGTGCAATCTGAGTACACCCAAAAATCTTAATAAAGCATTATGCCATTACAAAAGATTGCTATACCAGTACCTGTCCCAATCTCAATTACTTGCAAGTATCTATATATATAAGCCACTGCTTAGCTTGTTTATTCCTATCTTGATCAAAACTATTATTGAGAATATTTCCTAGGTTTATTTATCATCGGTTCCTAAATGTAAATTGATAGTAGAGAAAGCCTGACAGACTTACAGATTTTTCATGTAGATAATATCCTCTTATGAGGAAACAGTTGGCTGTCATGTAAGTTGGCTGTCACAAAGCCAAAGCTGGCTGGTCATAAAAGGTAGTACAAAAATTCTCTTTACACTAAGTTTTATTTAAAAAATGCTGCAATTACTTAAAACAACTCAGAGACGATAATAATTTGGACACACAAATAAATTACAATTAAATTTTCTTGCTATTAAGAATATGAATAAAATATTAGTCAACAATTACATGGTACAAGGATAGAAGAAGGGAGAAGATATAAAAGCAAAATTCAGTATTTTTAAAAGGTATAGGTAATATTTTTACCTCCAACTAGGCGATGACAGGGTATTGATTACCTCAGCAAGGTAGTACAGGTGACGGCAAAAAAGTGGCACCATTGTCCACAACGGGAGAATTTAGGCTCACGTTCAAATTTGGAGCCCAGGTGGGGAGGGATAAATTAGCCTAAGTACTCATATGGGCATCCTGACAGGGGCTTTGTCTTTCTAATGGTTCTACTCAAAAAAATTAGATTCCGATTCTTAAAAAAATATATACACTTTATTACTTGTTCTTTTCTTAACTTTTTATGAACACGCTGTTTTGCAGTCCCTTCACAAGCGAAACGTAAGCAGCTCCAGTCTGGAAAGGACTTTGCAGGATGAAGACAGTGAACAGTGCCTTCAAGTGCAGGTTCAGTCTAGACTTTTGAAAGCTTAAAGCAGTACTTTGGTGATTATAGGTATCACTGTACTCCTCTGCTCACTAAACTCTTTCATACTCAGAGATTCGAGACAAAAAAAATAGTGTCTTTGCTTTTATTTTAAGATGGGCTATCTTTATTATGCGTGTTTATCTCTAACATGCTTTCCTGGAAAATTACTATCGGAAGACAAGGTAAAGCATTATAGTTATCTGAATGAAGACTTTTTTGTTTTTTAACCCCAAGTTGCAAAACCTTTTCATACTATAGAAATGCTATAGGCCTTCTCATTTATTCCTCTCTTTACACATTCTTTGTGATATATGAAAAGCTTTTAGATTTAGAAATGTCAAAAATGTTTTTTTTGAACCCCTACTAGATCTTTGCAATCATCAACTTATCACAAAGAACTGAACTTCTTATTTTAAGTGTTCCTAAACTCTGTCCTATTCCTTTTCATGGGCATTCTCAAAATATAATCTTATTTTTTTAATCAACCTTCAAATGCTGAATAGGTTGTCTCATGCCTTCCTTCAGAAAGAAGTCATTTGAAAAGTGATGTAATTCATAGAAGAACAACAACATAGTGGCCCAGGCTTGCCATGGGCTTCTGTAAAATAAGGGAAGTTTTTAGAAAATACTTACTGTTAAAATAACCAAAATTTAATTGATTGAAATAACCAAAACCCTTTATATGATGACTATAGTATGAATGGTTATTCCTAGCATAAATATGTATAGCTGTCCCATTATGCAAAAATTCTTAAGTTCCTATCATAGAAAATAAAGATTTCAGGATGTTTGTATTTATCAACATTAATCGCTATCAAGCCTACAGAGAATTTTAGGACTCCGTAGATTTCACTGAGAACAATTAAAACATCTGAACCTGTCAAGGCTTAAATTTTTTTCTGTAAACAACAGTAAGTTAGACAATATACAGACTGTATGCTGTGTACAATCTACACATTGAAGAAAGCATTATAGTAGGAATTAACAATGGGAAAAGATTCCAAACCAATCATTCCTTTAATTTCCTTCTTTGTACCAACTGTTTTTCTAATCTTAGTTAACAAAAGAAAAATAAAGATCAAAAACAATATTAAAAAAAACATTTTCCTTCCAAGCAACTGTAGGTGTCTTTCTGAGCATACAGCATATAGTTTTAATATTGTTCAGTTTAGTGCTTTCACCAAATTAAGCATGATCTTACAGAGCGTCTGATGATTTCTATGGTAGCATCATCATCCAATTTCTGCTCAGCAAGTCTCAACGATCCAGGTCCAAAATAAGATGGGAAGGCTAATTCCAAAAGTAAGTTCTCCCATGTGAGTAGAACATTTGCCAAACTATCTTTCAGCAGTACCTTAGATCACACCATATACTTCTCAATGACATGTCAAACCATCACTGCAGGCTCAGTTCTGCATCTCTGAACTGGGTAAACACCAAGCAGCTTTACTGAAGACCTTGCTAAAATCGTGTTTGTAATGACCTGTTTTAAAAAACTAAAACCACCTCACAGTTATTTCACAGGTCCCGTTTTCTTAGCACAGCTACCTCTTTACTGTGTGCATTAATTAAACAAAATTTCCAAAAAAACAGGACTGATATCTCCCAAAAGAATGACAAAGGATGAATTCTTCATCAGGGAAGAGTCACTTCAACTTCTTTGATCACACCAGATGCAAGGCTTTGTAGACATGTTAATAGATGTCTTGTGAAAAGGAGGAGGAATTTCATATTACAAACAGCCAGAGACTTTCTTTTCTCACTAGTTTTAAAGGTCCTCTTCTTAACGTTTTTAATCATTATTCACAGAAGGAGACCGAAAGGTCAGCGTCAACGTCAGACTATTCTGATTTGTGAAGTGTAACTTAGCAAGTACTTCCAAGCAAGCAACAGGAATAAATATTAAACTGGTGCTCTTTATATAACTTTTCTAAATGCATTGGAATTGAAGCCCCATGAAGAAAACCCCCCAGGAACATCTCTGCCCACCTGCACCCTTACCCAGCTAGGCTTGGAAGAACAGAGGTAGTTTATTTGCACTGGTGCAGAGCTATTTGTTGGGGAAGAAAGAGCAAAATAAACTGCGATCACTGGTCTGAAGCTCCATAACAAGACATCAATAATAAGAGCAAGATAAAGCATGTCTAAGGGAATTAATTGTGCTGTGATGTATGCTTGAAGTCAGATGTCATTTGACAGAATAACTATTTTGGGAGAGGGGGCGAGGAGTGGAGAGATAAGCCAGAAGAACAAAGTAATTGAAAAAGATAATGTGAAGAAAAAGGAAATGATGATGAAGACCATTAACCTTTCCCAGAGAAGGCTTTGCCTAAGCCGAGTTGAATCTGTGAATACGCTACAGGACCGACCAGGCGCCAGTGGCGGGTGGATTCGCGGGAGGCAGCCTGGGAGCTGCCTCGTGCTCGCCTGCTACCCCGTCCCCGCGACTGCGTCCGTCCCAGTCGCAGCTGCCGTCACATCCCTCCCCGAAAGACACGGCATGTCGAACAACCCTTTCACGCTTTTATTATCATTACTTAGTTATTTAAGAGAGAGAAAGGATGGAGGAGCCAGGAAATAGAAGCACCAACTGTATTTTCACTGCTCATGCAGTTTTTATTATTAAGAACCTTCATCTTACCAAAGCTGAGTTGTATCTGAACCTGTTTTTAAAAGGGTTTAACTATATATGTCACAACAAGATCTTCAATGTTATTTCAAATCTTTTTTACCCAAAAAAAAGCGCACAAATCAAGGAAGTTGCCCTAATTAAATAACTTATTTTCTATTTTTTACATTTATTTTTATGCGGTATTTTTATTATGAATATCTTGCTGCTCATCCTTCCCTTGAATTGGGAAATACAAGAGCATTGCCTTTGCAGGTTAACATTCAGTAATGGCCAACCTCCAAAAGCCTGCTGCAACCACAGCTCCCGTTGCCTTGAGATAACATCAGAAATTCTCCATCGCTCTGAAAAAATTCTGGGATCTTTATTCCATACTGGTAGTACCACTCTCTTACTGCTAGTGCCAGCATCCCCTCTTGATCTGCAGCTCACTTTACAGAATACGCCTAGAAGATACCATCAGTGAAATATGTTCATGGCTGCAAAATGAAGCTAAAATGCTATATATTAAAAAAATATATTTTTAATATATCAAATTTCTTCAGAGTGCTAAACTAAGCTATTATGAATTCACTATCTAATTGAATGTATATACTGTGATACCATTAGTGTCACAGTAAATGTATTTTTCTTCCACAGCTGCATCTCTTGGAATCACAATATTGCTAGAAAGGCACTATTTTCTTGTAGAACTTAAGTCCTGAAATTTTTTCTCTGCTGTCAGCCTGAAAAGGTCCCTTCCCTGTGAACAAGATCACAGCATAGAAAAACAGAAAAAAACAGAGAAAATTATGACAAACCTCAGAGAAAAGAATACATTAAATTTGAGCTCCTAGCAAGCTTATACTAAAATTAACTCTGTTTTTTCTTCAGGACAAGACTAAACCCTATTTCAAATAAAATACTTTGAGGTTTCAGTTCATTAAAGATAAAACAAATCATCTGGGATTTCGTAGAAGTTCTCTTGTGTGTCAACAGAAAAAACCTGAAATGGGTAACTTAATCTGTTATTTTTACCACTTACTCCTGGGGATAATTTTGAGGCATTAAAAGCAAAACTGGAATAAAGCAGTAAATGATCCTCATTTATTTGTATCCACTCAGAACAGGCAGGATTTACGCTTGTGAGTTCTTGTGACTACCATTTTAAGTTTTCACATTTTTAATACTTAAACATTTGTAAGAAGTAATTCTTTGCACACGCCACAGTCCCTCTGATCTTCATGGAATATTTAGCTTTACGTATAAGATCAAACCCTAGTATTAGTGATTTTTGAAAGCGTCGGTCCGTCTTGTGCCCTCATAAAATCCAGCCCATCCCTCTGATGAATGTCACGGCCAAGGGACGCTRCCCTCCAAGAGGCACCTACAGGAGAAAGCTGGGTTCGACAAGGAGCTTCGGCTGATCACAACAACCCTGATTAATGTTATGGTAGAAGCGGTGAGACCAACTGACGCAGTACAGCAGAGCGTTTCAAAAGAAAACCAATTACATAAATAAGGTGGGTGAGGGAACAGATGAAATGACTTCACCACAATCGTACACCAGGCAAAACGGGAATAGGCTTGAATCCAGGTTTCTGATCTCCTAATACAAGACTGACAGCTAAATTCTACCTCTTGCCGAGCAAGAGACATAAAATTAGATTTACAAAGGTTATTAAGCTACCAACGTGTGCGTACTGTGATTTTGAAAGTGCCTTACAAGACCGGGTATATATCCTATTAATATCAAAACACCTTTGAAAAAGCTTTGAAAACCAGATTGTCCTGTCACTGTGTCTCCTTTCTCCCTGCCATTAAGCTTTATTCTACAGCTGTACAGAAACAAAAAGACAACTGATAATAATTTTCTGTGCCCTTGCAACAGAGAGCAGCATATTTCTAAGGATCTCTCACATTGCTACAAAACTAGAGTTGAAATTACTTCTGAAGCATACTTCCCTTCAATATTCTCTAGGTGTTATGAATCTAGAACGTCCACTCCAAAAATAACCTCAGTGAGCAAATAATAAGTAAAGGACATCCCCCAAATCTGTGTGGCAATGCAGCTCTTCAAATGAAGCCATGTGTACTTCACGCAGACCAAAAGTATTACGGATGATCATACAAATACTAATTAAAATCTTCCCCTATCACAAGCGAACACATGTGGAGCCCCTCAAAAAGAGAGAGGGAGAGAAGATATCAGGATTCACCAAAGCAATCAAGTCTAATCACCACAAAAATACTAAAGAAAATCAAAAAAGAGAGGAAGTACGACTGAAATAAAGGATTAGAACATAAGCTCTGCCGCAATTTTTAGGCTCTACGCTGTACAACAAAAACAACAAAGACGCATACATACGAAAAGATGAAAAGTGGCTTTGCACTTTTAAATAGCTCCTAGCAATACTCCAGCGCTGCTCGCTGTTCTTCCAGCTTGAAAGCAACTCCGAGCAGCATGTAGGAAGTGGCAATAGTTTAACAAATTCCATCTCGCAGAGGGATTCTCAAATGCAGGGGTGACAAGAAAACTGACTTCGTTAGGTATAAGAAATAAAGGTCAATGTAAATGTCAGGTATATACCACACAAAAGAATTTTACTTGGTTATTACTGCTTAACATATCTGTTCCTACAAATGAGGAGGAAAAGGTCTTAGAAGTCAAGGATCACTCAAGTTTTATAGCAGTTTAGTATAGATGTAAGTGGGTTTCTATCTTAAAGCAACAAAACATGGAATTACAAGAGCACTTGTGTAGAGAGGACTTCACAAGCCAGACTGGAGGGCATGCAAGGTGCTGCCGCCCTGCTGCCCGTGGTTCTGGCTCCGTCGGCATTCCCGGCACTTCTTCTTCACGCTGTCAGTTTTGAGAAATGAGCTGGAGCCAGGAGTCCTTCAAAGCCACAACTAAGAAAGGAGTAAGTGAGCTTGGGCCTTAACGGTGCCAAAGAAGTGGAAAAAAAGTTACAAATTGGAAACAAGATTTCCTACTAGACTTTTTCCTTCTGAGAACATTTATTCCGTAAATAAAATTGCTCCTCTTCAAATTTAGAAACAACATGAGTTTTATACAGTGTATTTGCCACACTCTCACAAGATGTAATTCTATTGTCTCTTAAAATATTACCTATTTAAGCGTTAGTTTCTAGAAATCAGAGAGATACAAAGAAAACTCATCTTGCTTTATCTACTTTATAGCACCTACCTGACTGTTTTGCAAATCACGAGGGCTAGATGTTATGAATTCCAGGCAAATTGCGAGAGCTGCAAAAGCCCCATCACTGAGTCTTTGCTGTGACGCCTTGTGCTACTGTGCAAAACGTCTCTCATTCCCTTCTTTCCAGCAGGCTGCATGCCATAATGCTCTACTAAGCGCCCTGTTTAGGCACCAATACAGTCGGTTTCTGCTTTTTGATCTGCTGCTAAATCTCACCCCAACTTCCCGCCCAAGGCCAGGCTGCCCCTTGCATGCCCCGGGCACCTGCGTTGCCAGCGCCAGTCTCCCTGCTCCCCTTGGCCAAGGAACTCCCTGACCTGCGTGCTGCTGAGCGCACTGCTGTCCTTCCCCGGCACGTTGCCCTCCAGGAGAGGGCTTCTGCTTTGGGGACCCTGTTTGCTAAGCCCCAGGTAACAGTGCTGATGATAAAAGGGTTGGCTGCTGGAAACGCCATCTATTTGTCTCACCRTCTACTATACGCTTGGTTACATATATCACGTAAAAGTGAGCTGATCGATCTTCAAAATCATCATAAGAGGTTGTAAATTCTGTTAGATTGCGAAGGTTGGATTTTGACACTTGATTGGCTAAATATATCATCGAAGCATTCGCAGTTACCATTCTGTTTTCATTTCCCTCCTGTATTCCTTGCCTAGCCTCAACAGTTACAATGATATACGAGCGCTAAAGGTAACAAAGCACTGTTTATCTTTTCCTGTTATTCTGAACTAAATGAGTTTTTGCTGATTTTGTCGCAGTCGGCTTTTATTGAATTCCACATTATGCCCAGTTGTTTTTTCCAGGAGGATGTCTATGGCAGATACTTTTATAATTCAGACAGTTGATCTTCCTGGTGACAACATCGAAATGGATGAACACATCCCAGTTCACAGACATTTAGCAGCTTCTCTGTTTCAGTGCAACAGTTTAGTTATTTCTTCCACTTTGCCAGCAATGGCAAAGGATGTATTTCGTATATAGAAAAAAAAAAAACTGATTGGCTTCCACCTGTTATTTTAGCGGAAAAGGTTGCAGACATGTATATAATGGAAAGATATGCCAAGGGCACCCTGAGTCGACCAAAATGTTGTCTTTAATTATCTGCTTTCTCTCTCTAAACCTGATCTTGGTAACTCTTAACATGTTGGACCATCTCTCTACATTAATTTTCAATAAAGAAGAAAAATTCAGTCAATGAGCCTCAAATTAGTTAAAATAACAAAGTAATGGTCTCTTCTGAGTAGTCAGACAATTCTAATGCAGCTCCCAAAGGATCAACAAGGCTCTGCCGTGCAGCGACACATCAAAAGGCAGAATTTATGTCATGTTCATCTATTTTTATTGCTTACATTTAGCACAGGAACACTCTGAAATGCTTCACTAGGCTTCAGTTCTGATGATAGCATCACCTGTTAAAACCATTAGTCTCAGGGTATAATTAGTAGTTCCAGTGTATCTTCCTGTTTTTTTTTGTTTTTTTTTTTTTTTTTAAGATCTCAGGCACCTCTAAATTACCACGTTGGGCACATTAATAAAGGCATTCCCTCAGAAAACTATTCTCTCCATCACCAGTTCCCCTTAACTCTGAACTCTAAATTGATGTTTTACAATGTGCAGCAGCAATAATTCCTGTATTAGTACTGAATCTTCATAAACTTAGATCTCAAACCAAATCTACAGACCTCCAACCTATTGCTCTCTCACTACCTTTCACTATTTTGACCATGCTATATTTCCAAGCCTATTCCATTTCTGGAAGTAAAGTAAATCTCTTTTCTTCTCTCTCATTTCCCACAAACCACAAACACTGACTCCACCTGAGCATCTTCCTGAATTCCAAGTTTCTCACAATATAACTGTCATCTCTATTTTTTATCATGCTCTTCAAACCCTTTGATATTTTACCAATCTTAACATAAAGAATTGAGTCCAAAAATAACTAAAGCATTTTTGCAAGAAAAATGATTATGTTGCAGACTTCTTTTTCACTCTTTGATGCAACTAAAAATAATAGGTGCACAGAGAAAGAAAACTTTATCAGCAACAAAAGGAGAATTGGAAAGTCAAAGTTATTGCAACAAAAAATGAAAGGTCTGGATACAGTCTGTCACAGAATTGATTAAATGCCACTTTCACCAAAAATTGCAAATGCAAAAAGGCCTTTTTGAATTATGAAAATCAGCAACACTTTTTCTTGCACCTGCAAAATAATTGTTCATAAAAAAAAAAAACTTCCAGAACACATCACAGCAAACTATTACAGTGGAATTTGCTACTTCTATTGCAAAGCTGTAACTGAAACAACAAGAAAAGTATCTTTGTAACCAGCAGAGACAATCACTAACAAAAGACCAGTAGTGAATGAAAGTCATAACAAAAATATAAGTACATCATATTGCATACTTACAGCAATTAAATAAAGGCAACTGCAATTTCAGACAAACAAGTTTACTGTAACAAGACTGGAAATTTACACATACAGGAGAAACAAAGAGACAAAACAGGAGCAATCTCGCATCATTTTGAAGCGTTAAAATCTGATGAGGCATAGCAACTTTTTCAAACCTTATATGAACTAATGCAGAAGTCCTTGAACAGACCCTCTGAAGTTCAGGCTCAGAAGCATCAAGGTGACTTCTTGCATAGACTCTTCAACTTTCATGTGTCTAGTTTAAGAATCCCAAAGTGGTATAATACTCGCAAAATAATGGGCATTCATCCTATGGCCATTTTACCATATTTACTCCCTTTGAGCCTAGATATGCCACTATTAAGGGACTTAACATTACAGATCTTCTCTAAAAAATATAGGCCTACATATATTAAAATCTGATTTTTTTAAAAAAGATATTTTAACAGTACAATATGATTTTCATGAAATGTGAGTATTTAATTATAGCTTGAGAATGTCACCAAATCATTGGTGATAGTCTCAGTGAGCACAAGTAATCTTATATCTTACTGGAAAGGCTCCTGTCTAAAAGAAGAAAAGGAAGGTTGTGCTATGTTTTCTTCATCAAAACCTGGTGTCATCTCTGACTAGGTCTTCTCTATCTTTATCGCGTTGTTCTTATCTCCTTTTAGTTTAATAAGTTAATATACGCAGTATGCTGTAAATTACATTAAAGTTCTTCTTCACCCAGTTCTGCTACATCACCAAAAAGTGTTGTTCTCCTTTGACTTGACAAGGTCACTTTTCATCAATAGGTTGCTATTAGAAATAAAAGATAACATTTTTTATTTGGAGTTACTTATTTTTAAATCTATCACTATTAAGTAACTTGCTAGCTTAATGCAAAACACATACAGACGCTCAGGCCAATCGATACCAAGAGTTTGATTCCTGAGCTCCAGTCAGCAGCAATCCATGAGCTACACAGACCCCATCGCAGAGAGCAAAGCTGTTCTGCTGTGGTGTCTTGCAGGACTGAAGGTTTGTTGCTATGACACAAAATAGATTCCACAGCACCTGGAAAAAACAATGCTCCTAAAACTCTAAGGCAATCGTACTTTTAAGGAGTATAACATCTTAAGAAACACGGAAGGAACAGTAGGTCACTGTAACGTGAAGGCGAGAATGCATATGCCATATAAAAGTTGTTCAGTAAACACAAATACTAAAGACTTGAAGGAAAAAATAAATGTTGAAGGAACTGATGTCAGACTTGAGTTTGTGGTTGGGGAGAAACCCATTCGCAGGAACTGCAGAACAAACCTGAAAAAACAGTGTAAATTATGAGGTCTTACCACCCAAGAAATGTTCTTATGAAAACAGTAAGACCTTCAAATATTTTCTCAAATGTAAAGTAGACCAAGAATAATCATTTTAAAGACTCTGCATTTGTCCCACTTTATGCCAAAGAGGCAAATGAAAACAAAGGAAATACACTAAAATCTCTAGTAGGTTGGTAATTTCTGCACGCTAAGTGTTTTTAAACGCTTGGTTGTGCCTCACCTCCTTTCACATTAAAGACCAAGGCTGCAGGTTCACATTAACTGTTCAAYAGATGGCACTGTACGTTCGTCTACAAATAACTTACATGCCATTAAATGGAGACAGCTGAGCTGGAGAAATGAGTGTACTGAGTTCTGTCAGCTACCCTAATTTTACTATAGACACTGCTTAAAAAGAATTGCTCTTTATCAGGAGATAGAAGGGCTTTGTACTAAGTAATACAAAGGAAGTGGAAGTTTTAAGCATAGAAAACTTGTCTGACAGAAGTGCATTTTCAGTAATCAGACCTTCATTTCTCCCTCTAAAAGGCCAAATAAATAGGCATGCCTGTGGATTGCCTCTTCAACACGGAACCAAAACGGCTCAACAGCAACATTTTCCTGCAGAATAAAAGGACATTCAGAAAAGTACGCGCTGTCTGTTTAGTAGAACATTGGGGAAAAGATCGTATAAAAATGCATACTACTAAACACTATTCATAACTCATCAAATCCTGACATGTTCTGGAATATGCTAGTGCCAAACTATGTCACTTCAACCGAGCTTGACAGCAGGTAAATTACATTGTGTAAAAGTTTAACTAGAATGAAGCTGCTCACCCAAAATATCTTGGACTAGATAGGGTTTTCAATGTTAGAAAAATATTCTAGTATTAATGAAACAGCAGACAAGAAAACCGACATTAAGTTTATTTCTCTGCATTACGTTCTGCTTTAACTAGCAGGAGGTCATAGCAAGTAGAACTGAATATCCGAGTGGAAACTGAGTATCTGTGGAAACTCATTTTTGAACCTTTTCTTTCCGAGCAGGCTTCATTTTCAGAACTGTATTTATCATTTAAAATTATCCATCAAACATTATAACCGGACATGTTTCAGCCTTTAGAGCTTGAATACAGCTTTGACCAGCCCTGCTGACTCGTCACTTCAGTCACACGCGTTGCCGATACACTCAGACTACACCTTGCTTATAAACACTCGCAGGACTGGAATAACTCATTTCCAGACCAAAGTTTCATGGAAGCATAAAGTAGTATGATTATCCCATTCAGTAGTGAGATTATCTGCATCTATAAAAATTCATATTAATACCAGGTTTCTTGCATTCATATTTCAAGAAAACAGTTGAATGAACAACCATTACTGTCACCGCAGTAAACCTGGTGTTCACTATACAAATATACATTTGACCTGCTGTTTTTTGAGGTTCAGATAACACTGCTATTTTGGGCTTTTTTATAGTATTTAATACTTGTATAATAATATTTAGTAACTAATAAATGCAGTTAGATAGTTTATCAGATACCACCAAGTAGGTTAGAAATGGGCTTGAAAGGTGTAGTGCAGAAACCTATTTGCAGTTGGTAATGGCTGTGAAGGCTTTTTTTTTTTTTTTTTTTTTTTTAGCCTGAAAATGCTTTTATAGCTGATTTATTGCTGGAAATTTCTTTTATTTACCAGCTGCTTAAAAAAGAAAGAAACAAACAAAATAAAGAAATTAAAACAGATGAAAATAATAAGGGCTGCAAGTCCATAGTTGTATCATGCTATTACCTCGTGAGTCTTTCTTTTTCAATAATTTTTATTTTTATTCTCTTACTCTTTTTATTACCGATGCTGGTGCAACTTAGAACAACTCTGTCACACTTGAGCATTTTCAGGAAGAATGCAAACTATCTGTATTTATGTGATTTTCCTTTTCTATCTGCTCCAGCTGCATAGCCAGATTACCAGAAACAAGATTAGTGAATACTATGATACGTGGTTAGCCTCCAGGTATGGAGCAGGGAAGGAACAGTATTTTTAAGTTCTTACCCCAGAGAGAAACCTGGTATCAGCGGGGTTTTTTTGTTGGGTCAAGCAGTAGGCAGGGCTATTTGCTTTCTTGTCGTAAGGAAACCTTCATTTGGATAAGTCAGTTAACATCTAAAGATCAAGAGGTCAACTAAAAAATACATCACCACCACAGAGTGACAAAAAAAAAAAAAAAGAGAGAGAATTCTCCACTTTCCAAGGTGAAGACAGATATAAAGGCCTAAGAAATATTTCTCTAATTTTCATTCAACCTTCATATCACCTAGTCCGCGGGTTGCAAGAAATTTCACTTTCCCTTACCAGGACAGGTTTCTGCACATACATGTTCCCTCACATAAATTTTATTCCAAGTCTGTCCACAATTATCGGTAGCGTTTCTTAGACTTATTTTCTGTTCCTTCCACCAACAACCACAAAAGCTCATTTACCTTATGCAGAATGTAATTAGTAGGTATCATATTTATTTGACAGCTTTCTCATTTTCTCAATTCTACGTAATTTGACAGGGACCATTACAGACCCATAACTAGTCTTTCAGAATGACTTTCACAAGGTTAGTTCACTTATTAATTGACCCTTGGTAATGGTAATTTAAGAAGCATATTAATCTCATCTGTCAGTTCTAACATATACTAGATGTATAAAATAATTTGTCTTTTGCAAAGAGCCTTGCAACAGAAATGAAGTGTCTAAATTTTTAATTAATATGCATTTTCTTTCAACAAATGAGGTTGGGGTGGAAGGAGACTTCTTTCCAGTGGTTTTCTTTACTCTGTGTTAAAGCTCCTGCATTTTCTTATTATGAAGATAAACACCATTTCACCAGTCAATACAGCTATGATCTAAATCGTCTACAAAGGACATTCTGGTATTCTCAATACAGACTCCTGAAATTCAGAAAACATGTGAACAAAGCATTCACCACTTCAACAGCAGTGTTATTTATTATTACATATGCGGATTAAAGGTTTCTTGCACTTAAGGAGATTTAATCTACTAAGAATATTAAACAAAAGATTACTGTTCAGAAATTGAAAAGCTTCAACCAGTATCGATGCTTGAAACTGTAATCTTTTCAAATCTGGTTTCCTAATGCATCACAGCAGTTCAGCTCAAAGAAAGGGTTGTATAAATTTCTTAAGCCAAAGCACTAGTAAGGGCCATGGGTGAATTTTCCTCCTTTATTTCATTTACTACCTAACTAAGGGGGAGCAGTTAACAGCAAGGGGAGGAGAGGGAAGGCCCAGCCGTGCCCTCAGCGTTGGCCTGTCTGCAGCTTAGGGCACACTGATGAAACGCTGCTCCCCCACCACGCACGCTCCAGGTCATAAGCATTTACCGCTGGTGAATGCACGTAGTTCCCATTAAGGGTAGAACACGTCTGAGCTGGAACAGGACACCTACGGTCTGTATTTAAAAGCACAAAAGTCAGGAAAGTACAAGGGAGAAGCTGAGGTCCTCCTCCACCCCCAGTTCTCCTCCTTTCCCTTTTGTGCCCAAAGGTTGAGGAAACCTTCTGAAGGGGAAATACCTTATACAAATGCATTGCAGAAGATATATAGGGTGATATTACGATGTTCTGCTTACTAAAGCCTGTCCCAGTGGAATACTCAAGCCACCAATAATTTGTATGATTAAAATCTAGAGGCAGTTATACCAAAAATATGGCTCTGCCTTTACAGAATTTCCTACAGGTATAYGAATATCCATTTCCTCACAGCCATCACATTGGATTTTGTTGGCATGTATTTCAGACGCTTAAAAAATGCTAACCGTCTTATTTATTGGCTATAACATCACAATGCCTCCCCAGCTGCTATAGTCTACTGCATAAACAGGTATTCGAGCAATTTTTTAAAAAAACAAATTACATACTTGACAGACTACAGTGTCTCCTTCAGAATCATTAGTGTCAATCATGTGAGTACAAGTTTTAAGTGATGTTTGAAACACATGCTGTTTAAACAATTGATCATCATTTGGAACCACTTCAAGCTTAACACAGCCATGAGCAAATCCAGTATTAACACCTCAGCTACTACAATATCATCTTTCTTTTTTTTTAATAACATTTCTTAGTATAAGAACAAGGCTTATTTATTCGTTCACTTACAACTAATACAAGCAACTCTGTTGCTTAATTTTTGATTTTTTAATTTTTGAAAGCTGTGATTTTTGATGAAGACCACCAAAGTTGGTGAAGGTGAAGAATGCAGACAGGACACGGACCCTGCGAACAGCTGCGACAAGTCAGGGAAATCCCACTGTACTGTAAAACTGGCCATGGGAGTATCTTACTGCCTGTGACTCCTGTAACTCAGTGACATCGGTTGAACTGTGTTGACTTTTGCCAGCTGAACGTTTGCATCTGATTTGAGGATCTGAGTCTAAAAATGACACTGAAGACTTGTTAGTGTCAATGAACTAAGTACCAAGAGAAAAAGCCTTCCCCCCTCTCGCAACGTATGCTATTCCTAGCTGCCCATGATACAGCAGTGAAGATGAGAGATGATCTGGACCAAAGCGTGGCACTGCCACTGTTTATACAAGCCTAGCAAACTACATTGTCATCAGCAACACTTCTGTTGTCAAAAAAAGTTATTGACAGCTGGAGAATTCTGCCTGTTATTCACAGCAAGTGCTTTATAACTTCTAAGTCCCCAATATCTGCCCAGCATCTTCAGCTAAGTTGCTCTAGAGGGACGTCTGTAACACAGGAATGAAACAGCGAGCAAATGGGAGGAAAGGAAGGCTCTTGGATTTTCAGCAAAATCACGTTTATACATTGCAAGGTTTCTATGAGTAATGAGAAACATATTTTACTGTTTGTTCAGTTTTTATACCCTGTTGCAGCCTATTTTCTGATGATTATTTGTTTTATATCTTTGACAGGAAACCCATGTGCCCAGATAACCATCTTCAATCAATTTATAGTAAGGAAAGCAATGCAGAGTTGGTTTAAAAAACAAAACAAAACAAAACAGGAACAACAAAATTATTCACTAAAAAAAAAGAAAGAAAACAATGACAGACTAAGGTGTTTAATTTCTTGATTTGGATAAAGCATGAACCTTTTAGTACCACAGGCAAAAATCTATCTCATGAAACAGGCTCTTTCTGAGACTCAGAAAAGACTTTACATACATCTTTTCAGACCTAAGCATTGCACTTTATGGAACTCTGCAATAATACGAAAGGAAACCAAGTTTGCAAACTCAAACGTGTCTTTATAAAGATAACACATAATTATCCACAACGGTATGATAACATGCAATTACCACCCAAGCCACGGAAGCACAGAGCCCATTTCTTCCCCAGCCAGGCAGGGGGGGCACACAGGAGCTGGGCAGAGCCCCCAGCTGGTGCTGAGGACCCGGCACCCGCACTGTGCACCTTGCATGCTAGTCCCGCTCCGATGAACGAGCGTCTGCAGCTCGCGTAGGGCAGGGGGGCTCCCAAACACGTCTGCCAGTTTGGTTTCATTCAAAAGGAGTCCAGGTCATGATGGCCAAGGCCATGGCACAATGGGAAGCAAAGCACAGTAAGAGGGGACAACAGGGGCAGTCGCTTCGAAAGCTCACTCCTGATCTGAGCTGAAAACTCACGTAGAGGCACCATCGGATTGAATCACATCCCACCCACTAATCCTTCTGCAGCCCTCAAAGTCCCATGCAACTTGTCACCATCTGCACAATTCAAAATCAGGTTCTGTTCTGGATAATGCTCGTTGCTGACCTTGCTTACTTGTATCAAAAGACAAACTTGCGGTACGAGATACGTTTGCATCCTTTCTGAACAGCAGGCATACAGGAAACCTCATACACAACAAAGTTTTTTGTCCTTCACGGAGATGAAACTCCAATCGAAAATAGGCTGTTATGTAGAGAGGGCTTAATTTATGCCTCCCTGTACCAGCCGGAATGAAAGCAACCCACAGAAGAACCTGAATATTGAATTTTATCTGTGAGCAAGTCAGAATTCAAGCTTTTAATGTTCATTTTGCTCTCCTGCTTTAAAATTATCCAGGAGGAAAAAAAAATAATTGAGCAGTTTTTCATATAAAATGTGCATTCTGAATAGCCATTAGCTGACAAAAAAAAAAGGAAAAAAAAGAAAAGCAGGTAACACAACCATGTAAATGTTTGATGAGGATGGAAGCTTCAGGAAGTTGTAAAATTCAGCATGGAATATACCTAGATTAAATGGAATTCTCAATTTTGCTTTTTGAAAATGAAGTAGGTATAAATTTGATATGCCTGCAGTTGCAATACTGTAGGTTGCTTGGTAATAGACATTGACAAATAAGTCTAAAAATCAGTTAAGTCTCTTCTGCAGGTTGCAGGATAAGGCTGTCTCGAGATACCTATGTAATGAAGAGTTTAATAGCAGTTTTATCTTTCATGGGAAGATGGGAGTGCTATGCATATATGCAGAGATTAAAAATGAATAGGGCAGAGGATGGGATAAGCAGGGAGAATGGACAGATTTGTAAAAATCCAGCCATGATTTTCTAATGAGCCAAGCCAATTTTGCGAACTAACCTTTAAAATGTAAATTGCCCTCATTCCTTCAGTAAACTGTCAGCACAGAACTTAAAAATGTAAAAGACAACATTTCTGAAGACTGCTGACTAAATTCTGYGCTCTCTATTTTCACATTATTTCACCTTATTGCTGCTTATTATTTCCATTATGGTAATAGCTGGAATAAATCAGGGCCCTTACTGGGATGAGCAGCACATAAACTGAACTACACGGCTAGCGACAGGCCGTACTCCAATAAGCTCAACATCTAAATTTGAGGCACCCTTGTGACTGTGAGGAAAACATCACAGTGCTATTTCAAACTAAAAGTAAAACCTGTGTACAAAGTTTTGTGGTAATCTCTCAGAAGCAAGTTATGCTGCATTGCCTGGACTCTGTGCCATGATTTAAATCGCAAAGAAGGAATACTGAAAGCTTTGATACTATCAGCTAAACTCCTTTCTGAAAGATCACACCTAGGTTTTCCTAGATCTTGATAGACCTTTACTTAGATGTTTCATCATCAATGTGGGAAAAACTAAATGCAAGTTAGCCAAGAGTGACCTATCCACCACATGAGAAGCCAAGTCTCACAGCTAGTGAATTAAGGAAAGAGCTGAAGAGACTCGGAAGTAGCCACCACTCTACCATGGCTTCAGGTATTCAAAGACAGCACCACTCTCCAAAGCTTAAAATTATTTCACCCAGGAAAACTTCTGTGACATTTTCTATAAATTCATCAGCAGCCAGACATCAGGAAAGGGAAACAATTATTAAAGGTATCGGATGATAGTGGCACAAGAACAAAAATAAATTTAGCACAAGCACACGTAGGCTGGACATAGAGGAAAGCTTCTAACCACAGCAGTGAGAATCTGGATTAACTTCTCAATGGGAACTCGCGTGGATGAAAACCAGGGCGCAGACGGAGCTGGATCAGTTTGTGCAAGGATCGCAATGACATGGATCACCACGCAGGAGGTCTCTTTCCTTCTGGCTCCTTCTGCACTTTCCCTTCCCTTTGGCAGAGAGGTGTTAAATCACAGGCAAAACACAAAGTGAGATCTTCTTCTTGCATGAATAAAAAATACAATGTTTATTAATGTTACTCTTGAAGAAGAAAGCTGTTGTTCAACACATCCCAGCCAATGTCTTTTTCCCTATCTGTACTCTACTAATAAATTAATTCAGTCAGGGCATTATAACTCTCTTTCAACCTTTGATCTAGACACCTCTACTCCTTTTTCCTCCATCAATCTTTCTGAATTTCCACTCTCTGGCTGCGAACTGCTGAATTTCTACAAACGCACAAAGAACTTGCTAAAAGCGATAACAGTAGTTTAAAATGCAAACATCATAATGAATCCTTTCAAAATCAACAAAAACTAACAACAAACCGTGACAATTGTACTCACTGAAACCGGCAACAAAGCTGGCCTGGATTGCAGTAAAGCCAGGATTTCACCTTGTGTATCTAATCTGAAAATACTCAGTTTACCCTATTTTGCTTGTACCATATGGAATGTAAACATAAAAACTTCACTCCCGCTCCAGAGCGATCAGCCTTGACTATAAGCACACCTAACACCTTTGCACAAACAGATGGCAAGTCTCTTAATATTTCATGGCACTGCCCCCTCATAATTACAAGTTTGCACAAATAAACAAATCACACATTACACAGCACTTTGCATCTTGTAATACAATAAATAAATGGTAACATTTAACACAGGTTCAGTAGCTGGAACAGAAGAGCAGAAAATATAGATTTTTTTTTTTTAATATATACGGCAGACATTTACTGCCTGCATAAATTCAGTGACTTCTCAATAAAGATAAAGCCTTTGTTGAATATGCTCTTCACATTAYAAATGTACTATTGAATGATAGTTATTACTGTAATAACTATAATGTCTAATGTAGTATTTGTAAACTCTTGGTAATTGACCCCTTTGATTGTTTAGTGCTCTCACTTCACCAGGGTTAAATAATTACAGATGGAATCTATTATCTAGTAATAACCACCACATCAAGTATTATTATCCAATTAGTGAAGAGTAATTATTAAAAAAAAACATGATTAGATAGTATTTACAATGAGGAAGATAAATGTTTAAGGCATATATGTATGTTCTGCAAACTAAGCTTAAGCAAAGCTAAAGGTCTATCCAAACAGTCATAATGTATTTGGACAGTAAAATAGTAAATCACTTGTTAATTCTGATAACTTCTCCTTTTCAGCTGACTTGAAAGAAATTAAACAGTTTTCCAGTCAAAGGCTATTTTTCTATATCTTTTATATTATATAATGAATTGAGGAAATAAGACTCAAGGTGAAGAACCACATTTATATCACTTAAAATTAATTATCTATGCATTCATCTCTCTCAGCTGTGAATTACATGTTTAGAAGCTAACCCAAAGCCCACGAAAGCCAAGTATTCCTTTTGTATTATTTTGCTGCATTATTTGCTAATCCAAACCCACTGAAGACACTGGAAACAGCCTAGTGCTATTACTGACTTTTGCTTTAGATTCTTGCTGGATCACAACAACGGGAATCAGACAAGGTTCTGGAGGTAAGAATGGGAGGTTTTGGCTATCTCCTCCACTGCCATTGCATCATATATGTTTCTGTCCAATAGAGAATCCATACGGAAGGACCCTTTGCATGACTTTATTTCCTAGCGCTCTTTACGTGGGCTTGGTATATTCTGACCTGTGCTGAACGCCGCTGATTTCAGAGTGGCTGCTCCATCGGTAAGGAAAACCTTGGAGAAAGCAAGAGAGGCAAAATCTGGATCCAGCACGGAAGTTTCTACATGGAGAGAGCTATAAGACGGCCTATCGTTTCCAGCGCTCTCTTCCCACACTGCCTCTCCTTTACTAGCCACGGAGTCCATAAAAAATGCCACTTACCAGAAAATGCTCAACTATCTTTAGAGTTCTTTCATACCTGTAGCACTCAAAGCTGTTGTTACAGTACGACAAATGCACATATTTCCTTTTCAGAGTGAAAGAAAGTAGGTCTTTCTAAAACAAGCTGTGAGTAATTACTTCTTGAGGTCCTTTTCATAAAAAACATCTGTTTTACAGTCAGGTCACATTTATTCCACATATTTTTGTGCATGCAATTCAAGTTGATTTATTCTATTCACAAAGAGGGAAAAAGAATATTCTTTCACTAGTGAAGGCCAGTACGTGGTTGGGGTCAAAGGAAAGTTCCACTGCTCTGCAGCAGAAGTAACAAAAATTGCCGAGAGACATTGGATATCGGAATACCTTTGTTTCCTCTGCTCTACCTGCTAATTGAAGCACTACGGTTCACGAGCACACGAGCACGTTTCACCCCTGTTCAACGGCTCATCTCAGGATCACCGGCTACTGGGCGCTTGTTGCTAAGAAACAAGTGCTCTGTTATATTTCAAATATATATTATGGAAAGGTGCTGCTTTTCTCTGTGAAATGAATATGTTGCCAGATTGACAGCCATGGAAACAGGCTGAGCAGCACGTATTGTTTCTCTCAGCGTTTCACGGTATCGCCAGCCGCGCTGCCCGATTAATGCGTTTGGAAACGAGAAAGGTCTGTTCGTTGTTGTCACTATGCTGAGATTGCTCGAAAGCGTGCCGTGCCAATTAGATTATAGATATTTACTCCCCATAAACCAGAAACTGAAACTTGTAATCCRCGCTCTCTGAGAAAACACGGAGCTGATGCATGCACGTATGCATGCGCGTGTATCATGTCTCTGMGTACATGCATACACACACACACGTTGCACCCGTGTATATGTGATAGCACTAAGACGCGCTACTGTTCTGGAGCAGACTTACACCCACAGCGCTGTCCTCATTGAAGCAGACCACTTCCACACCATGCTGTTGCTCCTCAAGACGGAGAATTTAAATGCAACATTTACACCCTTCCTCTCTCCTCAAGCAACAGAGAACGGCCCTTTAACCTCTACCAGCGAATAAAGTGTATGCCACTCCAGAGAAATATTACAGAAAAAGTAAAAGCCTGCTCTGCTGAATGACATTCTTATTTCCTAGGTATGTATGCATTTATTTACACCTAGATAGATAAATCCATATTATGTTAAAATGCTTCTCTTGACCTTAGATTTTAAGACTGTATTTTGTATTTCCTGCTATAATGAGACTACTTTTTGTCAGTAGTCAAACACACACACATTAGGAAGGATTAATCTTACTTAAAAGTATGGATAGGATGGATCACTTTTTAACAGTGCATTAAAATACTACTCATTGAGTACAAGTGAAAAATAAGACTACCACCTTTCCAGCTACATTGAATTCCTCTAAAATTATTTTTGCAAGAGCATTCATCTTCCTGTGGATTATCAGTCCTCTTGTCCCTTAGTTGCAATGAAAGTTGGCAGGTCAACAATCATAATTTATCATATTGTGATAGTTCCTAAAGTATTAGCATTTATGAGAAGCCTTTTCCAAAGGAAAGTTATTCAGCTTATTACCTCTTTAAATAATAATTAGGGTTGAATTGCCACTCTCATGAGCTAGTGATGTCTTTGGTAATTTGGAAGATACGATAACTGCAAGATCCTATTATGCTGAGTGTTACTACAGCACTCGTATACCCAAAGTAGGTTTGATTCAATTTTCAGCTCGCAGGAGGGGTGCTTCATATTATATAGTGACAGAGCAGTAAGGTCTGTCAAAGAGTTGCATATATTTAAGTATTTAAATCAGGAACATTCACAGGCACTGTATGCTGCATATAATACCTCCTACGATACTCTTACTTCGAACAACGGGAGCTTGAACAAAATGAATGTTCTAAAGAAAAATAAAGGCAGCWGAAAATGGAGTTAGGATTTGCTATCAAAAGCACATTCTAACATAACTGAAATAAACACACTTCCAGTCGACGCAAAGAGTTATTCTAACKTGCTGCCTTTTTTCCCCATAAAACCATGGTTCCGATTCTATCTTATATTGATGGCCCTTTACAGAAGTTTTACAATGTAAAAGAAGGTAGAAGTGGTCATGCAAATAATTTACATTTAGTTTAGGGATACTTCACACTACCATGTCATATAAAGCCATATTGCTTTTCCCTTAAATTATAACATATCTAATTCCCTGCTGATATGATACAATGCTACTAAACAAAAATTCCTATGAAGTATTATTCAAACAAGAAACACACACACTTCTATTCTAAAATAAGTATGCACTCATACAAATATATACGTATACACACATACACAAAAATAACTGGGAAAAAAAGTAAATGTGTTTCATCAAAACCCCCAAACTATTAAGAAATCACTTCAGCTATTCATAGTAGAAGAAAGGAAGAAAGAAAGAAAAGCAATGCTACAAATTACAGTATAGTTAAAATCAGACCCTTATTTAGTTCAGCTTGTGTTAGAAGTATACTGTTTGGAGGAAAATGACAATGAAGGCATCAGCTTTTGCTGCATTCTGCCACACGTATCTTGACACTTGTATATACACAAAAAAAGATAACCATTCTTGAAATTATACTCTTTGCTTTCTTTCTCCTTGCTACGTAAATATGATTCCTACCAAATAATTCAGCACTTCAGATTGTGGTAATCAACTCGTGGAAGGCAGAAAGGATAAGTAAAAAGTTAAAGTAAATCTTATTTCAGTGTCACTAATGGTGTGATCTTTTTCCCACTGAAGTCAATGAGTTGGGGGTTTTTTTGTAAATGAAACAAGGTAAAGGTGATCATCAACAAAATAACTGCTCAAAAGACAAAACAAAAGCAAAAATCTCTAACACAAAGGCAAAGAATCCAAATGCTTTCAAATTAGCCAATGCCGCTGACAAAGTTGAATGTTTTGCTGCTTCTAAACGATGATCACTGTTGGGCAAATTTTTACTTAGTCAAGTAAGATCACACAACACCAGAAAGTAGAACCCACGGAGCCTTCCTAGCTTGCTTTCTGCTCAAAACTTGGAAGATTGTTAGGCCATAGATATTGGCAAAATTGATTCTAAATTTTGTAAATACCTACTTTTCTTCATATTTTCAGCCAGACAACATCTGAAATGAAAGTATTCCTTTAAAATGATATTTTAAATGACAATAGAATGTAATTCTAATCCTTAAAAAAATTTTAAAGAAATATTTCACTTTGAACTTCTACTTGGAAATACAGTATTAGAGTTTCAAAATGCCATTCCTGAAAAAAAAAAGAAGAAAAATGGCCATTTTCCATTAAAAAAAAAAATTATATTCTGGATGCCTGTTTCTTAAAATATCCAAAGCCTAGCCCCTGAATTTGGCTGAGCTTTCCCTCAGCCACTAGATAAGGCATAGATAAACATTTCTGGGGAAGCCGTTCATAAGTAAATTTTGTCAATATTGTCAACAATCTCAAACATGACAAACGCTCCCTCACCTGTTTTTTGACAACCATATTCAGAGTTGAATGACTCGCGTCACGAAGGAACAACAACATTACTGGAATTGCCTTCTTACAGGGCGAACGGCCAATTCAGAGGTCTATACTCAAGATTATCCCTGTTCTAGAGGTCTGATAGGAGACAGGAAGGAAGAGGTCATTTGCCCAAAATCTGGTAAGAAATCAGATCAGAACTTGGAACATATAGCCTCGGCTTCCATCTATCAGAACCACAAAATTAACTTTCATCCTTCTACAACCCACTATACGTGAAAATGTATGACTTCTGAAATACATACTTTAAAGAACCCTATAATCTCAGAGGAACATTATAAACTACTTGTGCCAATTTGTTATCTCTATCCATTTTATATGGACATACAGTTTTATTGTGCCAACCACTTAATCCACACTTCAAGAACATGCTGATTCCCCTTCTTTCTTTCTCTTCCATAAGTACAACTATCCTTCCTAAAATCTGAAGATCAAAGCTTCTTTTATCACTCTTTATTTATGTCTGAACCAAATTCCCTTTTAATAACATATATCCAGTGCACAGTTTCAGCAAAAGCTCAGCATGTTAATGAGTTACTTACTGAGCTTAAAACTGCTAGCTTTGGTGCAAAGGATAAGACTAGCTGAGATGTATGATGATGGAAAAACAAATCATATCTTTAGACAAAAAACAAAGCTCACCAGGACTTCCAAAACAACAACAACAACAAAAAATTTAAAAAAATCCCCAAGCTGAAGGAATAAGCTGCTTACTGTCAAAGTCTGTGTTCTTCTGAGCTACAGAGTCATACTTTGGGTTTTCAACATTAGATGCAACATTGGGACCTCAGTCCCCAACTGTCTCAGACTGGAGGCAGAACAAATGTGCGCCACCTTGCTATGAGATGTGCCATCATAAAATTCTGCTGTAAAAATAAAATGAAAATATGCAGCTGCAATTGATTAAGGTGATAAAAGAGAACAGTACAGAGATTGGAAGTTCTTTTCTGCAGAAGATTTGGGAATTTCAAAATTTGGGGGCTGACTGCAAATGAAAACCCAAACCAAATTTCAATTCTGTGAAAGATAATAAAAAAAAGAAATTGAGGCATTTACTTTGTTTTAAGGTACAAAATGAAACTTTGGAAGTTCAGAAGAAACAGCAGGAGTGGATCTCAGGAGCTCTTTAACCCTTGGCTCCGATACATCAGTCAGGATGAATTTTCTTCCAAAATTAATGAGCTATGTGCATTGTCTAAATAAGATTGCTTTTAAGACCATCCTCCACAGAGAATTTTAAAAGTTTAGGTTTTCGTTCTAAACTTTCCCATAAGAAGGCATCAAAACATATTGGCTGACCAAACTGGTTCTTTCAAAGAATTGTGGTCTCCTGCAGAGAATAAGGCAGACGGACACGGCTCGGCAGCGCGGCGGCGGGGCTGCAGCGCTGCCGGGTGAGCTCCACAGCCAACAGCCCACACCTTCTGCTACCGCTGACAAGGGTAAAGTCGCAGGCCAGAGCTCTCTCAAAGCAACCACAGAAACTGCGCCCTTCAAGAGGTAAATGCATTTCAATCCATCAGCGACATTTAAATGTGATTCCCCAAGCGGGAAAAACTGGGCCCTCACAAAAGCCATAGATTTTTGTTCTCTTTAACTTGCAAAGGAAGAAACCATCCTGGTAAGGTACTGCATACTCCCGCTTCAAGACTCCCGAAGGTTTTTCCCTTAGCCTGTTTGGATCAAACTAAGGATCGTTGATCCCAGGAAAGTATTTCATTCTTTGAATGAATTCCAACACGTGGTATAGGAGCAGGAGACAGCAGAATCTTAAGCCTGCCAACACGGAGAAGTAATGTTGCCGTCACCTGGGCTTAACTCTGTCGATTTGCATGCTGAGATTGCACTGCGCAAGTTTTTTGTTAGCGGCACAAGTGTCTGAGAATCAAGGATTATTGTGTTTCTGGTAATTATAGAAATAAGGAGAAAGAATGTTTTCTAGTGAAATGCAAAATTACGCAAACACACTTCCTCCATGTGTTTCTATACTAAAAAAGACTTTTAAGCAGAAGGATTATTTTAAAGTACAACTCGCCAAATCCATAAATTACACCATTCCAGTTGAAATCAGAAGTAAACCCCTGGTAATAATAGCTAATGACTATGACTACACAAAACCAGTAACATATACTCTAAGAAATCTTTCCACTTCTCCTTTATTGCTTCTTGTTTGGGACTTGATGAGAGAGACCATGAACAAACAAAGTAGCAAAGTTCAGCTCAACACTGAAAACTGCTCCCATTTTAATAATCAAGTTGCTTATAAGGGACATGGAAGGGGTGGAACAAAATAAAATAAACAACAATCCAGATAATAAATTCTACAAGGCAATTTTATTTTCATGCTTCTGTAATATGTCTTCTGAGTGAATAATAATACACAAGATTGAAAGGAGAGGTTTTCTGTGGCTGAGGCTACAACTAAATGAGAATGCAAGAGCAGACAAATAAGAGTAAAAAGACTATTTCCCAAGCCACGGGATACCGATGGTTGGCTGTCACAGCAGGAGCCACTCTGCTTACTAAGACAGACAATTAGTCTCTCTCACAATCCGAAACAGAAATGATCTATAAGAGACTTCATTGCATTTCTACCCAATTAAAAGTTACTCCAACAAACAAAGAAACCAAACCAAACCAAAGCCCAAATTCAACACTTTTGAAACTTTTCCTGTGAAAGTTTGGGAGGCAGGAATGGAGAGCTGGGGAGCAGAARAGCCTCAGGACCTCGCCGAGTCGCAGAGTCTGGTGAAAGGGAAACTTCTGCAGCTTGGCGAAAGCAGATGGCAAAACACGGGAACTTCTTAGCAACTGCTTCTTGTACTACACCGCTTCATCGACGTGAGCCAAGCAAACTGGCTCATTCACTTGAAGCTCCCTGAAGATCTTCCCATAAGGGATTTATCRGCAGCTTGGATATTACCTCAAGCTTGTTGTAAACCAGCTGATTTAATCTTAACGTCGAAGAGCGGGGATTTCATTTATGAAGCTTTTTTTAAAAGTTCTTCTAAGCCCACAGCAGCTAAGTGCATTTCACATCCCATCTGCTTTCATTCTTCTTTTTTCCCCTCACAAGAAACTATTCCGGTAACAATCACACTTAGCGGCAGTCAAAGCCAAGAATTGCAATAAATGAATATTCAGGAAAACACAGAACCGAGGAAGACTGCCACTGCAGAAGACCGAGAGAATTGCTCTCGTTATGGTGGCACAGCATCATCAGCAGTGTCGCTGACCAGCATGCGAAGCAGGGGCGAGCTGGACTYGGGCAACGGCGGAGATCTGCCAGACCTCAACCGGCGCAAAAAGAGGGGAGGTTTTCCAGGAGAAAAAGTGAGGCTCAACTGAATTCTTCCAAGATCAGAAGCATTCAGAGAGAAATTTGTACAGATATATCTTGAGGACCTTATGTAATTTTTCAGAGATTTGCTCTGGCTATAAGGAACACTTGTAATAAAACCATCATCATTCAGAAACAGTACAGGGAGTTACTATAAAAGATTCCTTAAACGGAAACATGTGAAACAGCAGCAAATGAGAAAGTCACCACGGGAAAACGTTGGTAAAGGTACCACATCGTACRATTTATGCAAGTTTTCAAAAATAACCTAGTTTCTGATTGCAACTATTTCTAGGTATTAAAACTTTTTTCCTTAAGAAGCTGACCTTTTTTTTAATCAGTCTTTAATACAGTTTAAGAGGCTTTTGGTCTTGTTAGACGTATTCTTTGTTAGACAAGCAGCCTACAATTCAGAAAAAAAAAGGGAATATAGGAGTTATACATAGAAATAATGTACAAAAAATGTAAAGATAGAGTTCTAAATAGAACCGCTCAGTCAACACTAAGATAGGTCTAATCTATCCTCATGGATTCAGGTCTTTCTATCCTATGGTTCAATTAATATTTTCATGTTGCTTTGATGATACGGGACCACATGCAGGGGTACCACTTCACCAAACATAAATGCAGATTATTGTTTTTGTCACTGAGGTAGAAGATTTTAGKATTAAAGTAAAAAAATAAATAAATAAAAACAAATTGAAAAGGGGTGTTTTTATTCCTTGAAGCTGTTAGACAATAATAGTTGGGGAGAGGTGAGGAAAAGATATACTGTTCATAGTCCAAAGCTCTAAGTGTTTTAGTAACAAAGATATTCTCAGAAAAATTTTAGATAACACAGCGACCATGTGCCTGTGAGGCCAGATAAAACAAGGTATTGTAAACCACAACTTAATATCTCACAGTTATACAGATAATAAAAGGAGGAGCTCAGAGAAGAGCTCTCTGGAGCTCATTTAAAATCATTTTTCACCAAAATATTATTATAGAATTGTTTTATAATCACCAAAAATGAACAATACTTGATCGAGTAGTTGCGGGGGTGGGGGAAGAAAGAAAAGAAGAGAAACCAAGAAGTTTCTTTGAATACTGCCAGTTTGTAACAGCAGAATTTCACTTCAAGAATTACCAGTTATTTCCATTTTTTCATTGATAAAACTGAATGGTATGTTTCATGGTTTTTTTTTTTGTGACATATTATGTCATGTTTTTGACAGCTACTTCCAGTGTTTTACAAAGCAGCATTAATATTCTACTATGTTGTAATGAATGATAAAGTAGCAAACATACCTCCTTTATCTAATAAATGATCTTTATATTTTCAAACAGCACTCAGAACCTCTGGAGGAGCCTTTCTTCATAGCCAGGTTCCGTGAAGTTTTTCCTGAAAATGGCTTGGCTCAAAGCCATACATTTTCTATAATTCATTACATTACTAAGCCAAAGTTAAGCTAAATTTTAGAGTAGAGAGAAGGAAATTCTAGAACATACACCATACGCTAACAGTCCCGCTTTGGCATGAAATTGGATCAGCCTTTCGTGCCTTTTAATATCTTAGATTTTTTTCTCACATGTATATAAGTGGAAGCATTAAAAATTAATTCCTCCCCACAAGACTGTTACATTGCACAGTATAATCAATCTCAGTAGCATTCAAACCTGCAGCCTTTAATGCGTTCCCAGACTTCTACTATCAGTATCACTTTCCTTGGGTCTCCCACAAACTTCACAGTATGATCCCGATATTTCCATTTCAGTGGTCTCTACTGGCTTCCATCACTGCTGCTCCTAACTTAAAGGTATTTGCAGAAGTAAATTTTCTGCCACTGCCAGAAATTTCTCTGTTTTCTTGCATGCTTTTTTTCTATGGCTTCTAACTGCTGATGTCCTTAGGTGTCTCGAATCCACAATATACAATCTCTCAACCACCAAGCCGGGCCAGTACAGTCATAAGATACTTCAGCTACAGTTGTTTACTGGGCTTTAATTAACAGTTCTCACACACATGTCATCTATATATTCTTAGAAATCAGGACTAGACTTTTTTATAATTGTGAGGTTTTGCCAGTATTAGAGATGTTTGCAAATACTCCCACGGATTTGTTTCTTCTGCAGCATGGCTGCTTGAATACTACTCAACCCATGCATGGTTTACGTGCATACAAGAGGCCCATAGAAAAGACAGTTTTTTCCTGCGCTGTTCCGTCCGATGAGATTGCAGCCCAGGAGGCGGTTTACAGGGTGGTGCCTGTGCAAGTGTGTGCACACGCACACGCACACACACAGAGCACAATTTTAAACACACGAAGAGTCGCCGAGTACAATTAAAATGGGCTTTAACCAAAGCCTAATGCAGATGGGATGAGAGTGAGCATCTCACCTTCAAATGAGGCTTTAAAACATTTATCTTTTACCGTGCAGATATCAAATCACTTCGCAGAGGAGGTCAGTTGTTTCATTTCTCCACAAGCTGGATCCTGAATCAGCCAGAGACTGGAGGTAAAGCTGCCCTACCTTTTCTCTAAATTGAGCATACAGAAGATACTAAGGGCCTGCCAAGCACAAAAAGCTATGTTTTACTGGAATGCACCTATGACCTAGGAAAACATCTCTCTTTAAATAAAGAAGAAAATCAGATTTGCTGGTTGAGATAAATTAAATAAAAATATTTCAGTACAAATCTGCTCCTCATTCACTGTGTCCTGTTCCAATACTCAGAGAAACTTGCAGTAATTTTTATCATATAAAAGCTTTTTCACCATGGTATTTATACTCATTTCTTGTGGTCAGTATTTAGTTTTAAACAAAATCATGGCATGAGAAGACTTCTCAGCTTCAGGAAAATCTGCAAATACATTTGTTACCTAATACAACAGAAAAAAACATGATTATTGCCCTGGTGTGTGATAGCATCTAACTAAACAGTAGTATATCTCACTGGCATATTTTAGAAATTAAAATTCCAGATACCACAGTAATTAATTTCCACAGGGAAAACAGTTTACTTTAGCAAAAATATTAATGGAAAATATTGCAGAAGACAATTCTGTCTCAATTCCTCACATTGCAATTGTTTTAAGTGACTATGCTATCTTTTACTGACACGTTCTGCCTTTTTCAGGTTATCAAGCTCTACTAAATACGGGATTCAGGAAACTGCTGGTCTGCAATAAAGATAATGCTTATCACTTTGTATCAAAATTATGGGCAAGAGAAGAAAGTGTAAACCTACTTAAAACTGATGAAAAGCAGTCAGTAATTCTACTGCATCACTTTCTCAGCATAATGAGCCTTTTCAGATACAGCATTTTTTGTGCATCTATATAATTAGAATAATGTTTTTCTGTCTTACATTAACCTGGTCATACCAAAACATCTGATTTGCATACACAACCGTAGCGCCTGGGAATAAGCCTTTCAAATAATTGCATTCCGGGCATTTGCACAGTTCTAACCAGGCCATGTGAAGGAAAAAACAAGCAAACAAAAACAATAAATAGCTCATTCATAGTCATTTCCACATTTCTATGCAACCGCATCACCATGTTGGAAAAGAACCATTTGAAACACTTCTAGGACAGGGAAAAACTGTACAACTTCTACCATCTTTAATACCAACTTCTGTAAGCATTTCAAGGTGAAAGACTATATTTTTAGTACTTGAGTAACATAAGTCAGATCTTTCTACGGCTAGTGGAAGCTTAGATCAATTTCCAAACAAAGAGAAATGTTTCATTTTTAAAAGGTGCTAGATCGCTTATATGCCTACTGATGTGATAACTAACATTACTCCTCAGCCTGAGGTTAACACTGTTCATTTTTCCTGAGATACACATCACTCTTGTTAACGTCAGAGAGATTTGGGGCATGATTAGAAAGAAGAAAACAGTGTGATGGCTGCTAGTAAGTAACCACAAAACTAGATTTAAGAGTGACCCGAGTTCAGGTATCCTGACATGGTTTCTCCTGTAGTCAATTAGGTTTAAAGGTCTTACATTACAATATAGTATCAATGAAAAACAAAGGAGTGCAACAGATAGAAAAACAAAGGAGGATTCATTGAATTAGGATCTGATTGTATGGCATTCAGTTTTCCTGAGTGTTTCATGATTCACAGCAATGCACTAAGCAATAAAGAAGAAAATTAGAATTTGAAAACCGAAGATCAGCAGTGGTGACTGTGGAGAGACCAAGCAACTTACCCCGTTCCTCCTGCACTAATGACAACTCTCATGAACAAGCAGTAATCCTCTAACTTAGTTTAACATCCCATTGACAGTGACAGAATAGCATAAAGTCTCAGTGCTTGTCCTTGAAACAATCTTCATTATTTAATAGGATAAAATGTTTGTATTGATCCAGTATAAAGATTGGGAGAGCTCAAAATTTATATTAGTTTTCCTTCAGATAAAAACATCTCCATTAGGCTTGTTTGTAAGTAAATACTTTGCTGGGCTTCCTCAAGAAACACACTGGTAATTTCTAATATCTTACACAAAAATTTTTTAAATGCAGTATAATTCAAACCTGTAATAAGTCATTCTGTGCAAGTTTTTGTCTGAACTGAAAACTATCCATTTCATCTGAGAGCAACTGAACCGGGTCTTAATAAATTCAAATGATATGTCAGAGGGTAGAGCTTAGGCCAGCTGATTACCAGTACATATAATTATCTTCCGCATGTATTAAAGAAGCAGTGACAGTGTTTTAGGCCTGGATCCACTCATATGGTGAGATCGCAATGCTACTATGAGCCATGGCATAAGGAGTAGGTCTGGAGGAACTTCCAAAAGAGGTGTGCACATAAGAAGGGCCATGAGCAATAGCTAAAAGACTCATAAGCACTGAAGATAAAATAATGCTGAATGAGGGGCAAAAGATAGCTGGGAAAGGCCAACTTTTCGAAAGTTTCAATCTAGAGATGATATCAGTTTAATTCAACAGGAATACAGTGGGTAGTAGAACAACATGGTAGAGCAGTAGAAGTAACTGGTGCTAGAGATAATAGCAGCTTCATTTAGAATGAACATGGGGTCAATGGTATTTGCCATAGAAAGGCTGGAAGAGATGTTAGACATGAGAAAAACAGGACCTGGATAAGTGATATAGTATGCAAGGAGCACATCAGTTTGTACTTATAATGGAGGAAAACCTGAAAGGCTTGGACATGGCAAGGGTATATGGAGCAAGCAGAAGACAGTCTGTCGTCTTGATTGGCAGGAGCATAATGGTGGTGTCTGTATTGACAGAGAAGGCGGAAATTTATAGAACAGTGAAGGAAAGATGCAATGATTATTTCTGAATTGCTAATGGAACATTCAGGAGGACATGCCAAATAAAGGTTTTGCTCCATCAAGAGAGAGGTTAGGATAGAGATGGGGCTGTCAATATACCTGGAATATACCTGTCAATACCTGGAAGCCACAGGAGCAGACAAGGGGTGCAGAGGCAGGAGAATAAGAGAGCTCCATGGGAATCCCACAGAAAAGAGAACAGTTCATCAGAAGGGTTGCTGACAGAGCAGCCAGAGATGGGACAGGATTAGAAAAAAGATGGATTCATGAAAGATGAGAAGATCAGGATTTCCAGATCAAAGTATGACGGACGATGTAAAAATTGTTATCCTCCTCATAAGGTGAACTAGAATCTTCTCCCATTTCACCAGCAGTCTAGTAAAGTCAACCTTTTCCTTAACAATGTGGTTGGAAACATCCCATGTGACACCCACCTTGTGACATAATGCACAAACCTAAGCTTTCTCAGGCTTTTGCCTAGTCAAAACAAAAACTTTCAGTGATGTGAAGACAACTACAGTGCCTTTCCAAACTGCCAATACGAGGCACAGTAATCAAAAGGACCACTTAAATAACAATAATATGGATATGAAACATGCACCCGATGTGCTCTATACCATTAACTTTTAATTAACTCCAATTTTGCCACAATTAAACTCAATTAGAGCAGAATGTCTGACATTGCAATTAGCTGTATATAAACACCCCAGTTGGTGTCACATTGAATTAATGTCTCCTGATGGTGGATTCTCTTTCCAAGGATAATGGATTTACCACCATCAGGCTGTTAATGGGACCTGGCACCTCATGTAGTGTGTGTATCTGAGACATAACACCAGAACTTACTTTCCTGCACAACTGTGCTTGTCAGAGCTACACACATTTCAACTGCAACTAGCCAAATTCTTTACTGCAGTGCACATTGTGTAGTCATTCCAACAACTAAGTAAAAGGCTTTTAAAAAACTTGAATATCCTGGAATTTTACTCGCTTGCTCACTAACAATGAAAATTATTATACTGCATGCACAATGCAAAAAACTATGATGTACATAGAAGAATCATGTATTCTAATAAGCACCACATTTAGAGCAATAAATCATTCCTTATTAGCAGAGGTTACATTAAATGATCTATTTCTTCCATCCCTTTTCAAGTTAGACTCTCAGTCCTATCTTATGAACAGTCCAACTGAAAATATTGGCTGAATATATTACATTCTCAGTGCAATATTGGCAGTTAGCTAAGGACTAGTTTTATTTCAGTATGAGGCTGTTAATGTAACTATACTTCCCAAAAGACAGATATTAATAAGACAACACCTCTCACTTCACTTATAACCTCAGCACTACTGAGCCACATGTGTGTGATCTAAGCCACTGGGGAGTATTCATAGACTAGGACAGCATTTACTACTGTGTGCACTGATATCTGGTTTTAAGCAGCACATCTCAGAGATTAAGGTGATGGTTAGCATGAGTAAATGGAAGCTACCTGATCCTTGCACCTTTCAGAAAATGGTTCTTTACACCTCTGAATTCCCTAAGAACTGAAGTGGTTTCCTCCACTATTATTAAAAAATAAAAAATAAAAATCCAAATCTAAAAAAAAGAACAAATGAAACTGCATATTTAGCCCTAGCAACTCTTGCAAAATTATACAAAGTCATATAAAACATAGAAAATGGAAATATAATCTACTGCATCTTATAAAGCCATAAATCTTGGTTTAAGAGTTTATTAGCATCTACAACATAACCTAAAGTCTATTCAATGGGTACAGCAGAATTACTTAAACCCTAAGTGATCTGGGTTTTTTTGTATTTTGAAAATGATAAATTTCAGCTTCTATTTGTGAAGAACCTCTGGCTTCCTTTCCTACCAACCTCATTCTTCCATTTCTTTCCTCCTTCGGATAAAGCAAATAGCCTGTGAAGAAGCTGGCAACTTCTGCGTGCTACTTGCACCGCACAAGTTTTATGTTATGAAATGGAAAACATTCTCATTAAACAGGAGCTTTAATAATTCTGGTTTAAAATGATGCTTATAAGCTTCATATATATATATATATATATATATATATATATATATATGTTAGCATTCTCTGTGAAAAAATGAAGGAAAATTGACCTGGTGGATATGACTTACCATAATTATACGGCTCTCAAAAGCTTGGGGATTAGCAGACTATGTAATTCATTCAAATCATACCTTTTATACTTGTCACAAAACACCATAATTTATGCTGCTGAAGAGCATAAATTAAAACAGAGTAGCTAATATCAGCACGTTGGCTTTTCCCATTGTCCAAATGATGGTGGCAGCAGCAGCAAAGGACCCTTCAGCATAGGCGCACCTTAGATTCACTGCTGATGCTGTGTGAAGAGAAACATCTACTAAATCACTAAAACTGCTTCCACCAGGGATGAGAACGTGCTCTGGATGTCTGCAGAGCAAGGTGATTAAAACGTGCCTAGGTGAGATCAAGAGGTCAGCTTCTGTGGTCCCTTCCAGCAACACGTACAACCACATACACGGACAGAAAGGGCTGAACAGTGATAATGGAGATGGAACAAGCAACGAAGAAAATGTGTTCAGAAAGGTATACACAGGAATTTTCTAACAAAGAAAAAAATGAGGGAAACCTCATAACAGTGTACGAAAATACTGCCCGTATTGGGAATAAACATGTTTATAAAACCATTAGCATTTTATCCGTCACTGGGAAAGGTGTAGGTTAAGTTTCAAATGCAAACATGTATGCCTGAAGTGTGCCCTGAGACTGCTGCAGCAAAGTGCACGTCAATGCACTGTAAATACTAATTGCAATTGAATATACAATGCTCGCACTGTCATTTTAAATACTTTGAGCAGAATTTATTGGAAAAAATCATTACTTGCGACTGACAGTATCTATTTGTAATTATTTTCACTGAATTGCATCTTCAGTATTTTCAAAAGTCAATGGAACTTCTTCTAAGCTGAAAAACGGCAAAAAAACGTATACATCACATCTTTTTGGCTTACTAATTGTTACTATTATAAGGGTTTGATTTACGAACAGGAAAAAAAAAAGTTATTGAAAACAGTTTTTATTCACAATGCCAACCTTTGTCAAAAGCCTGTAATCTAACTGGCATACTTTGGGGAAATGGCTTCAAGCCTTACTAAGGGATACAATTTTGCCTTTAATTGTAATTTTAATTCAGAATTCAACTAATTAATTCACTAATTCCATTCACTAGAATTTGGGAGACAACTTTATATTTCAGCTTGGATGGATCAGCCAAGAATTGATCAGGGAAATGATTTATGTGCTTGCATCTACAAGTTCAAAGCATGTTCTAGAGGTAGTAAGCACAGCATTGATCAAAGCTACCAATAAAGAAAGGGAATAAAATTAAATGCATATCCTCAAACACCTCAATTCCTTTAGAGCATTTCCTTTAATCAATATATTGACTACATCAATTGCAAATACGTTTGGCAGGAACTGAATTTCAGTATCATTAAGTGGCTTAGTACCTTAAAATTGATATTCAATGTTAATTTTGAAATTTAAAACCTACAGAAATGCAGTATATTTTTCAAGTTGGCGCACTGTTAATATATTAAAGGTTACAAATGCAGTTCCACTCCCCTTCTGCTTTTGTACTGCCACAACTGTGTTCTGCAAAGTTGAATGACAAGCAAATTACGTGTTTGGAGAATCAGCTTGTTGGCTGGTAAAGCCCATAAACATAGCAGACTATGCTTTAATTTACTGGTTTCATGGAGAGTGGAGCTGTGATTTAATAAGATCAGTGTCATTAGATATATACTGCAGAGTATAGCAACTACACAGTACAAATTTTTATATCCCCAAACCTGAACTTACAAACACTTTGGGCTTGACCAGCACTGGAATCGCTGCTTTTTCTCTAAGTCTCCACTGGAACCTCCAGATTTCTGAGACCGAGATTGCAGCTCCACTTGCTGTGAACAAGGCCGACGGGTCTACGAATCCCAAGACTGTTGAAAGAAAACCCAGTCTCTCTGTATGCAGTGGGGATAGTCCCACTGATCATATAGAAGCTCCTATAGAAGGGCTTGCCATTAGGGTACTCTTCCATTTCAAATGTTTTGCTTCCAGTTGAGAAGGGGAAATGTAAAATACAATAAAGCTGCAGGACGTTTAGGGAATTTATTCTAGTTTTAGAACAACCTTTTTACTCTTTTTTGTCCCTTTCCCCAGTTCCCTAGCGGCAAGGTGGAAAGAAAAAAAAAAAGGAGTTATTTTAAAAATTCTTTTAGAAAATGAGAAAAAACTGTATTTTAAAACTATTACGATTTTCCTCCCTCTTAACAATTTCTAAGCAGTAAACCATTATGGTGTTATTTAAATCTATAAAACTAACAGAAATATAACAGCAGTACACTGCTAGCATCCACAAATAAAGTTTGTAACCTATATTCATATCAATTGTGTACACATAATACATTATAGAAATAAATATGTAATCACAGAGCCTCAAATAGATAATAGATATTTTCAATGCACTGCACCACAAAGATATCTGAATTACAGTCATGTAAAATAAAAGTAATGTTACAGCAGAGGTTGGGAAGAATTCTGCAAAGATGAACTATCTCCGTTTTGCAAATAAAAACTGCAAATACACCTGCATAGCAGGGTACCTCCGCTACATATTACACACACTCTGACAACACAAACTAGAAAAAATATAATTAATACTACTCCAAGCCTCTCATGATATAACAACTCCAAAAGGAGATTTTCTGGCTCCTCACAACCTTCCCCACTATTTTACCATCCACTTTCCCACTCAGAAGCCTTCAGTCCCAACAGGATAATTTTTAATGACCGTCTCCATCCTCGTGGTGGGCCTCAGGAGGGGCYGCAGCAGAACATTTCCCCGGCTGCTCCTGCCGCCAGCAGCCGAACGCGCTCAGCTGAAGTGTTTTCAATGCGATAGGACGGCTCCCGGCAAGCGCTGACCTTTGGGACGCCCGACGCAAGCAGCCAGCAAACCGCAGAAATCCTGGAGACGGCACGGAAATAACCTAGCATCTCCAATCTCTCAAACTGCAGACCTCGATCTGTCAATAACTATCAACTCTTAGATATATTTATATAGAAGAGAAGAAAGAGAAYAATAATTTCCTTATGGGGTAACTTCAAAAGGATCAGAATTACATTTTCTCCCCCTGCAAGCTTTAATTTTGTCGCATGCCTACCTGCACAAYGAGTTTTGCCAGAAGCTACTGGGACCTGTTTCACCCTCTAAAGGAGAATTACAATCACAGCTCCTCAAAACAAAAAGATCCCTCATGTGAGTCTAAACATATGGTGTTTTACATGTACTGATATAAACATCTTAAATTATCTGTTGAAAAATCTTAAGCTAAAGTCATATGTCTTGTTAATGAGCTACTAGAAAATAAAAAACAAATAAGGCATCTACCTAAATATAGCTTGGTTTCGTGGAGTATGTCTAATTAAGAAATAATTAGTAATGACCTGAGCAAACCAGGAAAATACAGCAAGATTTTTATCATTTACATGATAGCAAAATGATGCCAACTAAAGTTTCTCTAATATTAGAAATCTCTTTTCGCACACTGCTCTAAATATTTATAGCTGTACTCTGCTTCTCTTACTCATTTACTGATATTATACATTGAAAAATATCTAAAGAAGGAAAGATGTTAACACAGAAGAAGAATCACCTGTTTCCATTAATGTWTCTGCCACAGAAGACTTATAAAGTGAAAATGGAGATTCTCACAGCTCCAATTGCGATATGCAGTATTGGCACCTCTTACACCTTCATGAGTTTTGTTATAGTTAGTGTTTTGGGTTTTTTTTAAAAAGTTCTACCTATTGAGTCCTGTCATATTTTCATTTTAAAGGGATAAATACATAAGAGCCAAAAAGAACTTGAAAATTCAGATGATGTGGATCAAAGGAAAAAAAAAGACTAAACAAGCAAAAAAAAGAAAAAAGCAGAAGCCAGATAAAAGGAATGCAGAACGTATCACTCTAAAAAGTTCACAAACTCATGAAAGCTGGGGGATTGGACTGACATGTTTTAAATACTTGGGACAGGTCATGCTTCAGATGGTGGCAGGATGCTGCCTAAGGTTAAGCACGACTGAAACGTCCACAAATAACTGACAAATGCGCTAATTAAGAGATAATGATAGTGCACTAGTGATTTCATGCTGCCAAGCAGGATTTCCGTTCGACTGCAGTAGAAGTAAGATTTGAGTGGAATAGCCAAAGTAATACATAAATCTATAAGGATTTGCTAAGATTTAGGGTATTATAGGTTTGGGGTTATGCATAGACACATACTTATGCAGACATTTGTGGGTATTTTTAAAAAGTAGAGTAGAAAAGTAACCTGCACGTCCGCATRTGCAACAGCTTAACTACGCAAACTCCTCAGGCTGTGCAGGGCAGCCGTGTTTTGAAAAGAGCRTTGGTAGATGAATTATCCTCTTATTGTTTGGCTGGTAAATGTTATCAGTCAGAACTATATTCATAAAACATGCACTTTCTTACGACTTTTTATTTCTTGTAAGCACTGCAGAGTTCACCTGCAATGCCGGGCAAATGTGGATCCTATTTAGACTCACGCACCGTCAGGCAACTCGTTGACTGTGGTCCAGGTGCAGGGCCAAGTCACACCGTTAGCTATACCCACGGCAGCCTCCTCAAGAGTAGCTAATGCCTTCAGTGCGGTAACAGAGAGACAGCTGATATACTGGGGAAAAAATATTCTATTTTGACTTCTACAGATCAAAACATAAAATCTTCCCGTCACCCACACACAACCGGTCATCTGCCTTGTCTGTGGGCCTGGGAAACAGATGAGTCTTGCAGTGAACTTAAAATATAAGAAACAAAAAGCTTTGAAGATGAAATGGGTAAGCGACTTCTGGATTCCRGCATATATATATTTTATAGCCCACTCTTTTGGTTGTTATTTTTATATCTTTCAGACAATGGAGACTTCATAGTCTGCCCTATCTTCCCCATAAGTTTTCATACGGACATGGAAAAAATACGTAACAATGAGCATGTCCAAAGTAGGGCCGCATGAAAAAAATCACATAATATTAGGGATCTTAATACCTCTGTCCAAGAAAGAGCAAATGCAGTAAGTATGGCTTTTGAAGACAATTTAACTGCACATAATGATGAGGTATAAATTTGTGACTTTAATATCTTTGGAGATCTGGAGCATGATATTTAAAGAATGAGATTTTTTGTAGCCTTATTCCCTGTGATCACATTAGAGAAACATGCATGAACTGCCATGCCAGAATGGAACAGAAAATCTGCAAACTGAATTATTCAATGTGCTTATTTATAAATTTTATGTGAATTCTTTTCACACATTTTTCAAAAACATGTCACTCCACATTAATTAAAACTTACCCCCCTGCATAAAAATTACAAACCCGTTTAACATTTTTGCCACAAGCACATGTACATACAGCTTAAAAATGATGGCCCATTATCCTACAATAATTTTATACAGATCAAGTATTAAAATCACCGTTCTGAAGTCACAGAACTAATTAAACATTATATCAGATATTCTGTTATACAGCTCCCTTTTTCTGAGGTTGGCCACTTTTGAGAGAACTACAATTCCAAACGGAATTAAGTATTAGAATTAATTTTGATAAATGAAATGCCAGGAATTTCTGGGCAGCCATATAACTTCTTAAGTTACTATGCTGAATTTGACTGAGGAGAAATACAGCCTAAAAAGCAGTAAAATGTAAACAAAACACACTTTTCCACCAGATCTATTACCATCATATATTAACTACCCAGATTGTTTCACTGAAATTGAAGAAAAAACTGGCTAACGTAGTAAGTAATCCAAAATCCAGGGCTTCCAAAACACAGATTTCTGAAGGGATTTACTTATGAACAATGCAGATTAGATTGCCTGAAGCAGAACGTCTTTTGTAAATGCAGTGGAAAGATTATATATAATAACAAAACAAATTTGTGCTTAAACGATGGTTATGCATTCCTCTAGCCATACGACTTAGAAAAAGGATAACACAGGTCAGTGTGCCTAAGGAATTGCAACAGGGAGCGTAGGGAAAGTGGAAGTGAATGACACAAAACATCAAGAAAGACGGGGGAGTAGAAAGGTTATGGAATGAAGTCAAAAGAGCAAGGGAAGAAAAGATTTGAGAAGGCGGAAAATGAAAGGAAGATCGCAGGAGAGGATAAGATAGCTAATATGATTTTCTGCAGGTACACAAAGAACAAGAGGTCAGAAAGGGGATGGCGGGTCCTCTAGCTGCAGAGAGAAAATTATTGACATAAAAATATAATGAATTCATTGCCTTCATTTTCACAAAAAAAAGAACAAGGAAGAGATGTTACAGACCATGTTTCAGTTTTCACAAGAAGAGAATAAGGGATGGATGTTACAGACCTGCATTTTCAAGATGAAGTCACAGCAATCAGGATCTTTCAAGCAATTACAACATTAACATGTCTGAATTTTGACCAAACATCTAAATCAGTCTGTTTCCTTGAAATACATTGGGAGGGACAAGATGTACGAAGATTTCAGGAACTAAACTTCAAAATTTTCTGTCTATTCTGAATGTTATTAATAGGCTAGAGAAATGCTGAGAGAATTATTAAGAAATAACTAGTAAGGCCAGACCTTCATGACTTTGGCTTCAGCAGTGGAAAAGGTCCTGAAGACACAGAACAAGGTTTCCATGCAAGGTTACCTGTTTCTTAATGAGAACTGTCCTCATGGCTTTCCATCTTACCAATAATATTTGTACCTCGATAGCAACTGATTACTTCCCAAATCAATCCGATTTGGGAAATAGCCTTCTTCAGGTTTTGGAACGTAAGGAAATCTTTTATAATAAAATTATTTATCTACAATGTCAGAGTACAACACTGAAGGTTTTTATTTTTATTTATGTATTTAAACACCAGGTCCTAAACAAAAATGAGTGATGTTTGGTGGGTTACGAAAAAAAATAAGAGATTAGTATCGAATGTTGTCTTTCAAAACACAATGTATTTCAGAATACACTCTGCTATACTTTTGCATGCATAGCAAAGGAACACAATGTTCAGAACTTGTCCACTTTTTCAGAAAACCAAAAAAACAAACACCTAAGTAAGGGATCAATCGAGTGGCAAACCCCCCTGCCTTCCACAAAGAAAAGATGAATAATTTCTCCTCCATCTAAGGTTAGAGCTGGCACAATGTCTGTGTATCAAAATAGCTTTAAGCAAAGTTTGTGAGCAGAAAACGACTTCCGAATGAAGTTGTTTGGCTCACAAGAGCCAAAGAAGATACTTCCACCTTTGCTCTAAACTTCTTAACTACATCTTTGCATACGTGGGGTTAGTCAGGCACATCTGTGTACACAGCAGATAAAAAGAAATGTGGCAAGTTTTACAGTAGTGGGATACACAAAGATATGGTCATAAGAGTGCAGCCAACACATTGAGAAACCACATTTTTCACAAGTCTCATTGAAAGTTCAGATAAAGGTGCTTTCAAGATGTATTTGGCTGCATTTTGTGGACCTGAAATAAGTTTGGTTTTGCCTAAAAAAGCTTGCCACACAAGGCAAGCTAATAGCTAGCCAGTCTAACAAGACTGGCAAATACAACGCGGATAATAGCCGGTGGGGGGGATCCAGCAACAAAACGTCCCTCCTTGCAGGGGTGGTACAGCGCGGAGCGGCAGGAGCTCGGCGGGGCTTTCTCTCCCCTCAGTTCGGGGGCCTCTGCAACGCCCATGCTGCGGCCACCCCCGTGCAAGGCCGGCAACACTCACCCGTGTTTGCAAGGCACGACAGGCTCCTTCCGCTCACGGGCACGGAAACTTAAGGTCTGGGGGAAAGGATAGTGTTTTCCGAGGTATTTATACCATGCTTACAACTGTGAGACTGTGAGCAAGGTATTTCGAGAGTTGCTGGAAAACACGTAAACAAGGAACAAAGTGATCATGCTGAAGAGTGAAGAAGTATCATGATGGCATTTAAATGTCTTAAAATGCAATTAATATATAACTGCAAGAGCAGTTTCACAGGCTATTACCATAATATGACAAAAATGTTATTAGTCTCCTCTTGTTTTACTGAACACATCATTATTCTTTCCAGGAATGATGTTCTATTTGAAAATAAAAAAAAAAACCCAACAAATAAACAAAAACAAACACAAAAGCAAGTTTTGTCTCATCTGTTACCGTCTCAGTAAACTCCAATATCTCTGTATTTCTTATGATATGCATTTCCACCTCCCACTCTGCAGTCTGAGAACACTAATTTTGCCTGGTGTTTGGGGTATTTTTATCATGGAAATCCAAGCCCACTCCCTTGTCTTGACAGTTATCGCTTACAAACGCACCTTTGCTGATTTCTCCCTTTAATGAAGCTTCACTCTATTCCTCCTACAAATTACTTGACAGGGCTGTTGAAAAGCAGGGATGTCAAAGCCACACCAGCAGTTAGATACAAGAGCAATGCATATGCCCTCCGACAAAACTAACTGTTGACTTTTGTATGCTTTCCACATAAATGATACGAGGAAGCTAGTGGTTTCTGAAATGAATCACAGTATCCTGCTGATATCTCATAACATTAAGATCTACAGAATGTATTGAATAGACTATTTACAGTAAAAATGAATGAGACACGGTAAATTAGAGAGTTTCTACAAAATAAATATCCTGTTCTCCCAAGATTAAATGGGAGAATGTACATAAAGAGAGCATTAATTTTAACTTGACTTTCTGTCAGTTTTTCATTTTATCCCATAAAGGAACCCTGGGAGAAAAAGTGATATTCCTAGTAGCTTAACAACCCATTTATATCCCAGCTCTGCAAGCAACTATTTAAATCTGAAGTTTTAAGAAATATGGGGAAAAAATTATATGCACATCAAATTTATATGCACAAATATTTGATTTATGTACACAGTTACAGTGACCATCTTATTTTTCACCTTCCTGTGAACAACTGATAGCAAAAATTTCCTCATGAATCAGGAGATCTCATGGAAGGATCAGGGCCTTTGTTTACACTCAGTTTGTTCCTATTTCTGCACTTCTACTCTTCGGTTCAATGAGACATCTGTTAATGCTTAACCTTGCCATTTCCTAATCTCTTTGGCAGAAAAAAGAGAATAAAGGTCCTAACAATATTTTGACAAACGAGAGCTGTTTTTCTCCAACTTATGGCATCCTATGAAAGCATCTTCTATTTCCAGCTTTTACCCTAAATCCATTTGTTACAGAAGAACAGGTAGCAGCAATTTTTTTTTTTTTTTTTTTGGACTAACCCATCACTACGGGTTTTTAGATAGAAAGTATTTCTTTAGACTGACTAAATTCATTTGCTTCGCTCTTTTTCCATAAGGGCAAAAGCAGCGCTAAGTCCTGAACAATCATGTCAAAAAACAAAGGTCAGGATCAAGTCGGTGTTGTCAGAATGAAGGACCAGTTTCCGTAAGATTCATAGAGTCTACTGGAGCATAACGTCTTTTTTTGGACTGAGGGCTTTATCAGAGATTAGAGAGGCAAGCGGTAGCTTACTAATGAGCGAGAGAGATCCAGAGCCTGGAACCAAGCACCGCAAAGCCATTCCCAGCATCACAGCCAGCCAGTCGTCGGGTACAACTGTTCCCGAGGGACAAGATCCGGTTTACCAGCAGAGGGCTACCAGTCACAGGAGTGGTGTGGTCACAGGCACTGCTTGTCGACCGAAGCCACTGCCAACAGTTGGCAGCGGTGAAAGGTTTGGAAAGGAGCTTACAGACAGGGTAACATTTTCCCCGGTGCAGACTCCCAACTTCTAGCATATCGTCTCTTAAAAGACTTGCTGAAGTATAAGGGAATCTGATGTCAAAGTAGAGTTGATTTCCTCTTTGCATACAAAAATGCTTATATTGGAACAGAACCAATATAACTGAGTTTCAACTCTGAATTGCTCTGATGCTACGCCCGGTGTTACGCGAACACGGGTTTTCAGAATTTATAGTCTGTGACTATTACGTGAACAGAAGTGCAACTGCTGAGACGCGAGTCTCTGCTACGTTAAGATTATTACACCTACCTCAGGATATGGAGCAGCCTGCAGTCCTTCATCTACAGTCGTAAAGGAGGGAATTCAGCAATTTCAAGAGGCTGCCCATGTTTTTTCAAGATCCTTCCTATAGCAGTTCATTATTTTTAATGCTCACAGTGATGAACTTTCCTCTTTTGCATAGACATTATCACCAGTGCTTGCTTACTGAAGAGTCCCTGTACAGACAGCTAAATTTCAGGTAATGCTGCCAGGTGACAACCTAATGGCACTTTCTCAGTCAATGTTCATTTCTCTCTCTGGAGTCAAAGCATGGCTCTCATTCTCCTTCTATAAAGGGGAGTTAATTCAAAACAGCCATCTCTGAGTTTACCTAGTGCCCTAACATGTGAACACTTTATTGAATACATATATATTTGAACATATTCTCAATATAAAGAAATACATATTTCGCCTTGGGCACTCTCTATATATACGCATATAATGCAAGTGACAGATCTTTTCTACTGCCACAATTTTCAACTGTATCTCATTTAACTACACCTCATTTTTATAAATAAGTTTCTAGCCTCTTAATAATCATATCCAACAGCAACACAAGAACTGCTCATTTTTTCCATTGAAATTTTCTTTCTTTCCTCCTTGCTAAATAATCAGGATTCCTCCCTGACATGTTTGTACTCTGCCATGTTTCCAAGCTTTCTTGATGCAATATACAGGCTGAAACATGTTCACATAAAACCTACGTGTGCTGCTTTCATGCCACCTAACTGCACCTCATAGTAACAAGCTCATTTTCAAAACTTCACACTCTATATAGATAATATGTTCATAGGCAAATTGCTTCCATGCAAGTAAAAGCAGAAATAGAGTTACACGCACTGATTATCAGGATCAAGATGTCAAAACAGATTGACAGGTCAAAGAACTATGTTTTATTCTTTATCCAAAGGTTAGGTAGGCCCAGAGAAAAGAGGAACAATATTCCATGAACTCTTTATGTCTTGAAGGGGGAGGAAAAAAAACAATAAAAACAATGCACATGATTTTGGTCAGGCATTCCTGGGTACTGGGCAAAGCCTGAAGTTGTGTAAACTCATTTCCTATCACTTATCACTACATGTAATCCCTGCAGCACTAAAATCCAGTCCTGTCAAGTCTAAAGCATCAGTGACAAAGTGCCAGCCAGTCAATGGGTGGCTTTCAATCAGGTCTCAAGATTTTAAAGGATGATGCCATCATTGATGGTCTTTTTCATAACTGCTTCTCAAGTGTAAATATGTGTGGAAGGGAAATAATCAATCAGAAAGTGATCCTTTGCAAGCATGAAACGAAGAAGTTTGATAAAACCATTCAGTGACAGCGTGTAAATCAGAGCTGTGACCAAATTTACCTAGGCAATTTGAACTGTTAATGAAGAGTTAGTTTTAATTATTTTTTAAGTGAAGAGCTTTATTTGCTTTATAAATGCTTAACAAGCAAAGGGTGTGAAATCAGTCACAGGAGCTTTCTGCTTTATAGCAACTGATCACCCTCCTGTGAAAGGATGCTTTGCCAATGGCAGTGACAGAATGAGATATTCAAAACCTACTTTACCAGTACCAAAAAGCAAATTATGACTTCTCTCGAGCTGTATTATTGYTTCTATACATTGGATAACAAGTAGACAGAGAATAGGTTAAGGAATGCAGAGCCATCAGCAGCAACCAAAGCATTGGTCTGAACTGTATCAGTCCAAATTACACGAGACCTGCTATTTCTGTGACTGAGCCAAACATTTGGGGTGATGTTGCAGTCCTGCTGGACTCTATTTCTCAGCTTAATATGGAACAAATAATAGAGGTGCTTCACAACTAGGAAGACGACTAGCTTGGCCCAATGCCTATGAATTTTTTGCGACAGGCAGTGAGATGTTCAATTACATCAACTCATTTTGCAGATGTGGAAATCTATTTACATAGGACAATTAAACCATGAGACAACCTAGAAGTCCCCACCTTGCCTTTACAGAGCTAACACGAAGTTCAGCGGGGTCAGAGGAGCACCAAAGCAGACTCCTGCACCTGAGCCCGTTCACTGTCACTAATATAAGATTGATCGCCTAAGTCTGAATGAGTCCTTGGTGTTTTAGGCCCAGTTTGGATATAAATGTTCAGATAAAACAACAGTTTCTGAAACATTACATTCCCCCTTTCTTCTTTTTTTCCTGCTCCCTCTGACCACAGCTGTTCCTCACCCAACAGGAGGAGAGAGTTTATCTTCAAAAACTAATAACCTGTTTGTAAACCACTTACTGAGATGAGGGCAAATATTCCTGCTCTGCTGGATTCAGAAAAGACTATGGACCTGAAATGAACCCCAAATTGCCTAGATTATTAGCTATTTTTAGATGGTCAGTGTGTATCTCACTGATTTGGACTAGAATATCCATCCTAAGCACCCCCAAATTCCTGTACCTGTTTTGACACATCTGCACTTTTCAATACTGAATGAACAAATGATCTGCTATTGTCTGAAATTTCCAACTAGACTTACAAAGATAGTATTTTTCAGACCGCATTCTTACTACTGAATTTCTTTTGCTCACAGTAAATAGGGGCTGTAGGCTACTTGCTTATCTCACCAACCCAGAAACAATTCAATAATATGCCCATAGTCTGCTTAAGCCCTTTCTTTGGAGCATCATTCAGTAGCTTCATCAACAGGCTGTAGCAAGCCTCAAAATYAAACCAACGTAAATCCACTGGTTTACTCTGATCTGGAGAATTCCTATCAGAGCTCCCGAATGCTCTTCGTCAGACCTCTTCTAGAGGTAAAACTGAATTACTAGACACTTTTCTAGAACAGTCTTTTGGGCACAACAACATCCTTACAACCTCCTGCACTTCGAAAAAGCATCCACTTAAAACTAAAACTGGCTGCCATTCTCTGACCTTCAGGGAGGCACCCCACAAAGTCACGGGGCAAACACACCAGAAGCGCCTACCTGCTTCCATTGGCAAAGGGGATTTCATTAGCATAGTTCCATATACATGAGAAAAAATGGTTATTAATGACTAATTTCAATGTACTGGCTTTTGGACTTCTGCTGTCTCACCCCGCCCTCCCGTGACACCGTTTCATTTTCTCATCAGAAACTATCCCATTTTCAAATGTGCAAATGATTAGGTCAGCTTCACCATGGCAATTAATCACTCCGACATTAATATTTTGGTAGAATTTCACATACTTGTCCATTTTTGAACAATTTAACTAATTTCATAGAAAACAACTCATAAATCAATCAGCTAAATACGCCTGCTTCGAGGGGGTCAGGTCATTAACGTAGCTGCCTCACAATCTTCTTCCCAGCTTGGGCTGCTTTTGATATCAAACAAAATCCAAACTTCTCTGAAGACACGGCCACCACGCCACTGAGCTGCAGCAAATAGTCTTTGTCAGGCCCCAGCTCTCAGACAGATTCCTTTATTTTAAAACATGTTAGCAATCCTTTACTAAAAAAAAAGAATGGATAAAAAGAATGGGAAGAGGGGAGGAAAGACGACAAAAACACTGAGGGCAAAAGGGACTTTGAATACTTTCTAAAAATAATTGTTCGCTCTTTCTCAGTTTAACATGATCAGAAATCACAGTTCAGCTGGAACTGCCCCAGGACACAGTGCCTGTCTAAACAGTCTAAGAAAAAGGTTTTGGTGTAATATTTTCTCCCAGATTCTCCCGTGGACACAGGTTTTTACCCTGGTTCCTTCTCTCATGACACAATAACATAAAAATGGGAGGGAGTTTCAGAAGTCATTAGAAATTTTTACATGAGGTTGCATGCTCTGAGAGGCCTGAACTACGTAAACCTGATACACTAATGTGGAATCCTTAACAAAGATATTCTCTCACAAGTGTTTCTCAAACACCTGAGTTAAACATTATCACAAATAGACATAATTCAAAGTCTGAGTAGAATTCAGATTTCCTCTACTTTAATCATGCTTCTATTGTAATGGATAGGATAAAAGGTTTTCAAGAATCCTCCAGGAGAAAGAGGGCAACAAAAAGCAGAATTTCAAACATCTGGTGAACAAAACAACAACAAAAAATCTTTATAATGGATTAAAGTTTTTAGCTAATTTTAAAAGTTTTGAGGTACATGGATTGTAAAAATCTTCAAAGTTCTATGAAATCCTGAGCTCTCCAAAACTCTATTTTCTGCCCTATTAACATATTCTTTAATTTTCATCCCTTGAGTATAGATGAATTAAGAGTAGAAATAAATGACTGCTGATGCACAGCCACCCTCAGTGTAGCGGGAAGGAATCAAACAGATTTCGTCTTCTTATCCTTGCCACACCATTGCTTATATACCTGATTGTATGATGGCTTGGAAAGAACTTGTATTTTTTCGTGGAGATCTGTTCTGTCATTTTTTGCCATTTCCTTTGATTTTTTTCCTTTAGGAAATCAATATTACACGGTGGGGGGAGGGGATGGGACACTCAAAAAAATCAAAATCTTCTTTGAGAAACCTAAGGATCTTTCCAGTAATTCATCTTTCAGTGCATCAAGGAAATGGGGGGAAAATCCTGCTGCTTTCCTGACACCTTGATATATCTTTATTGAAAAACAATGGGCTGGATTCAAAGACTGACTAATCGCTTTGAGGGTTCTCCTTCTACAGAAGTTTTCAACTACATTTGCACAACAGGATACCAGGGAGTGTGCTGAGCAGTGTTATAACAGGTTAGAAAGCACTCCAGCCTACTAAGATATACATTCGCAATACTCTAGATAATCTACTACAGTGCACTATTTGTTTATAATTTGCATCGCTTCAAAAAGGCTCCTCTAGGGAAATGTTTTTCGTCTTAATTTAAGTGTATGCTTCGCCAGATCAGATAGGGCCATTTGTGGTTTTAAGCATTAGGTTGAAAAGGCTACTATGATTGTTGGTTTAAAAAAAAAGTTAAGGTTTATACTGAATACATTAAGGTGGAAAGCTAGCATAATAAGATGAGAAACAACTGGAAAATGAAGATGAGCAACAGTGTCAGGAGAAATTGCAATTTTTTTTATTTATTTATTTTTAAGAGGGACAGTATTTACTACCATTAATCCAACAGCGCGGTTAGCATACGTTTCATTGCAGCCCCAGATGAGAAATAGATGTTTAAGTGTTAAAAACCAACACATGTTAAATTTTAGCAGTGCTTTCTGAGCACATACGACTAGTCTTCTAAGCAGCAAACTCTCTTTCAAGTAAGGTGAGAAACCGAAAGTGTTGAAAGCACAAGTATTGATAATTACACATTGGAAAGAATAAGTAGGAGGCTGGGGAGAAGGGTCAGAGCCATCTCTGGAGCCAATGCCCAGGGTGGGCTGGAGCCCCGAGAGCTCCCTGCTGGGTGAGGACACGGGGCTGAGTCTCGCCGTGCTCCAAAAGTGGCAACATGCAACTCAACTAACCGCGGGGCACTTTGAATCCAACCACTAACATATGCCAAAATGGCCAGACGCAGGTTAATCTGACTGCACATTTCCAAAGATAGATAGAAAATATCAACTGACAGATCCTCTATTTATATTTTCTATTTTAAAAAACTGCGCTACAGTTATTTTAAGATTTCAAAGATCATTTGTTAGAATTTCAGTGGGGAAATTATCGATAAGGAGAGGAGTCTTTAGCAAAATCTTTATAGAACACGTACATCTGACAGGTATATCTGCTAACATCCTCAAGTTAACAGAATCTTTTGCAGCTGCATTAAAAGATATCCCTTACTCCAAAATAGAGCTGAATAGTATATTCCATTGACAACCTGACAATAAAAAAAGGAAAGAATAATCATGTTACTACCTTAGTGGCATTCCCCTTTCCCCAAAAGACCTCCTTTTGTCCAAGCATAATTTTGTATTCACAAACCAAATGCACACACAGTTTTCAGACAGCATCCCTACTAAAGATAAATGGCAGAAATTACATGCAGAAAGCAGAGTGGAGTTGSACTGCATGTATAAATGCATTCAGAATCTCCAAAGGACGAACGACAATTCTGGAAATTTTATAGGACAGTAGCTCGCAATTGAGTCTTCGATACATCACACCTGCAGCCCTTTCAAAGGCCCCTACACGTTCAAAAAATACACTATTAACATAGAGGCAGAGCTCCTACTGCTGTGAGCGCTCACCTCGTAATTGGCGATTGCTTCTCTGTCAAGGGCTCGGGTCACGGAGACTTCCCCGCTGATCTCGTTGATCCGAAAAATCCCTTTGGGGTCCTGGTCTACTCCCTTACCAGAGAGGCGAAACTTTGCTCCCTCTGTCCTCTCGCTGCTGATGACCTGCAGGGCAGGAAACAAAAAGCGACAGGCCACATCAACAAAAGTATTAAAATCTTCTGAAGCCAACAGACACAGTTTTAATCTTTTACCTGATGTCGAGGTATATAACAATAATATATGAAACTATAATATGGCAATAATACGAAACTATAACATGTGGTTTTGATCATTCAGAAAACACTGGGCAATTCTTGTGTTAAATCCTGCAAAAGTTGAAGGACCAAGTCACGTCCTTAGCCAGTCACTATCTTATCTTTGCCGTCTTCCATTTCAGGGTTTAAAGTTTCTATTATTCCATTGCTATTGTACTCACTCTATGCCTATAATTTGACATTTTATTTGATTCTTTTTTCAATTAAATTGATAAAATAGCTAGAAAGAAACGGTACAGTCTTAAAAAAAAAAAAAGAAAGAAAAAGAAAAAAAGACATTCCACTGAATGGTGTTAAACATACTTATTTCACAACAACCTTAACAATACTGTTAATATCAGATACCCATCACGCATTATTTTCCAGCAAGCCAGTCTTTTTCATTAGTCATCTCAAAATCATTTCAAAGAGACTACTTTTGGGTGTGTTCCCCCACGTTCCCCCCCCCCCCSATTCCCTTCTATACCCTTCTTTCCCAGGGTTTTAAAGCAAGGAAAAAACTCCTCATAAAAATATCTGGGTATCCTGCCCAGAACTCAGCTTAGTCACACAGTTGGACTTCCTCCACTTTCCATGCGTGCGCGCGCATGGAATTTCCTTCTAACCATCACTACTTGTTCCCCCATAGGAAAAAAAAAAAAAATCCCTAAAAATCTAATTTCAAGGCTGTCTCATGTTAGTGACAGTAGCATATGTAAACTTCCAGAGCTACACAACGTTTGTTACAAGCTACATGCTTTGCAAATTTGTATTTGTACCCCAGAAACTAAAAGGATTATAAATTAATCTTGCCCTTTAAGGCTGACAATCTTGCCAAGCCATTCCTTCCCACTGCTGTTTCATGTTCTTTTGTTCCTATCAATTTTATATTGTTAATGTTTCCGCAGAAACGTTAAGTCAAATATTTATGCACTGCTCTGAATCACAGCTCAGGAAGAGGAAGGAAAAAGTGGTATTAGAAATCTGGACCTGCTCCCATTTTGAGATAATAAATATGCAGAGAGTTTAATAATGTCCCTGAGGAAATACATGTTTGTTGCCCTATTGCTGCGGGTTCAGCAAAGCTGGTTTGCAGATTACTGGGCAGTGAGATTTTGACTAAACCCCACAATCATTATTCCTTTATTTTAATTGAGAAAAAATTGCCACAAGATATGAAATAAGAAATCAGCATTTTCAGAGATAAAGTTTCAATTCGCAAACCCTTTGGGGAAGGAAGAAATTTCAAAGTAAAAAACTATTTCACCTTTTTTTCCCCTCTCTTCCTAGTCAGGAAAACTAATGGATGAGGTTTTCTTCTCATGTATTTTTGAGGCTGTCAAGACAAAACAACGAGGCAGACAACACTGCAGGTGGAAAGGGGCAAACTAACTTTGTGACTTCAGGTTTTGTGATGAAACTGAAACTGCTCCTGGAAAGTTCCCTGGTAATCAATTCATTTTTTGACCAGTCTCTGGTATTTTTTATATCAAGCCAAAAATTATGTGTTTTTCTTAACACAAGGCTTTGTTTACCATTTTACGGTGTCGTGACCATTGCTCACTTTTGCAGGAAAAAGATGAATTGCTCTTCCTCTGCCCTGAYTTCTGAGATTTATCACAAGGAAGGTAAGTGCACCTTCCCATCCAATACAAGAACAGTGGTTTGAAAGGCATCAAAGCCCCAAAAAATAATTCAGAGAGGTCTACAGAACTGCCCTTGCCATGACAGCCAAACATTTCCCAAATCCTTATGGCAAATTTAAGACCCAGTAAAGGCCAAAAGCCCCAATTATAAACAGTCACAGAAAAAAAAAAAAAAAGCCAGGAGAAATCATGGGCTGTATCAATATTCTGCAAAAGTATAGACAAATCTCAGATAATTATAAACAGGTCATACTTCATACTAGATAGAAAAGCAGGGGATAATAATAATAATAATAAAAAACAACAAACATCCCTGCCAACCTGACTGGAAGGAAAATTTCCTCTTGACTGCAAATCTGGCAAAGAACTTAATCTTGAACTGGACAGCAAGATATCCTAAYGTGATACCTGAAAGATCTGTACTCCTTGGAGCTACAACACATCCCATATTTCATGCCAGCTCTAGGTGCAACCATTCTCCAACATACAGTGTACAGGACCAATGGAGTTGACCAGAAAGCAGAGTTTTTCTGAATAACTGGATAGTCCATCAGCCTACTTAAAACTTTGGGAAGCAGCCGCTTTCACCGTGCAAGTGAGAACATGCCAGCCCTTCGCTCCTCCCTATTTATCCAGAAAGAAGGAATTTCAGGACATGTCTCCATTGAATTCTGGAGCAAGGAGAGGGGAAAGTCTCTCCTCTGTCCTGCTGCAGCCTTCCAAGGAGCAACCTGCCGAGCAGTGCACCGTCACTGCAGGAAACTCGTAGGAGCAAGGCAGGGAGCAGAATGGCAAACTGTCCTGGAGATGAGCAGTGTCAAAGCATCTGGGTAGTGCACAGAGACTAATGCTCGATGAAGCAATAAGAAGCCCAGGTTAGAGATGCTCCATGTACCACTGCATCATCTGTTCAAGAGCAACAGTAGTAACACAAGAAGCAATTTTCAGAAAGTATGATTTTTTATTTTTTTTTAGTGCTTAATTAGCCACAAGAGGGAGCTACATACTCCCAGGAATCTCAGAAATACAGCAAGAACATTAACATCTCCTAATTAAGATGCTTATATAATGGCTGCATAGTTCAAAGAAAGTGCATTTCCCAGTTCATACTAAGCTAAGTACAATGAAAATTTTAATAAAAATCAGGCTTAATTTTCCATATGGTTTGGTGCTTCAGCAAGAACAAGGAAGAACGAACAGGAGGATTGTCTGACGTCTCCTCTGGCAAGACTGTTATTCTGAAAACTAAAACAGTACTGTTCATATGAAAAATTCTTAGGTTACAATGTATTACACGATGATGCTCTCCCAATTTACAGGCTGAGAAAAAACAAGGCCAGATTTCTTCTAAAATGTTTAATTTGGGATGTCGTATTTACATTTCTAAAGTAGTAGCTTGGCTTCCACAGTTGCTACAGCCTGCAGCCCAGACAGAACACTTGTATCCAAAACTTGTTTGTGGCCTTAGGAACTTTGGTACAGCTTCTAATATCGAAATTTTTTGCAACATATGAAGAGCCTACAAGCCACATATCAGGCCTCTTCAGTCTTAGGGAATGGCCCAATTAAGCTAGCAGAGGCTGAAGTCAGTGACTGCCCATCTTGCACCTTGAACTGAACAGAGCAAACACTGTTAAAGCATAACAGAGAGAGGGCCCAGCTGCATTTCACAAATTAGGGCCTCTGTAGCAATAGTTTTAAATTTGGTCTTGTAAAATTCTGAATTCCTTTTACAAAATGCTATCCTCTCCTTTGCCAGTAATATTAACAGTTACTGAAGGTGCCCAAAACACCTTAAAACCTGAAGTCTGGATTTTTTGTGAAAGTGTTTTTGCTGTGCTAATGCTTGTTCAGCTTCAGATGTCCCAGTACCAGTACTTGATAAGTCATCTTCAAAGACAACTCAAAATTGGCAATTAAATACAATACATTAATTGTTATTAATGAAAGCCAGGATGTCTAAATATATCTTCAAGGATTTAGGATTGMCTCTATATCTATGCTGCAGTCTGGATACAGGCCTAAGTACCCAGTGAGTCCACACTGTTTAGACATGAATATGTCCATCATGGGCTTGAGGTGACCTTTGGGAAATCTCAGAAAATGTCCTGCCAGGACACAGTTTGCCCCTTAGGACAGACTCAACCACCTACCTGCTGAGAATACAGATAGGACAGGCAAACATCATCTGGCCTCACAGACTCCATATATTACATTTTCCCTTGTAGTGGCACCACGATTTAGAAGGACCTTGACATTACAAGGGCAGATAGGATAGACGGAAGAGATGCACGTTGAGCATCCTGCAGTAATACATACTTGTGAAAGCTATTTCCTCACCCAGGACCCAAAGGAACATATAGACGTAGGCTTAGACATAATTCACTTCCTCACCTCAATAGGGGCTAACAACACTTTCCCATGTCAAAGGTGCATTGGAAGATAAATGTATCAAAAACTCAGAAGTGAGTCATACTAAGCTTGTCAGAAACACGTAAATAGCACCCTAGATGAACCATTTCTTTTTTTTTCAAAAAAGCAAAAAAAAATGATTCTGCTGTACTGAAAAACACTTTCTAGAAAACAGAATGTTGATTAGCTGACAGGATCTGCCTTCTGCTGAGCCACGGCCAAGACATATTTACCAAGTGCTATTTTTCAGCTGACATTATGTATCCCTTCCAGCTAAACTCATTTCAGCATTGTGATCCCTCTGTTGTTATGGGTTTATCAAAAAGTAAATCAGAGTGTTCTCAAGAGAAGAAGAGAAATAGATAGAAGTACAAAAAAACATACTACCCTAGAGAGAGACTTTACAGTGCTGCAACTACGGCAAATCTGCCCTTAATAGCACCAATCCTGGCCAGTCTCATTGGTGAAGACTTGTTCACCTCAACCACTTCCATAATTTTTTAGTTCTTGATGCTGTCTGAATTAGAGATGCATCATGTTCGTGACAATTTTTAATTAGAAAACAAAACCCACCCTCAGACAGGTATACTTGATCCCAACCCGAGTGCAGTTCATGGAGTGTTACCCCCCTATACCTGGGTTTCACTCCCTGGGCCAGGTTTTCCACGTACGCTGTCTCCTGGGACTCATTGCCCCAGCCATCTTCAGGTGGGAAATTTATATATTTATTGGCAAGACAGTGGTGTTTGATTTTTTTTCTAGAATACAACTCTGGTTAGAGAGTAATTTCCATCATTTGCTGTTTTTAAACAACGGATTAAAACTATTGGGTCTCATTACATCTATCTTCATTAATTAAACACTAGACAACTAGTTAATCACGGGAACCAAATTCTGCTCTTTGACAATGGGAGACTGGTCAAATTTGACCTTAGATTTCCACCTATAGTAGGACTTTCTATAGAATTTATTCAATATACAGGTGATGTCTGAGAACGTCCAAGTGATTTATTCACATACCTAATTGTAATAGATATTATAAAGTGCAAACCTTCCATATGACCATTCCCTTTGTGCATGATAATTAGGGATAAAGCATACACATTTATATGACAACATATATTGTAGGTAACGCTTTTTTCTTGTTCACAGACACAGTAAACTATGCAGGTCGCTCCATTATAACTACTTTTCACGATTGTCAAACTCAAAAAAATATAATTAACTGAAATGCATCTGGATAAATGCCCATGTAGTATGTTCCCCAAAAAATAAGCTAAATTAGTATGTGTAAGCATGAACAATATTTGCAAAATTCTAAAAAAACAACAGAAAAAACCTGCAGCAGTCCGAGATGCTTATGCAATAGAATAAAGCAGGCAATCTCACAATGCTAAATTTCAAAATGGTTCCAGAGCAGTTTTCAATCTCCAGTCTCCTTATGAGGCAAGATTTTCAAAGCTACATAAATCTCCTAGAGTATATGCTTTAACTCCAAAGCTTAAACCAGCAAGTCAATCACTCAAATTCTAATATATGAGCTTGCAGTGGAGCAGCACTCCAGAAACCACAGGCACAAAATGAAAAGGGAAATTTGACCAGCAATAGGAATATACAACACTGTGACCCAACCTCCTTTGACAGCCAAGGTAAAGGAAAATGGTCAAAGCGAGGGCAAAGTTTTTTTGTCGGTGAACTAGAAAAAAATATATTTTGTACAATGGCTATTGCTTCTGTGTCAYCCACTACAAATATTTTACTTGATGCTGTTGACAATCCTAATAAGAATTTTTTTCTTCCAGAAAAAGAAAAATGTAGATAGATAACACACTTGATTTAACTCAGCAAAGAAAGCCGTAACTCAATTATTCTAACTTTAAAATCTATTTCCTGTTCAAGCTTAATCAGATTCTTTGCCTCTGCTCTATGTCACAGCCCCAAGGGTCAGTTTTAACTGGCAGAAACTCCACTGGAAAGTGTTTCGTTTTTGCACTTTAAAGCACCATTAAAAAGGCAGTGTCTACTGGGCAGAACTACTATTATATGATGAGTCATTATTTCTTATTTACATTCTTTATATTGCTTCTCTTAGACTCTGTTGTGAACTACAGCAATCCAGGAATTACGGGCAAGAATTCCTCAAGCAAGAACACAAGTATCATCATCACCACAATGCACATATAAATATTGGAAGAAACTGAAGCCTTTTCAAAAGCTATGTATAACTTCTCAAGGACTGAGTGCTAGGTGTACAAACACCTTCAACATGGAAGCTTTTATACTAGCAGCCACAAGTGTAATGTGGGAATAAAAGAAGTCAAAAGTAAAATGATTTGTGAAAATGAGAAGTCATACACTGATATTCTCAAATTAATGGTTTGGGGGGGGGGTTGTTTGTTTGTTTGTTTTTTAGCATCTTAACTATGAGCTTTGTCATGAAGATGTTACTGGAAGTGCAAAATTTGTGAAAGTTAGTACAGATACTTATAGCATAATTTTGATGCATGTTTGCAAGACTCATTGGGGGCTGAAAACTGTGCAAATATTCCTTGCATGAAGCAAACCAAACAGAACTCCAGAAATACCCTTATCAGCTATCACATTGGTAATTTAAGGCACATGAAGGTAATAAAACTTGCATTGTTTGAAATACGGATGGCACATTTAAGAATCTTGCAAGCTGAGGCTGTGCTTGGTATAGAGGTTAGTATATGAACTACTATTTTGTTACTGCGCTGCAAATATAAGATTTCACTAAGGAAAAGAAAAAAAATAAATTTGAAATTTACCAAGGTTAATAAATTACCCACACAAACATTTCAACAAAATGTCTTAATGTATAAAAATGATGTGGTGTATTAGAAATTGAAGAAGTCATTTTGCTAACAGTGCTCTTTTTTTTTTTTTTTGAAGTCTTTTTAGAATAATCAACCCAAATAACACATTTGATATTCAGCCAACGATACCATCTAACATAATGGCTTTTGACTGTAACTATGCATAGACTTTTACAAAATTCAGAGCAAATTTTTAGTATGGCACACAGATGCCCAAACGAAGCAAGTGAATCCACATGCACAGAGGCAGCAATGCCCCTTGCAGAATCGGCTGCAGTGCTGGGCCTGCAGGCTTCCCCTCCTATTGCAGCAAATACGCAATTTGAGGATTTAGCCAATATAAGTAGCTAACAGCAAGCATCTGTTCTCAGGATAGAGAGCAATTCTGTGAATACACAGAGATGTGCATTATCCTTTTTAGCAGGTAATCCTTCAACTTTGTTTAGCTCTTAATTTATAAAAAGCAACAAGATTCATTACAAATAACTTTCACTTCCCTTTTTCCTAAGTAATAGCTGATTTCAGATATGTATCTGCAGACTCGTGAGTCAGTACACAACAAGGTCCTTATACTGACAACACAGAATTTATAAACACAGACTTTTGTAATCTCCAAGGAAAAGCACCTAGGACTATTATTTGTCACAGAAGACCTGGGTATTTCACTGGCTGATTTTAGCCTTTCAATAGCCATTTAATCAACACAATTTAATCGCTGCTTAAGTTACTAACTCACAACAAACCCTGTTAGCTGAATCAATTTGAGGACCACTGGTCTTTTGAGCAACAGCCAGCTGGAGTAGCTCCAAAACTATATTAGTTGTTAGGAAAAATGTGAGTCCGACTGACAATTAATAATAAATGAAGAAAATCTCAAAGGATGTTCTTTAAAAAATAAAATGATTTTTTGTATATATGGAGGTGTTTTATTACAAACCTATAATTGTGATCTAAAAAGGCAAAAATGCAGAGACAGTATTTAATGGTTTTCTAATTGCAGAGATCCAGGACATGGTACAAAATACATACTATGCAACCACAACACATGGAATTAAAATTTTACTAGGAGTGGGTGAAAAAAGAATAGAACTGGTTTACAGTATTGTTTTCCAGCTATTTCACAGTCCTATCTATTCTCAGCAAGACCAAAGTCTTCATTTATTACTTCAGGCCATCTCTGCAGCATCCATAAGGCTCTCTGATCCAGCGCGGGACTGGGAGCAACCCAGCAACATCAGTGCTGCACTGTGCCCAGGCTAAAACACTCTGCTGAGAAGGTCTAGGGAAGTCTGCCCTGGGCTGCCCGGGGAATATAAGAAAAACTAGAGTCGCCTCCTCTCCCTGCAGCTACAATTACTGCCCACGGTACTTAGCTACAAATGTTCTTTTTGGATGCCCGCATGCAGCAAAGAAAGAAATCAAGATCTGGATTAAGTGGGAACTTCCAACCAGGTGGAGTAATTGGAATYGTAGAATAAGAAATTGAGGTTGCAGAGCCAACCTGAAGAATCAAATAGAAATAGTAAAGTGAGAAAAATGGAGCTGGTGAGAATGATTCACCTCAACCCACTCTTGAAAATTAAGATTTGGTTGAATTTAAAGAAGTTTATTGGAAGATTGTGTCTAGTTCTATTTTGCTTTAGCAACCTGCGAAATCCTGACTTCTGACAATATTTTGTAAATAGTAAAAACCTAGGGGAATAGGAAATATTCTATCAAAAGCATTTAAAACATTTTAATTGACGATATTTTAAAAGGTGTTATAACGAAGGGGTTTTTTTTTAATTTGGTTCAATGGAATACTTCTAGATGCTTTAAGAACCTGCTTAGCACCCAATTCCCACTTGTAGCATACAACCCACAGATCTAATTATAGATTTTTCTCAGTCACTAGTTCCCTAGGAAACAAATCCATGGCTCATGTCTTGTGCATGGAAGGTCATAGTAGGAAGATAAATATTTTTCTGTGTATAGAAACTTATCTAGAGGTCACAGGTCTGCATCTCAGCAGATGTCGGCACTTCCGACAATGACAGACTGCAGCTATATTTGACAGGTATCTCAGACATTTAAAACCTTAATCATTTTAATCTGTTAAAGCACTTAATTCTTTTATTATTATCAATGTTCCATAGTTCCTTATGCTGTAAACAAAGGATTTTAGTTTACATTTTCTAAACTCTGAAAATTCATATCATTGGGTACATCTCACTTCTCATCTTAAAAATGAAAACTTGTCACAGGACAATGCAAAACAGCTGGTAAGTAGGGACAACTTACTAGAAACCTGGGGCAGAAAACTACCTTGAAGTACTGAATGTTGAACATGTGTCTTCTGACTTTGGCCCTTAAAGTTAACAAATAACGTCAGCCCAAACTGATACAACAACTTAACCTACATGCACGTAACTGCAATAGTCTAACAAAAAGTAATAAATATTGTTACTCTACTTTTGATTTCATTCTAATGCATTGCTGAAAAAGGACAGAGACAATATAATTTATTGGAAACCCAGAGATGTGTGACTCCATCACTACAACAGGGGAAAAATGAGGAGTGAATCTGAGGGTGGCGGAGGGAAGCTTTGTCAGAGCTGTCCTCCTCATTTATACCACTCTTGAACTCCATCCTGACCCATCTACAATGACAGCTTATAATGTACGTAATTAGGGCAACAGTCCTACTCACACTTAGTGTAATATTCAGCCTGACTTGAGGTCAAACGGAGAATTTAAGCTAAGTCAGAATGTCTTAAATTTGTTGCCAGCGAGAGGGAAGCCTCCATCGTCCRCATGGCTCAGGCACCGTGCAGCACTGGGCCAGGGTTGACCCTGAGCCCCGGCTCCACGTGCCCCTGGAGCATAACCATCAAGATCCAACCCATACCTAACACCACAGACCTCCTCCTCCTCCTCCCTGGACAGGTAGATACATGGATGCACAAATATTTAATTCTCAGAAATGTTTTGGCTCCCTTATTTTGTGCTTTTCAATTTACATTCTTTTCCCACATGCTGTTTTTCATTTCCCCATCTTTGTGCCTTATTCACTTCCACAGACGCTACCAACCGTGCTACRTCCTTCTTGCTTCTTTATTGCTAACACACTGAATTCCCTTTAGCTAGAGGTGAGGGGGAAGGGGAAAATGGTGGAGTGAAATTGCTACCACTAGACAGCTAGCCTTAATGAGAGCTCTTAATGACAGCTAGCCTTAAATGGGTATTTCATTGCTCTGTGAGGGTTACCCAGTCTGTTGCACAGAGCACAGCAGACATGATTATCCAGCCAGGGAGTGCTTGCACAGGTCTGGGATCTCCACCAAATGCAGTGAAGAGCATCAGGTTCAACCAGCAAATGGACCAGCAGCTGCTGAAAGTGCGCGTCCTTACAACAGCCTAGCAGGCAGCTCACTCGCCGCGGCCGGGGAGCCGCAGCCAGCATCTGCTTCCCTTTTCTGGGACCTTCAAATCCATGTCTTCTGTTTCCAAAGGACACTCTAGCTTTCTTTAATTGTTATTTTCCAGATGGGGGCTGATAAGAGTTTTAATGATGCCATTCCTTATTAGCCTACTTTTAATAGTAAAATGCTAATTGAATGTAGTTTTGTTAGCAGTTCCRTAATTGACTTCATCTCTTTTAACAAAGTTTCAAATTTCAAATTTATCCAGCCCTAGTGTTTTGAAATATATATATATATATATATGGTTTTTTGCCAATGACAGCCTCACCAACAAAGTACCATGAGACGTGCCTTCAGTCTCCCTATCATGATTTGCACATTATGTCCAGGGTAATTTCTCAGATCAATAAACAATTTGCTCTTTTCTTCCTCTTCATTCCCTTCTCCATTTTTCTCAAAGATAGGTTCAAAATTCAYAGTATATAACACAAATATTAGCAACTTTACAGTTAAAAAAACTATTGCTTTCTTGGATTTTCACTTTCACACCTTAAAAAGGTCAATTTTTAACCTTGCTCAATGCTTTATTCTTGCTAGAAGTAGAAATGCAATGTATCAAACTACAGATTCCAACATGGAAACATCTCAATGAAGTGACAATTAGTGACAGAGTTACTTTAGTCTCTTAAGAAGCTTTCAGGTGACTATATGATTATTGCAGTGCAAGTCCTGCATTCTTCTATATATCACTCTTCATGCAATCATGCTGGGGAATTATGGAATCAATCGAGACAAAAATTAGCTACCAAGAATACACGATTTCCAAACYAATCACTGTCAAAATACAGAACATATTTTCTAAACTTGGATTTTAAACTTCTAAAAGCTGGAAGATCTCTAGATTCATGCAACAATTTAGCTGCACTAATATATGTGATAGATACACTGCATCGTCCAGCATGGTAACCAAATAGAAGAGTAAGCGTAAGGCTCTTGTAATAATTTAAAAAAAAATAAAACAGCTATTTATTGTGAACAGCTGCCTAACAGCAAGCCAGCAAAGTAACTCTAACATGGGAATCAGATACCCCAAAAAACCCTACTCTATCTAAATAACCTGTCCTTGTACTACGGGTCTGCAAAAATGACATTCTCAAATCCTGCAAGACTTAAACATGAAGGCAAGYAAGCTTGAGTGACTACAAGAAAAAATTGCAACTCTAAAATAACATTGAAAAAGTAAACATTATGAATAAACATGCATCCCTATATAGCTAGGCCCAATATCCCATCCAAAGTCTTGAATGCTGAACTTTTACTGCCTGGCTTAGAATCTTRAGTGAACGTAGGCAACAAAAGCACCTGACACTCAGTTTTATCAGCCATCTCTAASTTGTTTTGCCACTGGTTGGGAAATATTAAATGCTTCATCAAACAGACAAAACAGGAGCTATTTTTGCTGCATTTACAGACAAGAAAAAAATAAAGACGTCTTAAAAGCTATGAAAGGCATATCGAAAGTCAAAAACCATGCATCCCTGAAAACTCTGTAAGGTTATTTTTTCCAGCTGTCTTTTCCTTTATCTCCTTTTTATTAATGCAGTGCATTTTAAAGTTGATTTCAGCAAACTGTTTCCATTTGACTTTATACGACACACCTTAACCATCCTCTGATTCAAGTTATTAGAAGCAATAGAAAGTCTCCCATAACTTTTGTCTGTTCAGGCCCTCYCTACTTAGGTTGTGTTTGGAGATCTAACACGTAACAAAAGTGGCAGAAGCCAAAGATAAATTGTGTTATATACTTGAAAGAAAGCTGTAACTACCTTGATACATCTGACTGCTTCTAATGTGAAACAAAGTCAGTCTATCATGAATCTCAAGCATAATGACTTTTTATAAACCTAAATTTACGGTGTTTTAGAACTATTAAATTAAGGTATTATATATTAGTGTAATAATTTTTTTAACTAACTTGGAAAAAGAAGGTTGTGTGAACCCAAGAAACCACCAAGTATTTGCCAGAGTTTCTGCCAAGACTTGTTAAAAATGTCCCGTTGAAGAGAGATTCAATCCAAAAAAMCCACCTTGTTCTTAATGATGATAGATGATGAAGACCCCAAAACACTCTGTTCACAATAACTCTACATTGTGGCTATCAGTAAATTCTATTTTGCTCTTCTCTGTCATTGGCCATACATTAGTGAATACAGGGTAAAATGGAACAACTTGCTAGATCTGTGCAAAACCAGTATGTAAAGTAAAATTGTTRCTCTGGTAGCTAGAAAAGTGTAAGAGTGAATCTCTGACCCTTCTATTTCCAGTGGAGGCTTTGCCATTCATTCCACGGGAACTTTAATTCTTCCCAACAGTTTACAACAGAAGATTTCTGTACCTSTCAGTACCACACAGTAAAAATGCAGTAATTTAAGGTTACCGGCRGTTTGAAGAGCACCAGAAAACAGAATGTCARCTCTTTCCAAGGTGCTTGGCAAAAACATACAAAGCTCTTTGGAACTGTATTTTTGAAAGCTACTGCTAAATTTCTAAAACCCCACAAACTGATCAAATGTATCACAAATTGCTAGAAACTATCATCAAATCAACGTGGTTCCATTTTACTGGCACCCTCCAAGAGCTTACTTTCTCTCTATGCATACACTGTAAAAATTACTTCACCCRTTGATAACTTTTATAAGGGCTACCAGAGATTCTCTGCCACAAAAACTGAGACAACAAAAAAATATATTCAGTTCATTTGTGTCAAGACACACCTCATTGTCAAAGTCATACCTCAATATACCCAATTCTGCACTTGTAAAACTGTTTAATTCAATTTTGCAACAAGAACCTCAGTTATTCAAACTTTATTTTCTTCACTACATAGTCACTCTGGGTTACTGTGATAATTCATTCATCAAATTTTATCATTTCCTTCTCTAAAAATACTATCAGGTGAACCATAAAATCTAATTATGCATAACATCTACATTTTCTGACTCAGCAAGCCAAAAGTTGCCTTCATTCCAACTGAAAGCATYGTTTTGTCCTTTCCTGCTATTGACACAGATATATAAATATGTATGCGTAAGCATGTGTATATATGTGTGTGCAAAATTGGCATGCATATATAATATATAGAGATATAGTTTAATACATGTGCATGAAAGCATTAATGTGCTTTCAGCAGTTTCACTTCACTCTATGGTAGTTGGCAAGGGAAGTAACAGACACCCAAAGGCTTGCAGATACAAGWGAAATACATGCTATTGATTCACAGTAATCGATATCAATCATTACTTTACTTTGCTGTGCTAATCCAAACTGCATATCGAAACTTGCAGTACTGTTGGATCAAATGGTTTACCACAGAAATAAAGCACAAAGTAGTAGGAAKGTATACCCCAGATTATTAGAGGTTTTGGACTGTAGAAAAAGCCCGAGTTTGTGTAACAGGAAATACAATATATAAAAGTGCTAATTATCTTTTTAACATACTGAGATCTATTACAATGAACTACTTATCAAATATTTTCTTGAACATCCCAGTTGCAACTGGGATGCTCACTCTAATGCCAAAGAAACATTAAGCTGCATTAATCTAACAATTAGTTTTTCTTTCAAAAAAATGCTCTTCTAGAAATCATCCAAAAACATGAAAATGATTTTAAGGATGTTGGAAAGACAACTGCTTGCTTTTAGCTCTAACAGGCAATTATAAGGTTATAAACAAGATTTATCAACAACTGTTTGAGAATAAATCATATGTAATCCAGACCACACATCTTGCACAAACTGAGATTCTAATGAAACGMAGAATGCTAACTTCGTTGAGTGATTAATTTCATTGTATTTAAACTGTTACATAATATCTTTTATTAAGGAACTTCATGMAATAAGATCTTCCTTGTTAAAGTTACTAATAAACTTAATAAAGTTAAGATCTTTCTGGTTTTCTCAACCTATGCTACAACAAAACTACTATATAATACCAATGTAACAAAAAAACCTACTACAGAATAATAGCAAGCTACAATTCTCACAACCAGTGTTGCCTACTCTGGCAAAGGCTATAACACCAAAAAATATAAACTTACCAAATCGTGATTTAGTAAAAGATTAATAGCCTCTTTTCCTCAAAGAATACACATGGCAACCTTTGGGTGTTTTAACCAATAAGTATTAGAAATAGGCTTAAACCATAAATGCTCTAAGAAACATTCCCAAAATATAAGATGACCTTTATGTGAAGTTCTAGTAATATGCAGTAATATTCTATCCATACCATATTCTTTTCAGAAAATAACTTTCTAAGCAACGTAACAGATGTTACTGAAATCATGTACATCACCATAAAAAATATGATTCAGCTCTTTCATCAGCTTCAGAAACATTTTTCTTGGTCACTTATCTCTGTTTTTATCTCATATATGAATGAGTTTTTTGATCTTCTGTGAAACCTAGCCCATCAATACATAGCTTATGTCTTTTCATAACAAATATACCTTCAAAAAAAGAAAATATTTCATGATATTGAAGCCTACAGATAAAAAATAAAATTCAATCATAATCCATTAATGCAACAGTTATATTTTTAGACTCTCATCACCCGCTATTAACAATTAAAATAATAGCATTCAAGGAAAATCCATATGATACAAAGAACAAATTCTGCTCCTGAAATTGTAAGAAAATTACTTTTTAGAGGAAAGAACTGCAGAGTAAATATACACAAGGTCCTATAATAAAAGGTTGGATTTTGCGCAAAATTTGCCTGAAGGCAAGAAACAAAAATTCCAGACAATAGAAATAGATCAAGTCTTTCTTTTTAAAGTCCCAGTACATTTCATAAACTTGCTAGTTAAAACCAGCCCACAAACCTAGGAATTATCAATATTTAATTCTTAACTATAGTTATTTTGCAAATAAAATATTATTTTTCCAAAAGAAACAAAAAATATTTGCAGGCTTTCTAATCCTTTGGTGCCTAAATACAGGAAGGATTTTCTTTTTTTTCCACCCACCTGTAACGGTATTGTCTTTTCKCACTGTGAAAAATAAGGTAATTTCCAGTCACATACAATTGCTTACCATAACATTGTTCAATGTCAAGAAATACAATTTAAGGAAGCTAACAGTAAGATTTTGTGAAAGTTTGAGTTGTTAAATTATTAACCTGTTAGATACAAAAGTTTGGTGGATAATAGCTATGAATTCTATATTTTGCTGAATATAAATGTAGCCATTAGTAAGGAAAAAATCTGTTTAATGCTTTAGTTAAGCAGGCAGAAAAAAAGAACACAGAAAGAGTCAAAACCCAAAAGTCTTCACACTGAATAAACCACARCTGAAAAAGAAAAGTAGGATATTTGCATAAAGCACTCCAAACGTTAAAAATTCTCTCCCTTGTAGCAATGAGATCTTGCTTCTAGTGGGACTTAGGACTCAAGGAGGTTCTGCTGCATCCGTTAGACCAAGGTAAAGCAATTTTAAACCTATCTTAAACAAGCTGTTCAAGATTGTCTACTGGGGATGAATCCAGTATAGCGCGGCCCCACTGCTGCGAGAGACACGCCAGCATCCAGGCAAACAAARCTACCTTGAACCCTTCTCCGGGAATCGCTGGCACAATGGCCCTACGAGGTTGGTTCACACCAGGAATGAGGCAGCAGATGCTAGAGCAGCCTTAGACAGCTCCACTGTGTGTGCAGCGCAGGGCTTATCTTCTCCAGGCGGTCAGCAAGGGAAAGCTGGTGTTTGAGTCTGGAAGATGCTCTGCACTGAGCAAACTGTTGGGTTTTGTGGTTTACTTAATTCTCTGATATCAGTGTTCTAYTACAGTGCGCTTAACAAACATGTAAGCCATCCTAAAATGATGGAATTACAATAGAAATAAGATAGAAATTTAGGTAACAAGTAGAAATTAAGCTAAAATGCCATTTTCAACCAGCAAAATATAAATAATCCAACAGGACCTGCTCCACCTATACCGTGTAGAGAGAGGATTCAGCTATGCTTTGTAACTACAGTCCCACCACATCATTAGAAACCAAATATTAATGTTCAGGATCTGGAAGCAGCCACAACTATTCTGGGTTTTGGTTTTATATCTTGTACAAAACAAAGCCAATCATGAAGCCTTGTATTTACAGTCATAACCGAGCATTGGCTCAGTGCTGATATAGAGAAAAGAGAATCTACACCTAAAAGGAAAACAGGATTTAACTACAAAGTTATTTTCATTTCGTACTAACTGCTTCTTTCTGACACTAATCAACATTATTAAATAATAATCTATAATGATCTATGGCCATATTGGACTTCAATTACATAGCTGTAAACCAAAAATATACTCAGGCTTCATAGGCATTTCTTCAACTCAACACCTTTTTAAAACACAGCATTATCTGTAGTTGATCGCTTTTTATAGGTTTATATTATTACTCTATTTATATGATTTAGAACTAATGAGAGGGTCAACCACTATTTCTGATCTAATAGATTTTCTCGCTCATTTAAATTGCAGTTATAGAATGACTAAGACATTTAACAACAACAAATATAAAGTATGTATTCATAATACTGCATCTGGTTTTAATCCTACTATATACTCAATATAGTAACATTCATACTGCACTTTCWGGCAAAAAGAACTGGACTTATTTAGAATGAGCCTCATATAAAGGTAGAATCAAAATATTTGGAGATTCTCTGAATAATTTGCTGAAATATATCATGATGAAGGTGTGAGAGTACACCTAACTTCACGGAGAATTCAGAAGTATACTTAAAGGATATGTGGGTTTTTTTTTCTAATTTAAGGGAATGTAAGTCTGAGAAACAAACTATAGTTTGTAGTAGACAAGTAATGAGGTAAAACAAACCTTTAGTTTAATGAAGCAGGTTAGTTTCCCCAGGATCAGACTTTGTTGTTCAATTTTTACTGAAAATTAAAGCTGCAGTCATAGCACCGAGATTCTCAAATAAAGTAAAAAAAAATTTAATGATATTAGTAACTCTACTTATTTTTTGGAAGTTAGTCAACAATATATCATGGACTTTAAAAAAATAATTTAACACGGTCTACTAATTTTATTAATCAGGAGAATCATGCTAATATATTTCTATGAATACATTTATTGTGCCTCGAATACAGAAAGACCTTACAGCAGTCCTGGGATTACCAGCTAATGTGGAGAGCACAGAAGGCTTCAAAACTGATATTTAGGAAGAGCAGGGAAGTTTTTTTCAAGTGTAAATCATTCATTTCAATTTCAGCCAGAGAAATCAATGGACAAGAAAACAGATCTCTCGTCAATTAGGATTACTTCTGTAGATCTGCCGTCCTGGCATGTCTTGGAAATTTTACATTGACAATTCAGCCTTAAACTACATTTACTGACCAGTAGTCAGTAAATTTAGTAAATTTAACCATGGCACGGTGTATTCAAAAATTTAAACTTATAAAAACCTCACCGTATGCAGCTAAGACAAGGCATATATTCCCGTTACAACCCTAAGCCTGAGGATCTGTCGCTTGGTTACGATATTGTCATATTACAGTTTTACTCCAAAAACAAGGAACCACAAGTATTTTAAAGCGCTACCTTTGGCATATCTCTCTGCCATAGCCTAACAAAAACACAGCTAGCGTACCGCGGTATTCAGAGGATGTCAGAGAGCACGTTACGTTTCCCTGGAAGCTGTACGATGCAGCCTTCGCCCCCTGACAACCCGCACGGCACGAGCCTGCCCTGCCTCCGCGAGGAGCAGGCCTCACCCACCTACGCAATCAATATTAGAAAATTTAGTGCCTAATGGTGGAACAGATAGAAACGAAGCCTTAAACCACGCGACCCAAAAGCCCGCTTCCGAACGGCCCCCGGCTCCGGGGACGCCTCCTGCACACGTCCCAGCTGACGCGTCAGGGCGACTTCACCTCAACGCCGTGCGCGTGGCAGCACACGGGCACGAGTGGCGGCAAGGGACCGAATTAACTTACAGTCACCTTAACAAAGGGGACAGAGTTTTTCCCCTGAAGCAGCGATGCCAAGGACAGGGCCACCTTGGAGCACCTCCAGACGCTGTCCAGTGCCCGGTGGCCACCGCCTTCTGCACAGGCACCAGTGCAAGGCCCAGCGGTTCGTGCCCACCACGTCCTTCTACCCACTTCATTAATCAGATGCTATAATCTACCTTACAGGAGAGCTGGAGGTGCCCAAATGCTCATAAATGTCAGTGGAAATAACTGCTCGACTCAGCTTCCTAAGTGAAGACAACRCATCTCCGCGCTGAAGGAGACGAGATACCTGAATTCCTCTGAAAAGGTGGGCCTTCGCAACCCAAATCTCACTGCTTTCAGAAATAGCTTATTTCTAACAGTGCCCACATTTCTGAAACGCGGAATGACTCTGTAAATAATAAATCAATATCTGAATACAAATAACGAGTCAGAYTTTCCTCAGCCTCTCTCTCTGCTTTCCACATACATTTGCACAACAGAAAAATCATATTTCAAAGAACACAAGCTTGAACTCGTGCTAGCTTGTGTGAATACAGAAATGCGAGGGAAGTATTTGTGCAGCTACCCAAGATCTTCTCGCACTGTGTTTATGTTCATGAAGAGCAGTAAAAAAACAACCTTCCGCTCTGTGACAAACCACGCGCAGGAAGGGATACCAGGACGGCCGGAGCAGACGCTCCTTAGCTCTTGTGCCAGAAAACTCAAGTGAATAATCACTCCCGGTGTTTTCGCTTCCACAGAGATGATGGTTTTCTAGACCACTGTCACATCCATCCTCAGTTGTTTCTTTTCCAACCTGAGGAGTCCTGCTCTATTTAATCTCTCMATTTCTTACCTCTGATTATCTACATAACCCTTCTCTGAAGCTTTTCTAAGTCTACCGCACCCTTTCTAAGGTGCCGTGACAAGAACACAGTATTCATCTTTCTATTTGTCCTCTGGTCACTGTTAAGGACAGAGTTGACATTTTCAAAGACCAATCCACAGTGGTTCCAAAAGTTCTTCTGAGTTTTATATATGCTTAATCTGCAGTTATCGACAAACTCTGCCATTCAGGACTGTTAAATCCCTCTGCAACACTATAATCTCTGCATTACTTGTCATTCTCATGAATTCTTTTGTATGATCTGGAAATTCTGTCACCTCACGGTTTGTCTCCTTTATCAGATCATTTTTTACAATGCTAAACATCACGAATCACTGTATAGACCCTTAAAAAAAAATCTACTGGTAAAACCTTCCCTGTGTGATTTATTTCCACACTATTTCCTAGGGGTGGAACCTGGAAACTACCATCTTTTAGCCAAAGAGGACAGTCCCTCTTTGCAGAAAAATCCAAGTATGCTTTATTGATCAAATCTTTATCAACACTTTTGACTCCTCTTCAAAGAGCTTGATACGTTTAGGAGATATCACTTCCCTTCACAAGAGCCATGTTGACTCTTCCACCTCATGCCTAACCACAAGTTTATCTATCCCAGTGTTTGTTACAGCTTAGCTTCGACTAATTTACCGAATGAGGGAGTCATAGTCAGTGGGCTCTAGATCTTCAGGTTTGGAAGGCTTCCTAAGGCTCCTTTTCAAAAAGGAGCAGCAGGATATTTGCCATCCACCATTCCAGTGGGAGTGAGACCAACACTTGTGAGTAGTTACAGGCCACAGTTAAGAGTCCAGCAATTCCCTGTTTGAGCCCCTCTCAAGATCCTTTGGTCCTTGCTATCTTATACTGTTCATTCACCTGTTTGTCCTACCACTATTTCTTCTGACACTTCAGTTTGAGATGCTCCTTCAAACTTGCATCCCCTTCCTTCATCGAGAACATCTGTGGTCTGACAGCCTCCCTAAACTGTCCTTGCAGGGAGCACACCAGTTTCCGAAATCCTTAGAAAACTTTTCACTAGTGGTTTATACAGCTTTAGGAGTTGCTTCTCAAAACTACACTTAATTTAATTCGAATGGGACTTTCACTTTTTAAGGGATATTAGGATCTGGAGGAACCTCCTTTGAGTCTTTCTGAACTTCTRGTGCAAGCCAATTTGTTCATGTTAACAGTTTGTCTGCCATTTGCTTGTCACAAATTTATGAAAATCAGAATCTCTTGACAGCTGATTCATGAGCCAAACCAAAGGCAGATTCTGCTCTTAAATTATTCGCAATGAAATAATTTCCCAGCCCTTCAACACAATCCTATCCTACTTTCAAAGCTACTACATGAGGGTCTCCATGGTTCATTACACAAGCAGCAGGGAGTCCCTCTTTGAGAGACTTAAGGAGGAAAAATGGCAACCTAGCTGTATTTTGCCTCTAGCCCTTGATTTAAAAAGCTGATAGGCAAATTTCAGTCCAATTCTAAAAATATAATTAACTCTGACAGTCGAATGAGAATTTTAGAAAATTGCTCTTTTGAACAGCATGTAAAGAAAAAAAATCATCTTCATCTCTTACCTCTGCTTCAAGTAAGCATTGCACTAGAATGCAAAGACAAAGCATTGTACCCGTCTCCAGCAAATATGAACTACATACATACACTTTATGATCACTGCAAAGCTGCTTAGTTTGTTCCCAGAATTAAAAGATGGTTTGGGATGGGAAAGTTTCCTACATAACAGAACATGGTCAAAGCATATTTTCTTGTCACCAAGAAAAAGAACCGGAGTACGTGTCCAGCAGCAGCTAACACATTTAGAACTTGAAGTAGGTGGTTCTTAACTGGAGCTGTATCTTTTTATCTGAACCTTTGAAATTACCAATCTTTGTGAAATCTTAAAAAAATGATCAATTTTCTACTACTTACAGAGTGTCCTTCATCAGTCGTACCCTAAAGGAAACAGTATGGCTAGTTCTTAAGATTTCTCATTAATAGATAATTATATTTTTTCAAATCATTGTTGACTGTGTAGATCATGATTTCATGCCTTTTTTTTAAGATCATTAAATAATAATTACTCTAAGATCCTCAGAGGAAAATAAGTTAAAAAATCAGTAATATCACTATATGCTTTTTTCAAAAAAATAATCCACATACTAATAAGATTCTATTAATTCAAATTAATTTTCATGTTGCAGTAACCCTTAGCAAATTCAGATTAGAAAGCCCAACAGCACAGTAATAATGGATGAAGTTGATTTATTATATTTTCCTATTTACACAATTTGAGCCTGCTCTTCATTGTTCATTAACTTTTGTTGGTGATAGAATTCATAGATCTTTACAGTTTTTCCTTTACATAATCCGTGACTTCCCCATTGCAGACATTGCTTTTTGAATATCCCGATGGAACCATTAATCCAACCCCATCAAGAACAATAAGTAATATTTACATGTTTTGTTTCCCAAGTAGAAAAGAATCTGTTGAGGAATAGATGTTATGCTAAACGCATGCTTTTTTTAGTCTGGTCTCCTAAAGAAATAGCATTTTAGGTGATCATGCCATCTCTCCAGCAAGCCCTCTCTGATCCATTTTAAACCTATCAGCTAGTTTCAACCAAACTGGACAAAAAATTTCCAAGATACAAAGTTCCCAAAAGTTTCGTGAAAACTACAGCCACATGAAGGAAAAAGACCTACTAATGCCTGCAAAGATAGAAAAGTGGGAAGAGCTTCCATTTTGGACGTGCATATTCACTGCCCAGTCAGGCTAGCTGTAGCTGCAGGACATGCTTTCTTTTATCCAGCCTGAAACTACAGAAATCAGAAAATAACACCAGCAGTGCTGGGGGTACTGTGAGATCATCTAGCAACATGGTGCAGGAGGTGTTACATGCGCATAGGAGAACCTGGGTTTATTGCAGGAAATGAATATTTGTAGGAAACCAGCTTTCATTGCTTCCATTGTTCATGAAACAACTTGTATTATATTGTAAGTCAGGTTTGGACATGAATTTCTGTTAAATTAATACAGCTACTGAATTCAAGTTCTATCCACACTTAGCTACATCCACATTTCCTCTTTTTTGCAATTCTAATAAGTAAAAAATATATTAAGACACATGTTATTGGATTACAGGGATCTCTACTACTTTCAATTTCTGGACTTCATTGTTGTACAGATTTTTATTATCAAAATCCATTCTCATCTCCAGCAAGCTCAATTGAAAATGTAAGCTTAATGGTTTCTTGCATGCATTACAGAAACGAAAAGAAAAACTTCTGAAGCAGTACAGCATAGTACAGGCATACCTTGTTTTATTGTGCTTCACAGATACTGCACTTTTTTACAAATTGAAGGTTTGTGGCAACCCTGTGTTGAGCAAGTCTATCAGCACCATTTTTCCAGCAGCATGTGCTCACTTCGTGTCTCTGTGTCACATTTTGGTAACTCTCACAATATTTCAAACTTTTTCATTATTATTATACCTGTTATGGTGACCTGTGATCTTGGATGTTACTACTGTAATTGTTTTGGTGCACCCCGAACCGCACCAATATAAGATGGTGAACTTAATTGATAAATGTTGTGTGTGTTCTGACTGCTCCACCAATCAGCCATTCCCCCATCTCGCTCCTTCTCCTCGGGCGTCCCTACTCCCTAAGGCACAACAATATTGAAATTAGGGCAATTAATAACCCTACAATGGCCTCTAAGTGTTCTAGTGAAAGGAAGAGTCGCACATGTCTCACTTGAAATCAAAAGCTAGGAATGATTCAGCTTAGTGAGAAAGGCACGTCGAAAGCCAAGATAGGCCAAAAGCTCGGCCTCTTGCGCCAGACAGGGAGCCAAGTTGTGAATGCAAAGGAAAAGTTCTTGGGAACTCTCCAGGGAACACACAAATGAAAGCGAAAAAGCCTTATTGCTGATATGGAGAAAGTTGTAGTGGTCTGGATAGAAGATCAAACCAGCCACAACAGTCCCTTAAGTCAAAGCCTCATCCAGAGCAAGGCCCTAACTCTCTTCAATTCTATGAAGGCTGAGAGAGGTGAGGAAGCTGCAGAAGAAAAGGTTGAAGCTAGCAGAGGGTGGTTCATAAGGTTTAAGGAAAGAAGCCGCCTCCATAACATAAAAGTGCAAGGCGAAGCAGCAAGTGCTGATGTAGAAGTTGCAGCAAGTTATCAGAAGATCTAGCTAAGATAATTGACAAAGATGGCTATGCTAAACAACAGATTTTCAATGCAGACGAAAACAGCCTTCTACTGGAAGAAGATGCCATCTAGGACTTTCATAGCTAGAGAGGAGAAGTCAATGCCTGGCTTCAAAGCTTCAAAGGACAGGCCGACTCTCTTGTTAGGGGCTAATGCAGCTGGTGACTAAGTTGAAGCCAATGTTCATTTACCATTCCGAAAATCCTAAGGCCCTGAAGAATTATGCTAAATCTACTCTGCTTGTGCTCTATAAATGGAACAAAGCCTGGATGACAGCACATCTGTTTACAACATGGTTTACTGAATATTTTAAGCCCACTGTTGACACCTACTGCTCAGAAAAAGGGATTCCTTTCAAAATATTACTGCTCATTGACAATGCACCTGGTCACCCAAGAGCTCTGATGGAGATGTACAATGAGATTAATGTTGTTTTCGTGCCTGCTAACACAACACCCATTCTGCAGCCCATGGATCAAGGAGTAATTTTGACTTTCAAGTCCTATTATTTAAGAAATACATTTCGTAAGGCTACAGCTGCCATAGACAGTGATTCCTCTGATGGATCTGGGCAAAGTAAACTGAAAACTTTCTGGAAAGGATTCACCATTCTAGATGCCATTAAGAACATTCCTAATTCATGGGAGGAGGTCATGGAGAGAAGTTGATTCCAACCCTCATGGATGACTTGGAGGGGTTCAAGACTTCAGTGGAGGAAGTAACAGCAGATGTGGTGGAAATAGCAAGAGAACTAGAATTAGAAGTGGAACCTGAAGATGTGACTGAATTGCTGCAATCTCATGACAAAACTTTAACGGATGAGGAGTTGCTTTTTATGGATGAGCAAAGAAAGTGGTTTCTTGAGATGGAATCTACTCCTGGTCAAGATGCTGTGAATATCATTGAAATGACAACAAAGGATTCACTGAAGGCTCAGATGATGGTTAGCATTTTTTAGCAATAAAGTAATTTTTAATTAATGTATGTTCATTGTTTTTTTAGACATAATGCTATTGCACACAACAGACTACAGTATAGTGTAAACTGGGAAACCAAAAAATTCATGTGACTCACTTTATTGCAATATTCACTTTATTGCAGTGGTCTGGAACCAAACCCACAATATCTCCAAGGTATGTCTATATATAGTATAACATATAGTATATATACTATATAATACAAGCAGTATATACTATAGTATATTTGTATAGTGGTGAGTATCCCTGCCTGTCACATGGGAGACTAGGGCTCATTTCCCTGACCAATTTTTTTTTGAGCAGGGGGTTGGACTAGGTGATCTCCAGAGATCCCTTCCAACCTCAACCACTCTGTGCGATTCTGTGATTCAGTGCAAAGATACTTACYGTACAGTAAAAATAGGTAGATTTTTCCAACTGTACTTTATTTCCTTATATTTGTATGGAAAATTGTTAAAGTAAAACCTGATATTTACACGCTCAACTTAGTTCATACCTCCTTTGACCTCCCCCCTCTTCCCACTAAAATCTCCCAAGAAAGTAGGCCTGATCAAAAGTCCTTTCCCACTTTGATGGAAGAATTTCTGTGAGCTTCAAGGCACTTAAGGTCAGACATCATTGCACAGTGATATAGTAAAGTACTTTAGCATGTGCTTAACAAACAAGACTGACGCTCCATGGAAGTGCTCAGTGATAAGGACAAGCTTTCACTCTGTTGTATCTCAGCTTAAACTGTAAATCAAACTAAAATTGCTGAAATAATGTGTTAGCAAAATTGTGCAAATATTTTAACAGTTATTTTATTTTCTAAATAGGATTTGTTTAAATATTCATTCCACATTGTTCACCTGTTCTTCAGAAATATGAGGCAGAGTTATATGGCAGGAGAATAAGGAGATCCAGAAGAACAACACAACTGATTTGTTGAAGTAAGGGCAGAGATGAAATTGGTAGACTTTCCAATAGAAGCAATACATGTTCACAGCAGCATCATGCAGATAAAGATAGGAAAAACAGCACGTACAAAGCCAACAGTATCGACCAAGAAGAAAGTACATGACAATTTGCCATAGATAGGTCTGTATATGCATGTACACATTTGTTAGTATGCATGTCTGAGCACATTGTGTGTGTAAACCTATTACACGGAGGACATAATTCATGTATTTAAATTCCAAATGTATAATTGCATGGCTTCATAAAGAGCCTTAGAAAACAAAGAATATGACGGCCAACTTAAAGTCAATGATCTTCCTAATGTAATTACAGCACATTGGAAAACAGATTAATCCACCAGTACAGTTGATGAGTTTTTAGTTGCCGTTGTTTAAACAATGTTTCAACAGCAAAAAGTGATTTTGACTTGATTCTTTTTGACTGCTTGAAGGAAAAAAAAAAAGGTCAAACTAAAATGTTCTTTCCAAAAGATGGGCAAAAGGAAATTGAAGATTCCCATATTTGAACATTTTAGTTCAACAATAGATCACCAATTACAATGAAATAGTTCTTACTTTTTATGCATTTGACCCTGAATGAAAAATACAGCTGCAGAGCAGAGCAATATTGACTTCAAAATGACATATTGTTAACGACGATAAAAGACACCAGCTGGTCTTTAAATAAGTTCAGGCAAAAAGAATACATCCTCATTAAACTCTTAAAGCCTCATTATATAGGTACAAAGATGTCCACCTCATTTTGTTCCTACAGACTACAAATGACATAGTCCACTTCTGAATTTCACAAAAAGGGTTGGAAACTAAATGGTAAAGGGGATTAATAAGAAAGATTTAAGAAAAAAAGGTTGCCTTTAGAGAGCAGCTGGAAAGAGCAACAGAAGTTGTGGAAAAGAAAAGAAAAATGTTCGTTAAATTAAAACACAGCTGCCTTGATAGAGCTTAGCATCATGCTATTACATGTATCCTATTGATCTTTACCATACAGCACTATAAAATGCAAAAGAAAAGTCCTCCATGTATGATAAAACTAAGAGAAAAACACAAAAAGGTTACAATCAGTCATCGTTGAAGAGATCCAGCAGTTAGTCAGAAGGAAGCAAATGACTATTATTCCCTGAGTGACAGCTATTTACTCAACATTACAGATGAGCCATATATAATACATATCATTTTTCCTTCTGGAAATACTCTGCCAACCATCTTTTCTTAATGCTACTTTAACAAGTCACAGATAATAATATCAAATTTGTCGTCAGTCCAAAAAATGCCTTCATTAAAGTCTTTCATTAAAGTAAGTACTCAGGGTGACAGTATGACAGTATTTAGTTTGTAAATTGGCAGGAATAAGTTGTTTTTCTTCCTAAAATGCCATTCATTTGGATATTGCTTTATATTATACTATACTCTTGCTAAAGACCGACTTAACAGAAACCACAGGAATGACTTGTAAGCAAACAGGAACATGATCAGATGGAGAAGGTACAGCATTCAGGTAACAGATCAGAACTGCAGCAGTCTCTATCAGTTCAGAGCTATCAAATAAATATCTTTATTGATTTAAAGGAAGCTCTATGGTTCTGTTCTTTTCACTGACTTCAATATCCTACAGGTTTCATCTCCTTGCTAGTAATATATTATTAACACAGTACATAGCTAAGTAATGATGGATAGGTCTGTTGCATTTGTCATCCTACAACAAAGAAAGTATTACTGTAAGTGGATTTGTAGAAAGTAATTTTTTTTTTTTTTTTTTTTTTTTTTTTTTTTTTTTTTACAAATTAAAGGCATCATAGTAGAAGCAAACAAATTCTGGATCCAAATACCCTCCATCTTATGAGTCTGAGATTACAGAATTAGGCCCTACATCTTAGTAAGATTAAGATTTGGCCTTACTGGAATGCAGAGGTCAAGGTTTTGCTGAAAAGTACACATTCAAGAGGAAAACAGAGTTTTGTCAAGCTGGCCCAAAGGAGTCCTTATTTCAAACAGCTGCATTAAACCAGCTCATAGAAAATGCAAGGTGAATATCAAAAACTTTCCATTAGTCAACTAAGGATGGATATAGAATCATCTTGGAGGACGTAAAGATGAAAGTCGACAAAAAGATCAGTATGGTTTCATGAAAATCATGGAGAATCTGGCTAGGGAATGGGAATTTAATAACTATTATTCTGCACTCCTTGCTCACAGTATGCTCAGTAAGACTGGGTACAGAAACATTCACTACATTGATTTTGGGCAATGCCATCTTCTTAAAACACTGTCTGAAGCTTTATTTGGGTCAAGGAAAGCTGGAAAGGAGTTGGACTTTTCAGGGGACTTTTTGTTTTGTTTTTGCAAAGATGAGTACAATTACCCATTTAAGAAAAAAATACTATAGAAAGGACCCTGATATTGGGCATCATTAGATGAAGTAGCTGTTGCATCTAAAAATAACCCAAACACATTTCCTTAAAAGTGAAATGAAACCCCAACTAGTGTGTCAATGAAAAATTAGTTGCCAGGGTTTTATTTTATCACAGTTATTTTATAGGAAATTTATTGACAAGGACTGAAACATTTTTTTTCCTCCACCTTCATCTGCAACACAGTTTAAGATAACAACTTCTGAAATCAAAGTTAATACAAACAACACAACAGTTAAACTGTAGCATACTTTGCTGAATAGCTTCAGAGCATAAAAATCTCTTCTCTTTGGTGCTCTCAAGGTCATTAGCATGATTTATTATGAAGCAGGAAATTAGGCACTGGATATTTCAATATTGGGCAGAAAATTTAATTCCATCGTTGCCATAGAACTGTTGTATCTCCAACAAACTTGTAACCATAGTAACTAGGTTAAAAAGTATTCCTTAAATGTTTTAAAAAATATTTTATCCTTATTAATGACACCAAACACTGAAAAACGACAGCAAATTGTTATTATTTTCCAGTTTTCCAAAACATCCACTGCTGAAATTTGATTCTTCTGAAATATCTTAAGTAAACAGAAGCATTTTAACATGACTTTTCATTAAAATTCTGTTAGCTTAAAGRGAACAAATGTATTCTGTTGTAATTGTTTATGTGACTATCAATATTCTAAAAAARGGAAGTTTGAGAAGAGACCTTTCAGAAAACTAGATAAATTTGAAGTTCTGTTTTCACTTAATGGTTTGTTGGGACATCAAATACATATCCTTTAATGAAAATATACTATAGTTTAATAATTCATGTACTTGCATTGAAAGCTCGTTAATTTATTGGAGTGCTGTTCATTTCATTACTTTCATTGCTGAGGTAGGTTGTTTCTTTCCCATGAAGGTCAGAAGTGCTCCATCCCTTCATGCGAGCCAGGAATTTGATCAGATGTTAAAATGACATCTCCAATGGTCCATTCAAGTCCAGCTCAGCAGCGTATTTCACACACATTTTCAAGAACACTAGAATAGGAGGAAACCTCATGGTGTCTGTCCTTTCCCTATCAGAAGCTGCCGTATTAGGCAACTGTGATCCTGTATTTATCAAACTCTGTATTCCCTTCTCTTTACTCATACTGGAAGAGTGGTGAAGATTAATTCCTCTTCTTGGGGGACTTGAAACTTTTCTTCTAATCTTCAGCCAAAATTTATACCCACTTGTTATTGTGCCAATATTTTCCTTTGGCTTAAATCACTACACTCGCACTAGATTTACAGAGAACACTTACTGTGTTAGGCTAACAAACTGAGCTCAGACATATATTTTTTGCCCAGTCTTAATGTACTAGTAATATAATTTTCTCTAAAACTACAGAAAACTCCAATTAAAAAAAAATCTAATTTTAATTAGATTTTTATCTATTCCCAATCTTTTTCCTAGCTGGATTAGAAATAACTTTATTAAAACTATTTTTATTGCCTAAGTGCTGTTCATCAGCAACAGAATTTATTTTCCCTTTTCTGTACATCTTTCTACCACTCACTGCTTGCTGCTCATTTATAGATCCTTGCCTGTGGATTTATCTTTTCCTGCAGAGACTGATAGATGCATTTCTTTTRCATACCATAATGAGTGCTTTTCTTTGATGCCAACAGACAAAACTCCTTTTAATCAAACGGAGTCTATTTGCTGGAAAAGGTCCTCGCTCAGCAATGCTCCCCAGTAGCCAAATGTTCCAGCATCTCCCCTATGGCACCACTTTTTCAGCTGTCTCATCCTAAATATTATCTCACCACGCTTCCAGCCTCCTTCTGGAGAAATTAGAGTTCTGGCTGGAGACCACCTCCTCTTTTCTGCACTCACTCTTTGGCATGGCCTGCTCGTTTAGATCTGATATGGTGGTGATTTGACAAGAACTGAACAGGAAAAAACCATATCCCATGGATTTTTCCCTATATAGCTCAAATCCACTTCTACTTCTGTAACAAAAAGAAAGGCATTCTCTTCTTTCTGCATCTTTTTTGATGACTGACATGAAGATAGAGGTTCCTGGTAAGGAATCACACAGATTATCTCTTGGTGTTGGGAAAGGTTTTAGGTACATTTCTTCTGTTTTGCATATCATTTTGTTCTCTGTCAGCACACACCATTATCTTCCAGACTTAGACACCCATCTCAGCTAGCTCCTTTCCCTCACCCATTTCTCTTTTGGACCATCTTTCTCCTTTTCCCCCACCTTCTGCCTCATTTTCCAGTGGAACAAATCCACTCCTTAATTCAGTTTTTATTTCATCTGTTGATCTTGTTCTCTGCTGTCTTTCACGCGTCCTCTTCTAATCTACAAGTCTTCTCTCTGGGTTCTGTTCAGACTGGTGGATCATACCATCTCTATCTTGTTATTCTACCACCTTTTCAACTCTTGCCTGAAGTTTGGTATTTTTTCCAGCTGCATCTTTAGTACATAGCAATTCCTTTCCATGAAGCATATAATTTCTCATATATAAATAGCCTCAATCAGATATCCACTCAAAAATAATAAGCTTCCAGCAGCTTTTCCATCCAGTTATCTTCAGCTTTCCTCCCCTCTTCAGCTTTTTTCAGTGCTGTGTTAACTGAAAAGTTGTGTTTTCTCCTTGCCTTACACGCACAGTTCAGGGAGGGGGCRGTAGGGGGAACAAAACAAAACAGAACAACAAAAAAAATACTCTTCACAGACCATAGCGGTTTCTATCCTGTTTGGGAGCATGAGCCACTTTTTCTTGAGCTTTTGTGCAGGTCAGTCCTGCCATCTATTAGCCCTTTGGCAGCTAAATGCCCATCAGCCAGATCAAAGGAAGAAACCTACACCCGGTCCAATAGTATCTGACCCAAACATCCTCCTTCCCAAAAAACACCAAAATCCAAGCAACAAAAACAAACTCTTTTACTGGCAAAAAAACCCCACCAACAAACAAATTAAAAAAAAAAATGCTTTTTCATCTTTCAGCACAAAGGCCCTAWAAATTTGCCTGTTTACCTCTCTATTTTTTAGCCATCACTGAGCATAACAGGTCTTGCCAACTTTTATCAGGCCACTCTTGTCTTCCAGATCTCATGCTACAAGTAAAATACTCATTCTTATGAAGGACGTTCCTTTAAATTCAAATAGGACCATGGATTCATTGTAGGCCCCACAATAAAATGCGCAGCAAATGCTTCTCGTACTCTGCAGATGTCCTCCTTTCCAGATGCCTGGAAGAACTGGAACTTCTTGGCTGTCTTTCCACGATAGCCCTCCTGCACTTTGAACTCTTTATTAGTGTAAGGATTAAACTTCAAAAAATTCCATCACACAGCTCACCACAATTAAGGAATGTCTAGAGACAATCAAATCGATACATAGACCCACCACTCTTAAATTAGTCTTAGAATACATCTCTATAGCATACTGACAAATAACCTATCACTGTAATTACACTGTAATCCCGCACCCCACTGCTTTGTACTTCATTTTAGTTGATGCGGACAAATAAACTGGAAGAGTAACATATGGAGAGAGACTAAAAATTGAATATAATATCCCTGTGCTATATCTGCAAGAGCTAGACAAAACACATCAATAACAGTCAACAGTTGTAGCCTGGGCCATCTGGACACAAAGGCCCGTGTTACCAAGAGCGTATTAAAATATTTTAATCACACCAGCCTCCCTCAGGAATGAAGGATAATATGCAAAAGCTTAGACCCTGCTAGAAGGTGAGATTCCTCTACCTCAAAGCACAGCACGTCTATGATAGTTATTTAATTAAGAGATACCCTAAGCAAGGGTGTGCAAACRGCAAGGCAATAATCTTGTTCCTAAGTGGATATGCTAGGAGGCCAGTAATAGCACAAAAAAGAGCCTCTACACATGTATTTTCTTGTCACGCTAAATACCGATCTGAACTTCTGCAATTAATTAAAACAATTTTTTCAGTTGTCCAGTGCAATAGCTCCTCCCTTATTTACATCACCAACCCTTAATGGATAAAGCCCTCTACAATCCCCTTTTTCTCTTTATACGATTGTTTCCTTAACTGTGAAATAAAATTTAATTGTTCTTCCCCACTCTCCTACTTTTCCCCCCATTCATCCTGCTCCCAACCAAGGCAGCTCAATGCTGGCAGCCGCTGCAACCACCTCGGGCATTTCTAGGCATCGCAGCATGGGGTGGAAAATAGGCAGYGGTCAGAAAAGAGGAATAAACCGCACTGGTAATTCAGTAAAGCAAATGGAGGAGGAAGAAAACACACACAGGATGCAATTGGAAACCTAACTTATGGGGAAATCTAAACCAGACCACACGATGGTAGCAAACAAAGCTAGTCATATCTGAAATTATCACTATCCCAGACATTTCATTCAGCCAGGCAAGCTTCATGTTCCTTAYGAGCACAAGTGCAGTAACAAAGATGAAAGCAGAACAAAAATTGTGATTATTTTTCAGACAGCAAGGAGTGTGGTTATTTTCCCACACACACATTACTGTATCCTAGTTCTTAAATGTTTTTATTGATAAGTTTTATCAGCTGAAGAATTTGATACTTCAAGAAATTACTTTTAACATTTAAGTCAGCAWCAAGTCTGACACGTTAAATAGTGTATTGCTAGTGAAATTCTAAATCCAATATTCTACAGGCATCTTCCACTCGGACACGGGGAGTGCTATGACAAGCCAATATAACATCACYGGAAATGACAGGACTTTAAAGTGCCTCTGAACTTCTAAAACTGCTTCTTTCAAAATATCCTTAAAGACAGATAAATATCTAAGTATGCGAACCACAGTTTTAGAAACTGCCGTTATTTACCTTTTTCTTGCTATGGAAATACAGTAACGCTCTGTACAAATTCAGTATGCTCTAATATCAGTGCTGTGGAATGGCCAGGATGTTACAGCAGCTGAGAATACACTAATAAAGTGCCCGGACATTAGCTTTTTCTCGGCTTCGTGATACAAGAGGAGCGCTGGCAGGCTCAGCTGYAGCTAACACGGCTGCACCTTCTTTCTGAGCTCCACCTAGACCTCGGCAGGGCCTGGCAGTGYGGGGACAGCCCGGCACACGGGACCAGCTCCCGCGGGCGACACGTCCTCGGCCACCTCCGGGCACTCGTCACCGCAGCTTGCAGCCTCTTCTCTCCTTGCTTTGATAAAGCYGGTTTTGATACTCTTTCTCAGACATAAGTCCTGGCAGAAAGCAACTTTCTGAAGTAGGAATCAGTCTGAAAATGACTGTACGGTGTTGGAACAAATTCGTTTTTCCTGCTCTGATGTCCTCACGGTGCCTCATGATAATGCTATCRACTGAGTCAGCTCTGTTCATCCTTACAGGGAGCAACTTCAATAGCATTCAATACTATGTTTTTATTATATCCAAACTGTACATTCCTGCTTTGAATTTTGCTCTTCACTTGCCCTTTGAGATTTTTCCAACAGAGGTGGAGAGGTAACAATATTGGGTTACCAAAATATAATACGTATATGTAGTACCTACAACTCCAAGCTTCTGGGCTTTGCTGTATCCTTTAGTTCGCACAAACCGGGTGCCTGGCTACATCGGAATAAAATAGGGAATGCCCCACACTGCCAGCTAAGGCCAAATACTGCTGAAGTCTGGAAGTATTTATTTAAATGCCACATTCTTCCTCAGCTTTCCTTTTCATAAGCCTCTACATCTCAGATTTACAGCCGAGGCTCAGGAGTAGGGAAGGAATAGGTGTCTCACGAAAAGCTGTCACAGTTTAGCTCARCCCCACAGTGGCTCCTGCCTGCAGAGGTGCTGGCTCAGCGTCAGCATTCTCAGCATGCTTTTCTCCTCCAGAGAAAAACCCCKCTATAAAAACCACAGCTACAAAAAACATCTCCCATATCCACTTTACAGTGATCTATGACAGACCAGAGAGATGGCAAAGTTTAAGCTCAAGAGAAATTCTTGCACATCTATAGCTAYTATTCATCAGCCCATGTAATGCCTTGTTGAGGCTTTTGAAGATAAGCCCCAAAATAATATGGGAAAGGGAGTAATTGTGGTTCTCATGCCTCACAAAGGCATCTAAACAAAATTTTGCAAATTCATGAGGCTAAGAATAACCATCTGAAACTAAATGATGTACATCATCAATCTTTTCTGCAATTTGTGCAGGATCTGAAACAAGAACATGAACTGGGTGTCTCCAGGATTTTTGATAGATGCAAGACTCTCTAGAGTAGTATAGGCTACTATTTCTGAAGACTTCATGCTATAGCTTATGAAGATCTGCGAGATRTGAAAAAAGACACAAAATAATTGCTTATTTTCAGCATCAACTCCTGCTAAATTTTTTAGTTAGGGAAGAATACTGACTCTTCCCTGCGATCACTAGTTTGAGGATCTAAACCTTTTTATTTAGGCTTTATTAAACATTCCATTACAAATTACTGCAATTGGCCTAGAATATGTCATTCCTGTATTTTAAAAATCTCTAGTATTTTTGTCTCACTTGTCAAACATACACTCTGTGCTACTGTTTGCAATAGACGATAGCCAAAACACTCACRCCTGGATACCTAAAGTAGACAATACTGAAAATAATCTATATTTAAAGTCTTTTTAAACTGATGATGGCTCAGAATATTTCAAGGCACTGATCATTTGCAGCTCCTATAACTTAAACACTATTTTTAAATAAGTGTCTTAGGGCCTTTGAAAATCTGATGCTTTTACACTTCTGTGTTTGCACATCATCTAGCTCACCCAACTCCTGCTGCAGGACTAGCACTTCAAGAATGATAACAAATCAAGATGACAAGGTGCCAGGAAAACATTTAAGCACTAATAGGACCAGAATCATCTCAAGCTTAAGGAACCTCAACTGCCAGGACCGGCATCTTAAACTTCCAATAAATACACTTAATGAAGACACTTCCAGAGAGCAACTCAGAGTATCTGAAATCTAACAAATTGCAAGTCTTTGTTCACAGGCAGCAGGTATGGGGAGGAAGGATAGAAAATAGTAATAATAAAAAAATTAAATACTACAGATCTGTGTACATGTAGCTTTTCTTTCTCCCACTCCTTTAGAATTGTGCAACAGGAGTCTTAAAAATCAACTGTTTAACACATTAACCAAAAACATTTGCTGAGTTATTGATCAATAACCCTCAGATGTTCAAACACTGAAATTGAAAGGAGGAAGTTTGGGAACGGCAATTTTTCCACTACTATACAGGGCACATGAAAAATACTTCAAAAAGATGGAAAAAACTAATAGCAAARTATATTATTGGTATAAACAGTGGACAGGGAAAGGGGAGAAAATAGAATTTTCAGGGAATTATTCTCCCTTTTTACTGAAAAGAATYAGACCTTTCCTAATCGTTAGTGTCACTGATTAGATGCCAGCTAGCTAAATTACACATTGATCGTAGAGTCAAATTCTGCCCTCGAGCTGTGGGTTTAGCTCTAGCGATCGCATCAGCAGGAATTATGAACCAACCCCACAGCTGTATAGTCTCTTATGGCACTGATACACCTAGGGAAATCAGAGCAACAGGTAGGGTCCCTGCTTCAAAGCTGCCAACGTGCAGAATATATCCACATAATTACAGCTTCCGATGTCTAAATGGCCATGTAAACATCTATTGGCATTTAAGTTTTAATGATAATTTTGTATGCAAGCTATATTTCTGAAGTTCTGGAAAGGCAGTCATTAAGACTCTCTTGTTTATACGGGTGCCTGCAGACATGAGAAAAACTTTCTTTGTGACACCTTTGCAAATAACACAAAACAAAATTGAAAGCACCTACACAGACTTACTTAATCTTTGGGCACTGAAGGTCAGCTAAAGAATCTTAACATTTTTACTTGCGATGTCTTATGAATTCGTTTTAGATCTTGAGAATAAAAAGCAAGATATGCCACACAGTGGCAGTGGGATATTCTTCATAACACCCGTGGCCTAGATTTCAGCACCAGCCTAACACACACGGATACACAATAGGCAGCTACCTCGATTGAAGTTAGCAGCCACAGGAAAACATACAGCTCTGATTAATGCTTTTGACCAGAGCGTATGCTAGTAAAGTAAAAGTCTCCCATGAATACAAAGCCATGTTCATCTGTCTACACAAAAAGATAGAAAAACAATCCTTTCTGTTCAGCTTTGTGCTTCTTAATTTTGTTTGGGACACTACTACCAACATGTCAGGCATTACAAAACCTGAGAGAAATGAATCAATTGCCTAATATCGAAACTCGATCCTGTTCATTGCTGACTTACCTTGCCAACAGGTCTGGGGAACGGTGGTCTTTGATTTTCTGGAATTAAAATTGGAGTTGCCAAAATAGCTCTTTTTTGTCTTGGAATCCCAAGGTTGCCTTCCATCTTAAAGATTTCCTGAAAAAGAAGACAGCCAATTACTAATGAATAAATTCATTTGTTTATTTTCATTCCCTGCATCTTTAGTTAAAATTAACATGAACTACTAGGTTCCAGCTACTGTATTTTCCAGTGATTAGCAGTAACATGATAACCTATTTAAACTTTCAAGGTTACTCCATTTACAATGACACTAGTAGTGGAACAGCAGTGYTCATTTTGTGTTCCTGTAATTTAGTTTTAAATCTAAGCAAGTATGTCTACCAGAGGACCTTAAATCATATATCTTAAACAAGGTCTGGCTTACCTCAAATACTCGTATGAGACCTGTAAAAGGCCAAACTCTAAAACCTGTTACACAATTCTGCCAGTGTCGCATTTCAAGCCGCATCTATATTCAGGCACTTCYCCTAGTCCAGGCTTTGAGTCAAACAGCACTTACAGATGAATTCGCCAAGAGAATCCCCAACTAGTGAACTCTCAAAAAAAAACCCAAAGCTTGTAAGTTAAGAATAAACAATCAAAACCAAAACCCAGGTGTAATTTAGAATATCAGCTRGTATTTTTTACACAGAGAAAGCTTCATGTGCCTATATCAGAAAGAACAGAAACAAAAGTGTTTTATACAGCAGTCTTCCTTTCCCCCCTGCATCTTTCCTGGGTTTAGTTCCAGCTGAGCTTCAGGCCATTCAGTATCTTCTGGGCTGTAGCAAACTCTCCCCACACCAGACCTTGCCTCCCTGTCTGACCCACAGAATCACAGAATGGTCGAGGTTGGAAGGGTCCTCTGGAGATCATCTAGTCCAACTCCCCTGCTCAAGCAGGGTCACCTAGAGCACATTGCACAGGATCGTGTCCAGGCGGGTTTTGAATATCTCCAGAGAAGGAGACTCCACAACATCTCTGGGCAACCTGTTCCAGTGCTGTGTTACCCTCTCAGTAAAGAAGTTTTTCCTCATGTTCAGATGGAASTGTCTGTGTTTCAGTTTGTGCCCGTTGCCTCGCGTCCTGTCACTGGGCACCACTGAAAAGAGTCTGGCTCCATTCTCCCTGTACCCTCCCTTCAGATACTTRTACACCRTCTTCTCTTCTCCAGGCTGAACAGGCCCAGCCCTCTCAGCCTTTCTTCATACTAGGGATGCTCCAGTCCCTTAATCTTCRTAGCCCTCCACTGGACTCATTCCAGTAGCTCCATGTCTCTCTTGTATTGGGGACCCCAGAACTGGACACAGTTCTCCAGATGTGGCCTCACCAGGGCTGAGTAGAGGGGGAGGATCACCTCCCTTGACCTGCTGGCAACRCTCTTCCTAATGCACCCCAGGATACTATTGGCCTTCTTGGCCACCAGGGCACATTGCTGCCTCATGRTCAACTTGTTGTCCACCAAGACCCCCAGGTCCTTCTCCGCAGARCTGCTTTCCAGCAGGTCAGCCCCCAGCCTGTASTGGTGCATGGGGTTATTCCTCCCTAGCTGAAGGACTCTGCACTTCCCTTTCTTCATGAGGTTCCTCTCCGCCCAACTCTCCAGCACATCGAGGTCTCTCTGAATGGCAGCACAGCTCTCTGGCGTATCAGCCACTCCTCCCATTTTTGTATYATCAGCAAACTTGCTGAGGGTGCACTCTGTCCCTTCATCCAGGTCATTGATGAAGAAGTTGAACAAGACTGGATCCCCCAAGCACTCTCCCTGCAGCAGCCGTACTTTCCCAAGGGTCACGCTCTTCCCCCCCTCCCCTTCATCCTAGAGTCTCTGCAACTCTCTTCTCCAAGCATGCTCCAAGGGCAAGAGCAACCTCAGCCCATCTCCCACCACTTCCACTAGAGACAGGCCCTTCCCACAAAGAAACGTAACACACCACCGTGTTGGAAAYGACTTGTTAAAAGATTGAGATCAACTACTGTTTATTGAGAATATCACAACAGTTTTGCAAAACAACTCATAGGATAAATGAAACAGCTAATTCCAGTTAGGTACTTATATCCTACAGCTAGACTTCTCTCTTCTATCTTAATCTTTCAAACTTTGAAGTTCCTCAACCAGTTCAGGGCTCCAAATCATTATTTCAGTAGCTGCTACTTACAACCTAAAGACAGATGCATTCCTATGCCAGCTACTGCTCGCTCGCGCGCTCTCTCTCTCTATATATATATATGTATTTTTAACTGCAAAGCTGAGTGAGTTTTCTCAGAGGCATGATCTGCATATCAGTCAAGAAGTCCACAGGCTGCTGCCGTCTGCATAGGCACCTCCTAACAAGCCCGTCATCACCAAAACACGGCTCTACCTCTGCTAGTTTAAGCATCACTTTTCAAATTTGACAACCAACAGCAGCAACGGAAACTCAAGTCTTCAGCAGTCGGCTTTAATCATGATAAAGGCAAAGAGCAGTGAGAACCAGGCAGAGAATCCCTTCTCACAATTTTGCCAATTTTCATTCCTTTCTGAGGCTCACCCCGACACAGCGTTCCCACCCCTCCCAAAGGCTTTGCCACCTCCCTCTAGTCTTTCAGCCTGCAGGCCGCTTGGGTCCCTATTTTTGTCTTTAAATTCCTTTCCCCAAAGAATTTTCCCCTAATAAAAATTCATGAGAAAGTTCAAGACAAGAATATTTGAAGTGTCAAATAAAAAGGAAAGAGCTGAATTCTGTCCAAAGGCAAATGCACAGAGCAGCAAGCTTTCAAAATCACTTACACTATAAATGCAGACAGACAGTTTGGCTGGCATGTGCCTGTGATGTTGCTACGGACAGCAACAAAAAGGGACTACCAGTATGTCTAAAAGGCAACATCCGTCCCTCAGCTCAGCAGAAGCAGCACTAAAATGACAGCAACTTTGACTTGTGCTAACTTCTAGCTTCACAGCTGCCCTTGAGCTCATGAAAATGTAAGGAAGAACTCCTCCCGGATGTGTGATCTCCAGAAACAAGCAGGAAATTCAAAGTTACATCTCCTTCTACCATGTTTCTTTCTATGCTAGTTTGAGCAGTAGAAGCAATTTTCAGATTGGTCATTACCTGGGTCCCACAGTTTTGGTAGTCATCAACCCGTAAGCAATTAATTCATCCTTTTCACCTGATAGCTTGTCCTTATACTTTCCCAGAAAGCCCACAAATGAAAGAAAAAAACAAGCTATATTCAAAGAGTCAACACTGAAATCATCAGCACGAARCAGCAGGGGTCCCAAAGGAAAGCAGCTGGATGGTGAGACGTCAGGCCCTCAAGTCCAAGTTTCCAAGCAGGACTTTGGAACAAAAAAGGAAAAAAAATTTTTTTTTTTTTTTTAAGGACTTTGTATTCTTCAGAGCAGTATTTAAAGACTAACAGTGAAATTTCTTCACGATCATTTCTCTCCCTTATCACCTCCAGTGTCAAAGACCAACATGATTAAATGATTAATCGATTAAATGAGTAGCCAAAATCATCACTATAGAATGCAGGTAAACGGAAAGGAAGAAAAGGTCAAGAGTACTTTACCAAACACCTTTCATAATTCAGTGCTGTTTGTGGTTACCATGATTTTCCAATTTGTGAAGAACAGGGAAACGGAGATAACATTTCCCTTAATGCCCAGCTGGCAACCCATAGCATGATAATCAACCAGTAGATAAGACAAAAGCAAAGAAAATTGATGTTATATGTGGACATAGCACCTGATTCAACAGTTAAAACACTGAAAAGATTCCCACTCATGGGTGGGTTTTGAGAGCAGTTTTTTTCTTTTGTATTTTAACCATTTAACTGCAATATCAGACCTGTGGTCACTATGCTGTTCTCCCAGAAAACGGATAATCTGACCAGTATCCAGATGTCATTTCATTGTCCAATTTACCATTTCAAAACTAGCTTTTTCACCCTATTTTTCACTGGATTAAATTCCCTTTTGAGATATGGAATCAGTACTATTAACAGTAATAGTTCAGAACGCCAACTTGCTAGCAATAAAGCTTGGTCCCCTACTTGCGTTACACAGACAACACACACGGTCTACTCATTTTTATAACATTCAGGCTAGGTTTTCATGGAGAGGTGTCAGTCTACGATGCTACACAAGTTCAGCTTCCCCCAGTTCCCTTGAAAACCCTTCCCTCTGTTTTTATTTTTCCCCTTTTGCCAGGGTTTCCTGGGCGCGTTGCACTTCTCGAGTATCTGAATGAATGGCCTAGTCGCTATCCAGTCACAGGCACCATTACTCTTGGCAAAGAAAACTTCATTAGAACTTGTCACGGGAATAAGGTGGCTGAACACATTGATTTGTCACAATAAGGCTTGGAAACATCACTGGAGTGGCAATCTGTAACCCATTACGGTGACCAGGAAAGTGGTCGAGCTTCTTGCCATTTAGTTGTTTTTATATACTGAGTTTGATGATATAAAATGGGGTCAATAGCAGCTACTATTACAGAAAATAAACAAAATTAATTGGGTGCTCCTTGCAAGCAAAATTCCTCTGAAATGGCAATTAGGATATGGTATTCTCCATAAGTCTTTCTATTAAATAACATTGCTGTGTAAGACTAAGAGAACCAGAATTGGATGCAGATCAACTTACAAATAAATAATTTCTGTACAATTCTCAGCTGCCATGTCATAAGCATTCTATAATACTTAACATCTATTAATTGCTTTATGCATCTTATTTCAATCACCAGATTACTGTTACTATCAGCAGTATTGATAGTTAACTATTTCTAAAGTGTGCCAAAACAGAAAAATATTGTCATATTAATAATAAGAAAATATCAGAAGTGTGTTGGAGCTTCACTCGCACATTAAAGAACAACCATTTAAATAAATCATTAGCTCAATGAAGTAAATTAAGAATTGTAAAGGTCAATAGTATAAACATGGACACCTGCTCAAAAACAGTCTGTCCTCAATGGCTGTAAATGCCACCCTAAAAACTGCACTGTATACTTTAGAATAAACGCAGCTGAAGTTCAGTATACTAAATAGAATCGGGTACCTTGGATGACGCAAGCTGCCAGCTTCTGAAGCATGGACAAACATGACTTCTGGGGAATGGAAATTGCTAGGGGAACTTCATTTAATTGCATGGGTGTTTCTGCTGTTATAACTGTTACATAAATAGACAGGCAGATCCTTATACGGTGTAACTGCTGCACCCATTGACTTCACAGCCACCCAACAGCCTCAGGCTACAGCTTTGCTAGTATGTCATTCAGTTAGCAGCATTACATGTATTTTTACAGGATGTGAGTTATTTTTTAATCTTTAAAGGAGCAAGAACATATTAAGAATATATTGTGCTCTTAAAACATTTGGTTATTTGTAAATAACAACTCTTTTAATATCTATTTGTTGTAAAATATTATTGTAATACATATGTGACAAATCATGGAGACCGATCTTAACTTCTGCTTTGTGAAATGATTTATTCCATTACTGACTTGAACCTCTACAGCATCTTTTGTGATGGAAAAAGTCCTGTCTGTATTCAAGCATAAGTTTCATTTATCTTTACACTTGCCTTATTCTATGTCAAGGAAAATTCTTTCTAAGGTGATAATGGACTGAATGCCATTAACTTTCCTTTCTGCACACGTTAACAACAGGGGTTACCTGTTCTGGGAATAATACAGAAATGACGAAATACTTCTTTTTTTTTTTAAGTTACTATTGTGCGCTTTTCCTGTCATCATTTAGCAGGTATTATTTTCATTTTGAACCGTATGTGAATCACCCCGCTTTCAGGAAATCTCATATTGGTTCCACACTGCTCATTAAATATAATGAGGCACCCCTTCATATACAAACAGCCAAATAGGCTCTGACTGCATCTGTCAAAAAGCATTGCAAATACGGGCTTAAAGAAAAAAGGCGACAGCTGACCTTACGTCTCAGCCTACGCCAGGACACACTAACAACACATCGCTTACCACCGTTAAAAACACCCTCCTCCCCATCTCTACTGTGGTTACACTGGTCGCGAAGCAAACAAAACAGGCCAGGTTTACAGCACAGACCAAAATGTTGCCTGTTATTCTGACATGCCAGAAAAACTCAAAACTCTTAAAAATTTTCCACGACAAAAATTGAGCTTGAAAACAAGTATGTAGGTTTTTTGTTTTGTTCTGCTTTTAATCAAAGTAGTTCCCATCGAGCTAGACACCAGATTGCTATTAGAAATATTATTAGAGACATACAAGAATTCTGGAGCAATTAAAGCTTTTTACAAGTCTGATCCTTACATGACATAAGCAAAACCGCAAGGGATATTCATAGACATGATGCCTCTGCTTCTCACTCTTAGCATCCCTATCGAGCAGACTCCTCTCCATGCCCTCATCCATATCGTAAGAAACTCCTGGAGCTTCCCAAGTGTTGAAAACAGTGAAAAGGAGAAAGAACGCATAAAAAACATACCTCAGATTCTAGGGCATCATAAATGAATCAAAGAGAGTGCCTTTTGGTGGGGCTGTAACCTCTATAAGGCCACAAAATTTGTAGCAGACAATTAACATAACTGCAATTTTGGAATAACACAAGCAGCTATGAAGAAGCTGTTCCATGTCTCAGTCCCGGAATATAAGGACAATTCCCAATAAAATAAATTTATTTCTTACGAGAAATAAGTTCTATTCATATCAGAAGTTGTCCTACCTTGGAAAAACAGCTTTCTAAATTTGCTGCAGGGCAGCCAGTGTGAGAATAAGGAAGAAAACTAACACATTTTATACCTATTTTCTGGATTGCTCAAACGCTATGGAATTCATTCCATTATGAGAATGCTGCACAAAAGCAATTTCACGATACCCTAAAGCAATAATACTGTATGTTAAAATCATACATTTTAATAGATCTAGTGACTGCAGTGCCTGCCCCATATCTGAATGGGTGCATAAAACACGTTTCTCTCCATGCCCTACGAGGCTCCGAGCTGTGCTTACAGTTCAAACCTCCTCAGTCCTGCTTCCCCAAACAACTTTTTTCAGCTCACTTGCCACATGTTCCTTGTTAGGTCAGAGTTCCTTCATCACCTCCTTTCTCCCAACAAACACCACAAAACCTCATTCAAAACATCCATTATTTATCTTGCTACTCTTCTCTGAACTCTGCACAATTCCTCTGTTCTTCTTGAACTCCTCTCGCAACCCCAAATAAGACTTCACTCCATCTTGCTCCAGGTGTCAGTGATGAATCACTGAAAAACACACATGTCTTAATACGTCTGTTGGATTTGTTTCTCTGGAAACCTGATCAGACAACATTGCCCAAACTTAAGTCATCTAAAATTTGTATTTTTGTTTCCAGGACTGCCGATTTTTTTTCCTATTCTTAGGCTTTTCCCCAGCAACATCCTTCTTGCTATTACATCTCCAAAGCTTTCTCATTTCATCTGTCTTTTTCAGACCACCAGCTCTATTCCCTCACCAAGAGCATGGCCACTGTCACGTCCTGGTGGATCTGGGAACTCTTCTGGTACAGATCCTTCAACTTATCCACAGCAAGAAAAAATAGCAGCAACTCCTTATACTGCCCTTTATATTAGCCCCTGACTTTGCAGTTGGAGGCTGATGTCACATGCATGAAGCACTGCAGCAAATACCGGGCTTGTATATGCCACGGAGCAGTAGAGAGAAACCCCACGACGCACGCCCAGGACCCTGTTCCCTGCTCCCCACCATCCAACGTGCAGCCATTCAAGCTTCTTCAAAGAACTTATAAATTCTATCAAATCACAATATTGGCATTTTAAACTCATCGTGTAAGTAGCAATTCAAGAAGCAGGAGAACAGAAAATGAGGCTCCTGCTAAATTATCACCAGACCCCATAGCTTCCAAACGTTCCAGGTCCTTGTTTTTCACTTTAAATAAAAGCAGGTTATTATGAGTTAATTTAATTCATGTCATGTTGCACATAGGCACATTAAACATCATTTCTGCTCTCAATAATATCACTAATCCAGATTGTGCAGATATATCTCATTTTCCCAACCCATAAGCGTCCCAGGGTAGAAAATGAGGAATCGGGCCATTGATCTGCGATTTCACAAAACCCAGAAGCTTTCACAATGCTGGCGCAGACTGCATGGCCTTTGACCCTAGGCTATGCGTTTTGGCCACCTAAACTTTGTACGTGCAGTCGGTTGGGCACACCCAGATGAATCACACTCCTTCCACAGAGCTCCTCAGCACCTATGCTTCCATCTGCTGATTACACATAGGAGACCTGTTCACAGATATAGTAAAAAATTTGCCAATTATCCCATTCTGAAAAATAGGATCTCCTTTATTAAAAATCTGAGAGGCCCATTTCTTCTTGCAGTAGTCAAGAACATTTAACTGGGAGAAGATTTTAATACTTTTCTTTCCATTAACAGCAGGACATACTTGCATGTAATATAACGCTGCAGTTACATGCCTGCACCACTTCCTTCCTCCTTTCCCATTAGTTCGGGGCTGTATTGACTCCTAGCAAAAATAACATGTTACACCAGACTGCAAGGTAGGAACGCGTTAAGTTGAGATTGCAGGTCCGCACGTCTCCAAAAACGCCGGGCGCTCTGAAGAGCCGGCGCACCCGTCGCAGGGCAGCCCGTGCTTTCCTGCGCAGGAGGCTGCCCGAGTGACAAATGAAGTGGGAGCCTGTGATGAAGACAAAATGCCCTCTGAGAACTAGGTTAAGGCAAAACTCCTCATTCACCAAGCTGGATTCGAAATTTGGTCTAAAGAGCTGAAATGTTAGTACATTAATCCACTTCACAACTCAGTCCAGCTACTCAGATCAAATTAATTAACAGGCATTAACTGAGTCCAAAGAGCTGAAATGTTAGCGTATTAATCCACTTCACAACTTGGTCCGTATTTTTACTCTTCAACACAAACGAATTAACAGACACTAACTGTCTGACACCGCAAGCCTAACTCGATTCTGTGATACAAATCAGAGGCGGCGGCGGCAGCAGAGCCTTGCGGAAAGCTGCTCATTACAACCTGGACGTGCTGGCGAGGGAACGGGTGGACTGGAGTTGGACTTGGACTCCATTTGACAAGACCTGAACTTTCCCTGTGCTACTTGCTATCACCACAGTGATCCAATTAAATTCAGAGGACAACGCTCATTAGTTTTAAACCTTTCACATAGCATTACTGAAGAAAAGAGTGTGCAGGTGACATTCTGATTTAGAGGTATCTACAATTCACATAAAGGAAGTCAACTTTCTTAAAAGTATGGATACCAAGACACTTTAAAAAAAAAAAAAGAGAGAGTCAATCACTCAAGTGTTAGATTTTACTTCTAGATCCAACTGCTACAAAACTTGCTAGTTTTACAATATGCCAGTTATATATAACAATGTTGTGTTACTGTTGTACCTATTTTGGGGGAATCACAACTCAACTTTTTGGCAGAACATTTCCAAAGCAAAAGTGAAAGATGCAAGATGAAGAACCAGCCATAGGCTTGGACATCTCAGTGCATTCTCAGTTATCTCCTTAATCACATACTGGCAATTAGGTCTAACCCAGGAATTTCAAAGAGTGTACCTGTCAGGTTTCAGGAACAGATTAATTGCTACACTGGAACAGATCAATGATTCATGAGCTGTAACATCAAGCTGCTAACAATATTCATTGCCACATACTTCAAGAAAAAGAGCCTAAAATGGCAGGAATTATATTTTACTAAAGTTTGAAGGTTTCTTCCAGATAATAACTGCTGAAACTAAAGCTGAGTACAGCTTTAACTGCAATACCTGAAAGTGATAGTGCAGTACTATCCACCATTCAAATTCACATTTGCATCTGAGCATTTTGCCTTAACAGCCTGCAGCCATAGTTATATAAAAATATTTATATTCCCTCCTTCATACCTATTGACTTTTAACTGAGCGTCTCCATGGGACAAATGCCAAGTAAACAGGTTTTATTCAAGTTTCCTAGCCAAGAAAAGCAAGATCCAGCTTCCTCCCCAGTCTGCACGCCGTCTGGTCAGCAACTCCGCGGCTACTCCTACTGCTTCTTCTGCAGCACTGCCCAGCGGCCACCTACTCTGGGTTTCCAGTCAGTGGGATGCAGCATCCAACAATATTAAAAAGAAATGAGAGCCTCAGAAGTGTCAGAGGTGTGTTGGAGCACTCCACAGCTCCTTACTGACTCCACGGGACCGGCTGGGGAGGGACAGACAGTCCCGGGGTCACAATATTCCCAGGGAACACGGAGGATGCAGGCTCAGTGCTGCTCTAACAGTTGCCTCCAGGGAGCTTCTAGTGGACCGTGTTATTTTAGCAATTACACCCCACAGATCTAAAAACTCCGTTCAGCTCTCTCGATTGCTAATCCAGTGTATTTTTGAAAAAAGTGATATATTCAAAAAATCTGTGCTCTGACTGAAACAGAATTATCCACCTCCAACTTCCACTTTACTTGCAAGCATTTTTGTTCATATTYGTTCAGTTGTCAAATGAGTTTTACATTTATCTGCATGGATTGTCTTCTCCCAAAGTCGCTGAAGTCATTAACATCACACCTGTGATGTCTGCTGCCTTTACTGACACACGAATGTAAACAGGAGAATTCTAGAATTAAAAACCTGAGTTTTCACAGCTTGAGCTAAATCAGCAAAATCTCTCTACTCCTCATAACTATCCATCACAGAGCTAGCCCCAGAAAAATCTCAGCTACACTGTACTTAAATGGTATTGTGAATTCTTAGGACAAATTCTTCAGTTCCTATAGCACACGCCACATACAAATGCTCTGCTTCAAAATGTGACCAAAGACCCACTGCGTACCTCAGATTATGCGCAGCATGTTGCTTCTATAAAGTGCAGAGTGTCCGAGGGATAAAGGAAAATTAATAATTCTGCTCTGTGTTATTCAACTTTCTTTGCATCATTCCCTTTGGTATCTGAATGCAGTATTATAACAAAACCAAACTACCAGTTTAGCACCTAAGGTTCTAGCTGCTAATGCTTGAGCATTTGACAGCATTTGAGTGCAGGGCAGTATCTAAGTTTCTTTAACATAAAATAGCTTTATTTTGCTGAATTTGTCTAATAAGAGAGGTTAATAATTTGCAGCATTCCCAATCTGATACATTTTTGGCCTTTTTTCAGTTTACAAACTGTCCACTAACAGACCTTGAAATCTGGAACAAGTACATTACCCACCATTATACACGAGTTTCTCAGATGAGTAATTTTTGATCTTCAGATTGCTCAGACAGTTGCTTGGAAACATTTGTCTGTATTAGTTACACAAGTCACGTGGGATTATGTTTCTTTCCAGATTGGATGGCTCCTGTGAGTAAGCAGAGCATGAAATGCAGATTTCATGATATAAAATTCAAAACTTGCTTTTGGCAAGGATTTGATTTATTACATTTACAGCACAAGATGAAAACAAAAAGGTTATCTCTGTGATCTGAATGACTTGACAGGGGAAATAATGCCTGTGCCACTTGGAAATCCAGTGACATAAATTGCAAAAACAAACAAAAAAACACCATAAAAAAGGAACCACATGGACCATAGGACAGAAAAGGTTGGACGTTTGGAAACAGCCTTGCTATGGGCTTAGGCACAAAATAGAACCTATGCAATAATTTTTACGTAGATAGTTAACAAAATAAATTATAGGCTCACCTTCCATTGATAGGGATTGCTATTCTCTCCTAGATTAAAGCACAGGTAGTCAACTCAGAAAAATTATGATAACTCAAGGAAATTGTTGCCTTTTTCAAAATTTTGAGCAAGCAAAGAGAAAAGTAGCTTTGTTCATGTTGGTCATAACAGCCAGGTCTCGTTCAAGTTAAAGCTTGAAGCAAGTATTTACTAGATCATATAGAAAATATAATAGAATCTTTTTTTTCTGATGAGAAATATTGCTGACGAGAAAACATAATAGAATCCTTTCTTGCTCGTTACGAGAAATATTGAAACCCACACCTTTTTGCTTCTTTTAACTTTGTAAAACGGCCACTTGTATTTTCCGAGAGTCTTTCTGCACTAGCAGCTATTACTTTTCGCCTGTATTGGAAGCAATGATTTATAAAAGCAAACTCGTTGCCTCAAAACTAAATATAGAGTTTTGCTCGCAGAGGCTGCTCCTTCCAGCTGGGGAGAGCCAAATATGGTGAAACTATGTTACTGAGCACATTCTCACAGGGTGTCCCAGGCTGCTCCTACCAGCTGGAAAGCCCAGAAAAGATACCCAAAGTCACGCAGACCCGATAAAACACCAACCGAAAGAGAAGAGACTGCTGAAACACAATGGAGACAAACTCAGAAAACTTTCTGTTAAAAAAAAATATATATTTTTTTTGTTTCATTAACTATTTAAGCCCAGACTACACAGGCTGATGGTTAGTAACGGCATTTGCAAAGAATAAAACGTGTACATGAGCCTGTGGGATGGTCACCTTGCACGGGGCGGCACGGGTACGGGGCTCTGACTCTGGGACACCCGCGATGGCCAGCAGAGACGTCTCTTCCCACTACTGCACTGACTACGTACGGTGCCGGAGGGTCTTTCCCGGTGCCCTCCATCAAGCCAGCAGCAATAGCAGCACCGACGGACCCCAAACGACAGCGAAAGCGCCCAGCGCCAGGGCAAAGCACCCGTGCCGCACGCTGTAAAGCAGGCGGACTTTTGGGTGGGCTGTGGCTAACCCACGATTAAGACCAAACCCTCCTGCTAGCAGAAACCGCATCGAGGGGATGCGAGACATGTACGCGCAGCCCTTGCTTACTGCTGAACAGCGCGTCGCATAAATCCGAGGCGAGGCGCGCCGCCAGGGGCCGTGAGCACTGCCGCGTCCTGTGAGCATCTCTCTCAACGCCCAGCAGATTGCCAAAGTGCTATTAACAAAATATTSAGACATTCAGTATGAATTTGATTAGAAAACAAAGGTTATAAATTTTGATTTTAGCAAAAGTGAAGTCTCCAATACACCCAAATTTCTCCACTGTATGCTTTGACTGTTCACAGAAAAACCTATACATCCCTTAAATATCAAACAAGGAGTTAGTTTTCACTTCTTTTTTTTTTTAAGCATTCATTTGAGTCAGAACATGTTCATCCATTTTCAATAGTCTATTGCTCCCTTCATAGCTGCATACAGAAACTTGGTTTAAGGAATATGAGCTTATAAATTGCCATCCTTTGCCTGTCTTTTAAATAAGACAGGAAAAAAAAAGAAAAAAAAAGAACCAACATCCTGAGCTAAGATTAAAAGCTGCATTCGTATTAAAGAATGGTGTCTTGTTACCACTGAAACCGAAGCTGTAGATTATTCTCTGCTGATAAAGTACTACAGTGGCAAAGAACTTTCTTATAATGAACACTGCTGTAAGACAATTTATCTACAAGAAAGGAAACAAGTTTGCATAATCCATTTATGGTTGATTCAGCTTTAGAGGAATTTGMTATATAAATATATCTTACCCCGGGGAACTGTTTTGCCAAAATAACTAATGAAAGTGTTTGAGCAACTTAACATTGATAATTAATAGGATTTTTCAGTATCACAACGGACAATGACATCTTCCCATGTAAATTAACCGTCTCACCAGTGAAGAGGCAAAAACTTGGCAGACACCGAGAGCCAAATACATCAGAAAGTGAAAAATGAATTAACTTAGTGCTTGCAAAAATGCCAACCAAGTAAGTGACGTGTTTTAACTGATCATCAAAAGGTGTTTTATGGTAGTTTCTTCACAAACATTCCATGGCTCAGTAATTATCACTTTAGAAATCTTAATTAATAGTTCATCAATTCTTCAACTGGTATTTCTCATATTCTGTTATCAAGCTGGAGGGTTTGACTAAACATAATAAAGTACCATTATGCTGTTACGCACTTTGCTAGCAATCACAAGTTATGCTTTAAGTTTAGGTGTCGATATTAAATCATCACGAAAGATTACCGCAAGTAACTCTTTCACAGTCTCATCAATAATGCCTTGCCAAGTACAATCCTGTAGAGACTTAAAATTTACAGTGAACCTAACATGCTTTTGTGGTCACATAATTATTTTTATTATGCTTTGTGGCAATGTTGGCTGCCAAAAAAGGTTGTCCTAAAATCCCAGTGTGACAAAAATCAATTTTCAGATGCAAATTAGGGTGCCATAGGTGACATTTTTCATACCCAATAAATTGCTTGTCTGTGGCTTTGAACTAATGGCCGCATAAACAAGAGAGATTGGTGCCAAGGTATTGCATTATAATCTTAGCGAAGTTTTACGAGACTCTTGCTACATGCTGCAAAGAGAAACTAAAAACTGAGGCAAGGGGGTGAACAGCTCGAGGAAGTCTGTAAGAATACATACAGCTTTTCTTTTTTATCCTTCCTTCTTTTCTTTTAGCTTTTTCCGAGCTCTGATTTTCCACCCGTCCCCCCTTTTATAAGTATACATATATATATWTTTTTTTTACTCAGTGCTCTTATTGACACCTTCAGTCTGCCACAATTTTTTCCTCGTTATTATTCCCCCCCCTCCCCTTTTCTGCCCCTTGCCAGGCTTGTCTGAAGCACATCTTGAATAAACCTAAACTTCTTGAGCCTGTAAATTTGGACTGTAAATCCTGGGAGACATTTTCTCTCACAATACAAACAGAAATGTGATAAAACCAATATTTTTATGGTATGTTGACACTATTGTTTCCAACTATGTAGCTGAAACGAAAGATATGATGATGCGATAGCTTTTCAAACCTCTTCAAAAGAGTCGAAGTTAAGTTCAAATCTTAAGCTTCTGAAGCTTTAAATTTCAAATAAAGATTGATCTTTATGTTATTTCACCTTTTTGTCATGTTAGAAAAATATGAACACCCCTAAAACGACTAAGAACTGAATAGTGCATCAGGCTAATCCATGCACGCCCAGCTGCAAGACTGGGATAACAACTTGAGGAACAAACTTAAAGGTACCTTTTAAGCTGCTCATCCTGGCATACTTGATAAATGACATTACTGCTGATGTTATTTAGTTGCATTTTGTATGGGTGCTGTTTGTTTTGGGGTAAAAGGGAGAAAAAGGCGTCTTCCTTCGCTGCACCCTAGGTTTCTCTAGCGCTCTTATTCTGAAAAAGCAAAACTTGCTGCTAACAGGGCACTGCACATCGACTGGGCACGTCAGCACACCAGCGAGGCACAACGGGCTTCTCCTACTCTGCAGGCATAAGAAAACACATTCTGAAGCTTTTGTTTATGCCACTTGTCCAGTTGGCCAAATATCATTAGTGTCTTCCTCGGAGACGCCAGTGTATTCTCATTGCCACAGCAACGCCCGGCGCAGCGTGCATCGGGGATCAGGGCAGCGTGCCACCACGGCCTCCACCCTGTTCTTCTGGAAAGAGGAATTATAATGGAAAGYATGAAATGCACTCTTCCCTGCCTTTTAAGGTCACCGCAGACATTTCCTTCACAAGCCAGCTAATAAGCAGCTTCTCTCTCAAATAGCCTCCATCACCCCATTTCTTCACGATCTTACAACCTCTGCAAACATTTGGAAAGCAAATATTTAATTCCTGGAGTCCACGAGTGACTTGGGTGGCCAGATTCTCTAATCAGATTACTTAGTCCTTGCACTACGTCTGGAAACGGGGAAAGTGCCTAGCAGAAAGCTCCCAGACAGCAGAGAACTACCGTTTAGTAAATCTGCACTGCAGCTGACGCCCAGGGTGTCCTCATCCCCTGCAGGCATAGGAAGAACATGGGGACAGGTACACTAAGGGATGGCCTTGGTTCTTGTAGAGCTCAAATTTACCCTCTTTTACAGTTCTTCCATTTTGGAAGCAGCTTCAAGTTGTATGGGCCAAGAAACGACCCACAGGGCTAAGAGAATAGAAATCAACCCTAGGATTTTTCAGCTTTTTCTGGCACTGAACAATTTGACCAGATCATAATTCCCAGCAGCAGAAGATATCAAAAGATCACCTTGATCTGATTCACCAATTTACCTGCATTAAACACAGCAACAAAACAAAATTGAAATATAAAAGGAATGCATCCAGAATATGTAGGAAAAAAATTTCTAAGCTAGAGAAAATATTCATTGCCACTATAGTGGGAATAAAAGATTTATCAACAAGAGTTTAGTGAAAGTTCAGCTGAGAAACAGCCATAAAGTCCTGACCTCTTCTGCTGTCCAAGGTTATTCGTTTATAATAGAAATCAATTTAAAAACAGGAGCTGTAAATCAACATCATTCTATGAACCCTACACTAAATGTAGGGCCCTAGGACTCAGTATAATTTCAGTGTAAATAATTATATTCCACATGTAAATATTAAAGGCCTAAACATACGGGGACGGATTAACTTGGACTAGTTGACAGGTTTATGTAACTGGTGATAGTCTCTGCACTGCTGCTGGTTACTAGAGGAACAGATCATTCCAGTTTCCCCGTAGCGAACATGAAATGTTCGCCTAACAAAGCCCTTTAATAATTGCAACAAGGCAGGTATTAAACCAATCCCTTGGCTTATCTATGTATTTGTAGCTAGAGTTCATTAACTTGTCAGCACTGATTGCTTTTGAATAGGAAAGTGAAATGAAAAAATGACGTGCAAATCAACATCAGCTGTTAAGTCATGTTCTTGTTTAGCACAATGTCAGATATGAAATAATGAGGATTAAAGAGAGAAGCTTTCTGATGCAAGAACATGCTTAATATGTCATTTTTATAAGAGCGTTGCTATAGTGAATTACTTTAGCTAATTGTCCCATGATAAAAGTTATGTCATGTTAAAAAGTTAAAGGAAAACCTCTAAAACCTATTGTTATTTTCAGGTATGATTTAAAATGACATTAAGCTTAATAACAAATGGAAAAAGCCACTTAAGARTATATAATTCATGCTCATGAGTTGGTACAAAAGCTACATAGCACATCTATCTATATATTTAGAGAGAGACTTCGGCTAAAAGGACTTCCATATCAGTCAGCATCACACCCCAACAGGTGCATTTTTGGAAAATACATTTCACATGCATAAAAACACACTGTGGTCAGACGGGACTATAAGCGAGTCTTCACCAACATCCACAACGGTAATAACCGGGCATCAAATGCTGGGTGAAAATTACTGAGGACGAGCCTAACGAAAAGGCAGGTAAAGAACTGCTTGTATAYGCTGATATATGTTGAATTGCTTGTTGCCCTTCTAGGAGCAAGCTGCCCAGTCGGCCGGGAGCTCCGCCGGCACGCCGCAGGCCAGATCCACGCGGCTCGGCGTAGAGTTAAATTGACAACMGAGCAGAACAGCCTTCGTTTCGACATTGGTAGGTCCCTGCCTGCAGCAGGTACAAGATGCCTCTTACCTTGCTATCCGAGCACCCTACCTTTACTGTGTGTACACATTTTCAATTAATAAATTCAGCCTAACACACTGAGCACCAATGAAAAGACGCAATCATTTCTACCAGTGACAAGGAATCGGGAAAGCATTTTTCTGTCCCACCAGGAGCTACAGAATTTACAGTCCCTCAAGTAAATCAGCGACTTCTCCGATTAGCAAACAAACATCAAGGAACTCCTTCCCATTCGCTCTACTTGCATGTTTCCCATTGTTTTTTTCTCTAATTGAATTAAACGTGACATGCTAAATCAGGAAGYGTTTCCATTTGGGATGCATGTGATTGAACTCTTCTGACAGATGTTAAATTCATTAGAATCATAGATCTGGACAGAATATGCCTTATAGTATTTATATATTTCAGATATTATTTTTAAGTAATTATASTCAACACATTGAATCTGAGATTACAAACAACCAAAGTGCAAAACTCTTGTGAGATCCTTTAAAAATGTGCTTAATCAAAAGGCATTAATTTTGCAGGRATTCAGCTGAAGGCATGAAAGCAATGTAAAATAACAGAAGAAATTCAGTTTTCTGCATTATAGGCACAAAATACAACTGGCATACTTGACTGCCTACTACCATTATGCATAATTAATATTTTATATATATATATATATATATCAACAGGATGCTAACGATATCCAGTAGGAAGGACTATACCATATGATATTCTTACTAATACATTCAGTTTTCTTGGCAATTGAACAACATGGAAGCATTAACAATTAACACCAAGGTCACCTCAAATAAATTTTGATTTGGGCACTCCTCATAGCAGATTTATGAGCAGATTCAAAGCTCATTAAAGTCRGTGGAATGACTCCTATTGACTTAATGGAGTTTGCATTTGGTGCACTGCTTTCTGTAGTCTCCTATGACAGATTAATTACACAGATTTGCTAATAATCACGCTCAAAATCAACTCTGTAACCACAATCCTTACTTCAGATAAGCACGTAACTTAATGATGATTTTGAGTGTTATGTGGAGCCGAATCCACAGAGAGCTGGGCAACCAACCAAGAAAATGCAAGTTGCCTGCAAATGAAGAGAGCGTGGGAGCTCGCCTGCCCTGCCCCAGGCCTCGTGCCCCGCACAGCTACACAGCTTTAAGGAGATGCCACGTGAACTATCCTCACCGTTATTTTGACATAGACAGGAGAAAGCAGGTTCTCAGGGTCACAGACTCCCTTTTCACTAATTCACATGGTCATAGGATAACCACAAAAGCCAGGAAATAGGTAGGGCTTTGCATTATGTTAAATTTATTGCACAGAGGAGCTGCCATTTCTTCCTTGACCTCCTACTGGAACCATCCACCTTTGCTGAAAACCAAAAGGACAGAGGCAAACTAGATAAAAATCACTCACTGCCAAATTGCAGGCACTATTTAAAAAGCAGCAGATAGAACAAGCAATCATATCAATTTTAAGATTTTGATTTTTATCAGGTAGCAAGAACAAGTCTTTGTTGAAAAGTTAGGCTATCTATTGTTCCTCTTTTTCGTAAAAAGCCATACATATGCTCTTAATATGATGTTTCTGATTTCTTAGCAATCCTACCAAAAGACAGAACTATAACGTATGAATTGAAAAGAACACATTTTAAAATCTCTTTTGCAAAATAACCCACACTAGCATATTAGCACTGTTTCTATGGCCATAGTTGGAAAATAAATACATGTGAACAGTTCCAATAAACCTCTCAGTATGGAGGTTCAGTTGTGGGATGTAATTGATGGCAGTAAATGAATAAGTCTATAATTGATAAAATGTCTGTTGACTGAGCCAGCACCAAAACAAATAAAGAAATCCCCATTTCCTAWATCAGGAATTCAATCTAAGTGTCTTTAATTCTAGCAGGCAGTTCTGCTGCAAAGGGCTGGCAGGATAAACGTGTGCTAAATCAAATACAAGAATACTTATGACAGTCATCTTAATCTGAAGCATGCGTTCATAGCGAGTAGCAGCAACAGCAGTAAGAACAGAATATCCAGTCTGAAATTTCTTTTTGCCAGATGCTACGATGAGGGAACACAAGCACTGAGTATACTTTGCCCTGACTGGGCTTTTCCCTACCCAAATTGTCTTTCTGCAGTCATGAATTTCCTACCAGACAGGAGCAGCTGACTCCTTACTTCATCATGTTAGGGGAGAAAAAGAAAAAAAAAAAAGGAAAAAAAGTCACAGGTATGAAAACATTCCTTCTGTGCAGACAGAACAAAGTGCAAAGTGTAATATTTGTCATCCCAATTAGCAATTTTGAATTTACTGGAAGTTTTGTTAGGGAGTTCAACGACAGCCAAAGCAAATTGATGTGTCTCATGAGAGCATTCAAGTGCCCTACTTCATAGGGGATGACATGCTACTTCATCACCACGCTGCTGTGTTTGAAGGAAACCTCCTGCACTTCAAAACAGCCTTTTAAAGTATTCATAGTGCAATCAAAAACAGGTATTAGGATCGCTTTTTTGAGTATCATGACTATACCAGGTAATAGTAATGTGCGCTACTGTAAGTGCACGCACTGAGCATTCAGCATCTCCTAGGATAGCCCAGTACTTCACAGAATCATACCCTTGAAATCCCTATATAAAAAATTCTAGTTCAACAGAGAATGAAAAACTGGTTCAGGTTCCCAAAGATTTAAAGAACTTGTTCTATCACCTTCTGGTGATTTGAGGACAGATCTTTATACAGCACAAGTCATATTCTTTTAAAAAAGCCAAAGAACAAAAAAAGTTCATCCACCATGTTAACAAGGAATATCAAATGGGACCTAGAAAAAAAATTTTTTTTTTTTATTCTTCTTTTAATGGCTTAGAGATTGCCATCAGCAAGTCCTGCAAAATGTCCAAGTCCTCATTTGAAGGATATATTTTGCATGCCAGCCCTAGCAACTCAAACAAAACACTGGGCAATTACCAGGAGGATACAAAAATGCCTAACATGGTGTTGTTTCTTATTAGCAAAGTCCTTAAAGCTCCAGAAAATCTTGTCATTTATACAGAGTTATGAATAACTTCAAGACAGAGTCCCCGTTCCTCCCCCTCCAAGAAAAAAAAAAAAATTGACTCCCACTTTTCATCTGTGAGTACACAGGTCACATCACAATCTGTTTGATGGAGAACATTTAAAAAAACAGTTCATTGATATAGCCTTGACATTAATCGTAGAACTGGGTACTTGGTCACATAAAATATTCAGTAGTTCTCCAGTGTGATTAGTACCATTATTCAAAACGCATGTCTCCATAAAGTTAAAAACATTTAGCCCGTTTCTGATTGGTGATGCAAAGCAGGACCCTCTCAAGCAGCAGAAGCCACAGTATCATGCTGAGATTTTATAATATAGTCCACAAGAAGGCCAATACACTGAGCTACATACAGCTCATTTTAAAAGGATTACAGTCCATCCCTTATCTTAAAAAACTGCATATACTATATCCGTAATTCATTTCTCTCAAAACCACAAGGTAATTCTAGAGATAGAAAAGAAATGAAAGACAAAATGATTTCAGGATAATTTCTGCTGAGCTCTAACACATGCCAAACGGTTCAACAAATATTGAACACCATCAACCACAAGGGTGTTTGCTGACTTGCAGGTAAATTAAAGTGTATCTCTGTTCACGGTAGTTTGAACACTTGCTGACTAAATGACTTTGCRTTGCTAAAACTTGAATCAAACCATTTACCAGAACAGTTACTACAAGTATTTTAACAAATCTATTCCCATCACTCATCGGTGAACTTCCTGTTCACAGCGATGCAGCAAACTCTACGGTCACAGTGAGCTTCTATAAAGATATTACAGTTCCTCCTTTCCTAACAGGATGCCTGTTTGCCACCTACACTCAGAAAGAATCCTCCTTTTCTGTAATAACAAATGTTATTGAGGAATTTTAGTGGTACCAAAATTATTAGCAGTAACTAATTGTTGATAACAACAGGACCACCGGTCACTTCAAATCCATCTGCTGCTCTTGCCCTCCGTTCCTGGGTAATCACTACCCACAATGTGCTCTCACTAGGAGGAAGGCAGGTRCATATCTATATCTACATACATATAAATATATATACATACACACACACACACAGAACTAGTAAAACTACCTTTTGCAAGACAGATCAGCTGCTTAATTCAAAGGTTATTCACTTTGATTTCATGGTGAAATACAAAGTAAGGACCTGGACAGTTAATAACTCCAAGATGACTGCACACATTAGCAGAGTTGTTTATTATACAGAGATATCACATTATATTAAGCTTCAACTCTGTCATTCTTCTGTTCAATACGCCCTCAACTTGCCAAGTTATTCTAGCAACTTAATGAAACTAGCTATAAAACAAGATACAAAGGAGTATTTTCAGAATTACGATGATCAACAAATAAGGAATTTCAGGTCCAGAAGGAGCCATCTGTCCTTTCAGTGGCAGAATCAATTCTTAGAGGAGGACAAATGTAGATTTTTATCCTGTGATGCTCCATTAAATGCCTAAGAGGTGTGCTGAGATAGGTGTCACCATAATAATCATAATAAATGTCCCTTCAGGTTTGTGAAAACCAGCATGGAACTACTGGGGCAATCATTAGGGATGGTTACTGATGTGTCTGATAGAGAGCAATGACTAAACTCATACTCAAGAAATCATCTTTTGATGTGAATAATTCTTCCTCTTACAGCCCCCTCTGAAATCCACCTCATTCCTGTAATCCCAAATGGGGATTATGGACAAAATAAAAATGGACATTTCCTTGCCCTCTGTTCCCGTGTAATCACGCATGTAATCACATTCCCGTGTAATCGCTACCCCCAAGGAAATGGACAATTCTTCTCACAGAAATCACCAGGTCCTTTCCCCAACTCCCTTATCCAAAAATGACCGTGTTTCTAGCCTGATGGGATTAAAGTATTATGAAATAATATTAACACCACAGACATCTATACAAATACTTTTTACAGGTGTATGTATACGGACATGCACACACATATTCTTTCTCTGTGCACTTAATGGATACACTTTAAGGATCTTACGGGATGAAAGCTGCTTTATAAATGTAAGATATTACATATCCTAAGAGACATCTACTTATCCTTTATGATCTTGCTTAATGTTCTACTAAATCATGTTTAGCCTGTTGCCTTCCCTCTTATATCCTCATTTACTACAATGAATTTTAAATTTAAACCTTTTCCAAATCGTTCCCTCAAATGTTCCCCACATCTCTGGAGCAGATTTCCCCACAAACCTGTGAAGAATCTCTGCAGAGAAGCACATAACATTGGTATAGTTTCTCCATGTCAGAGTACTTCAGGTTGGACTCAGAATAATAACAACTTGAGCAAAATTATGTCAGTGCAGGATGCATTTGTCACTCTTCCACAAAATGTGAGTGGGTTTTCTTTGTTTATTTTTTTTAATAAAGGATAGTTAGCATCCTAGATCATGAAAAAGCTAATTCAATTCAAAAGGTCTTCACATTGCCCATCTACCATTCACACACTCATAAAAATGTTACAGGGGCAAGAGGTAGATAGGTATTTTCTTGGCACGCCGGGGTGAATTTTAATTCAGCCAGAAGACCTGAGCAATCTTTGAACAATCTCTCTCTCTGAGAGATATGGGAGCTTTGCCATTAAGTCTTATGGATGAAGGATAAGGCCTAAGTGTATTTTCAAAGAAAACAGAATAAAATTGGTCGCATTCCAGGAGCGTATTTGGTTCTGAGCTTCCGTAAAAGCCTTCAATTCACGCCAGAAGCCCAGCAAGCAACAGCGAAAAGGGCCTGTGGATGGCATCTATTAYGGCAGGGACAGCAGACAACTGAGCACACTTCAAGGGCTGGGAGGAATTACGATTTTAGACCTTTTTTCCCCCCTTAATGAGACGTGTTCATTTAGAAAATTTTGGCCTGTCATTTTTCGTTAGCCTGTTGATAATCTGGAATAATTAGGAAGGTTTTATTTTGTTAAAAACTCATTTCCTTTCACCCTTGAATCACTGCTAAACACGTTCCGTACTTGTCTTAGCTCCGCTCGCTACTGAAAAGCAGAGTCCCGTTTCCAGGATAAATACCTCCGTCGCGCACGTAAAACGCGAATGCAGATTACTGAGAGGGGGGAGCGCAGACCATTCACAGAAGCCAACGCCTCCTTGTTTCGCAGTCAATTATTCACGCTTCCAGTCTATAAGACCATTTTTCTCTCCGTGAGCAACCGAGCGCCTCTCTCATTGCCATGCTGCAGCCGTGCGCCGAGGGAAGGGGAGTAGAGCCAGCCCGCGCGTTTGATCCGAGCCTTCCCGCAGSCCGCGAACGAGCTTGCCCGGCGCGCTCGGGCCGAACAAGAAGCGCTAAGTTAATGAAAACCACGAGCGGCTCACGTCCTGTTCGGTATTTGCTCTGCTATTCAGCCCGACGTGCGGCTGTTGCTAAGGCAACTGCCGCATCCCTTGGCACCACGATAACGGGCGGATAAATGGCTCTTTGTCGGAGCGACGCCAGGGCCTCCGCGCGCGAAACCCCCGCTTCTCCAGCGGGGGCCATTTGCAGCGGGAAGCCGGAAAAAGGAGTTGGGCCCAGGCCGGCGGGAAGGCACGAGGCTCGCGGCGGCCCCCGAAGAGTCCTCCCGCCCGCGGGGAGCCTCGGCCCTGCCTCGACGCGGCACCGTGGGACCAGGCGCCTGCGTGGAGCGGCTGAGCCCGCGTCCGCCGGGGTCCGGTTTCTTCAGCAGGTCCCGGAGCAGGCGGAAGGATAAAGAGGAAAAGGAGCCGACCGGGGTTTCTGGGGAAAAGAGCCGATTTCAGCGGCTCAGGAGGCGCCTTATCTAAAAGGAGCTCTTTGTCGCTTCCCCACCGCTCGGGGGCTGCCCGGAGCGTTTTTATAAAAATATAGCCAGAAAAGAGGCAGCTAAACGAAGCGACAGAATGACCCATTGAGGAGAACAAGCTCTTGCTTTCACCGACTTTAATTAAGATGTGGTCTGTGAAAGGCGCAACGTAGCATTGCAGGGGGGAGAAAAAAAATAAAAAAAAATTACTTGCGTACTTGCATCCCTCCACTGATGATTAAAACCAGGGAAAGTCATTTAGCAAAATATCATCAGCACGCAGGTATCAAATTCTGAAATGACTTCGGCTTTTTATAATGCATGAAGTCCAAGCCAATAGGTGTCACGAAGAACACAAGTAAGAAGTATCAARTACACTGTTTCATGGATTATAGGGAAACGCTACTCTAAGTTTTGTGACAAACTGAGTGCAAGAGTGCAAAAATGAATTTTTGTTTGCACTTTAAGAAAATCCATGTTTATATGCTTAAAGGACACCCTCATGTTTAAAAGGAAAATATCTCTACAGCTTTTCTGAAAGAAATGGTATCGTACATGCTGTTTTGATCAGTACAATAACTCGTCATAACTGCATTACATATATCGACGTACCCCTGTGACTTACTCTATTTTATGCCTTAAAATTAAATGCAAAACATGGTCTTTTATTTATGCAGTGCATTCCTTTTTGCAGCATCTGGTGTATGCGAAACGTAATAACATGAAACTCTTCTAGCCTGTTTGCCAATATCTCATCTAAGAGTCCATCTTCATACTCCCGTATACTCATTTTCAATCCATTTGGAACTCTATTCCAAACTGATACATTGAAAAATGCTAATTTACATTAATGGGAGTGATTGTTTGCTATATCAGAGAGGCTGATTTTTTATCTTATTTTCCAAATAAATTATTGAATTGCCAGATATCTACACTTAACTATTCACTTCCTTGCATGAATATTTTTTCTGCAAGAGAACCCTGATTCATTACAAGATTATTGATCCTTTATCATCTATTCTAAAGCAGAAAGCTATGCATGTAGGATTTAAGGCTCTAGGCAGTTTTTATCTTATATCAATAACATTTGCAACCTCTATACTGCAGGGATAAAGCAGAGAGAGTAAGACACAAACAAGAAATATAACATTTAAATCCAAGGAGCTTAGTTTTATTATTTCTGTTTGATGCTTTAGGAAACAGAGGCACAGATTGGAAATGATGTGCACAAGTGTACCCAGCAAGGCAGCGACTTAGCAGAAAAGGGAATTTGGGTCTGCTAAGCGTCTAGGGAAGGTCCGGGCCAGACCGCCTCTCCTGTCCCCAAAGCAAYGAGCATACCATGTCACTGGGCTTGAAAAACAGTATTTTGACAAGGGGAAGCCACACGCCACGTATCAGACCAGCCCCTTGCGGTCAAACAGACTGGCCAGAGTAGCAGGACTGCAGCAACTTCATTTCCTTCAGTCCGAGCTATTGCGGGAAACGATTTTAACCTTTCTGCGTCTACAACACGCTGTCTCAGGGTGCACTCCTCCCTCTTATCTCCTCTTTTCCTCCTCCTTTGCCTTTTCCATCTAGTGCCTGAAAAGTGTCCTGAGGGTTTGACAGTTCCTATTTAATCATTTCATCCTTCTGTATGGAAGACTGCTGAGCACCACACAGCGAGGTCACCGCCAGCCGGGCATTTCTGAATATCTGCTTGCCCTCTTATCTGCCTTGGTGCCAGACTCCCGCTATCTCGCCTTTTTTTCCCCCCTCCTCCCTGCAGTGTCTGTGATGTTGCAGCAAATAAGGTTCTAAATAACTCCCTTTGCTGGGGAGAAAAAGGGCTGAATTTGCCAATACGCAAAAAGCCTGTCTGCAGAGAAAGATTGTTTCCCAATTTTTTCTTTTAGTTCCCCATGTACTGACAGTATAGTTATTAAAACCACCATTAGATTACAGAAGGGGAGAAGGACCAACAATAATTTTATTTAGTCTTGGAGGACACAGCTTCAATTCCCAGCTCACTTGCTGCATTTTGCAACTCGCAAATTGTTACGAGTCTCTACAAAAGGTTGGTTATACTTTCTCCCACAGTGTCAGACTCCTACAACACTCAGACATGACAGAATTTCCAAATTTTGGTTGTCCTACTATTCCTGTAAAACTAAGCAGGGACCAGGGACTACATGAGAAAAAATTTTAAACAATACCRTCCCTTGGTTAACTATACTACACCAAGATTTTCTTTCAAATTTTCTTGCCTTTAAAGGACTCAGCAGAGGTGCGACACTCTCCCTAGCTCACTTCTGCAGTGCGACCTCTAAAGTAACATCGTCACTGCCACTCATCGGCTCAGAGTTTGCCCCCTACTAGAACTAGGATTTTTGCAAGCAATTTATTTTTCCRCTCAGTACCTGAGCCCTAACAATTCTATAAGCTGTTCTGAATGAGCCCAAAGTTGAAATGTTGGGAATCAAAATGTCATTTATTAGCATCACCAAGCACTCAAATCCACACGTGTGGAAGGGCACTGAGCAAGCACGGGGCGAAGCAGAGCCCGAGCGGGGGCTGCGCGGGCCTCGGCAGCACTGCCCCGCGGTGAACGCAGGGGAGCTCCCTTTCCTCCTCCGAGTTAAGCAGCATTCGGGCGGCCAGACGGTTGACGTGTGYGTGGGCACACACATAACCATAACGAAGATGGCACAATGATCTTACACRTCTCACTGGCCCACGGCAACTATTCTGTGCACTTACACTTCATGGGCTTCTCACACAGCGACCGGTACCGTTTTGTGGCTGCTCCCTCTGCTCTCCTTCTGGTCTATTGGTTCAGACAGATTCCAATAGACCTAGCCAAAACCAAGGGAAAGGGGAACTAATAGCAGGGTGCAGAAAGGAATCTAACTGCAGACTGAAGCGTATACAGACTAATGCTCTCAGCACCTACAGATAGCATAGGCACTGCAGGCACTCACGGTTTTAACAGTGGTTTGCAGAAACATCCAGACATAGAAAAGGCAGCAGTGCGATACCTGCTCTTCTGTCACCAGCACTTAGACACAGTTCTGCAGCCAGAGGGCAATGGACATGTTGGCTGACGATGCTGAAGAACCACATTCACACATTACAGTCGAGGCAACCCTACGATGGCAAGCTGTAGGCTCTGCAGAGCCCACATGTCTCTGGCAGAAGAGTGAGAAAGCATGTCTTCTGCACTCAAGCAGCAGAGTTAAATAAAAAGGTGGTATGCTAGCAGCCACTGACCATATTATGGCCATGAAGGCAATTCAAGTTAATTACTTAGGTCTGATCAGTGAGGCCAACTGGAATCTTCCTGCATCTTCAGYGGTAAAGAATCACGTCCCTCAATCACTAGAGTACCAAAAACATTCTGCACACTCCAGATTTCACTTCTAAATATTTCCAGTATCTATGTAAAATATGGTTGGGTGCAGTCACCCTTCAAAGTTTTAGGAATTATGCTATCTCTTCCTAGGCTCAGAGCTGAGGTTATCCAGGCTGTCAGTCAGCGTTAGAGACCGCTGTTGTCAGTCATTTCCAAACATGCTGGGAAACCACAATTAGAAACATTAACAATGGGATTTCACAGATGGAGGTTACGCACTTTCAGAAAAGAAATGGCATTTACTAGCAATAGGGAAATATTTAAGAACTACTTATCCCCTAATTAAACAAGGTACCGTACTCTAAGCCCTGAATGCTAAGCAGCGCTCCAGCGTGTGCTCATCTTCACCCTACAGAATTACGTTGAARTACTAAGGCTCCGTCTGAGCATTTCTCAGCCAAGATGCCTTGCATAAACAGATGGAGCAGTTTTGCTGTTTCCATGCTGACACATTCAGACTGTAAAAGGAAGGATTAAGTTCAAATTTATCATAAAATCACTTCAGATAGGACACTGTAATCTTTCTATCCTTCTCAAGTATGACAAAGAAAGACAGGACTGTCTGTGTTATGTTTAAAATACACAAACAATAGCTGAAACGGGTGGTGAAACCCCTTTAACAGCTACAGAGCACTGACAGCAGCCCAAGTGGGGGAGCCAGCCTCAAGGACCTTCAATGTTCCCCTGAAGGAGGGGGATGATCCTCATTACACTGATTTCCCAGCACACAGCAATGCATCAACTAACTCCCAGTGGCATCGCAGACACCAAAGATCACCGTATTAAAAGGGCAAACTTCTAGTTACGAGCTGAATATCAAAATCCATAAAGAAGTGAGGAGTACACGTAGGGAAGATTTTATGAGGCTGCTCTGCAGACCCACCTATTGAGGGAAGACTGGCACGTGGCAGAGTAGACCAGAGTTAGACTGCTTTTCTAACTCTGCTGTAACAAAGTGGTTGGAAATGAATGCAGGAGTGGGGCCAAATTAGATTCGGCTTTTGAAGGGAGTCTGGTGATAACTTTCAACACTAGGCATTAATTAATATTGCTGGAACATTTTGAGGAGAAGCTACCCAGAACCTGAACATGAGGTATAGAGAAAAGCTCACTGATAAAGCTATGTAGCCAGTGCAAAGATATATCTGTTAATTCCTACTCAGAAGGTTAAGATCTCCCCCAAATTGTAACTTTTATACAAAATTTCCCCTTGAAGACAATGGAAGGGCTGCTTCTCTAAGAAAACGAGGATCAAATTGTCATGGAGAAACCAACACCATGAAGTTTAACTCCACATCTGCTGTCAGTGATGTCTCAAACTCCTCCATGGTTTCAGCAGTTCCTGACTGGGGAACATGAATTCCATTTTCAAAGTGTTTAAGCTTTCAAAACCTGGAGTGAAAACAAAATCGTCTGAACATTCTTGTGAACGCACCCAAAGGAACATGTCTTGCTAGCCGGAGCCATGGGAGAGCCAAGCGCCCTGCTTCTCCAAGCATAGTCTTCCTACTCTGCATTTGGCAGCGTGTGGTCCTGAATCCACATCTCCACAGTGTAAGAGACTCTCTCAAGTATGACTTTGTTAAAATTGAACTTTGTGAAGAAATGGCATATTTAAATAAAATTAAATTCCATCTAAGCGTTCTGATCAGCTCTCTGCACAGTTACACATTCTGATACTTTTTCCCTGCTGGCAATCTATATTCACATCTTGTGCTGCTTAAAGTGCAGATCAAAACCTCTCCTCCACCACGGACTTTGAGAAGTTTGTTCAACCCTTCCCCTAAAGCTAGAATTTTTTAATGGACGACTTAAGTTACACTAGGCTACTGTTGAAAATATAATGACAGGGCTGCCAGCTGAAAGTCTAAATACCAAAATAAGACAATAGATCAGTCATTCTCATTATGGCTTCTTTGTACTTCCTTGAAATTATAGGTCTGTAAAGGTACCAGGCTTAATTGTCTAGTAAGTCACTGTCTTGCCTGCCTCCTTCCTAAATGCCATAGCACAGAAATGAAGGCTATCTCAGATTTTCTTTTGTTACTCTCACGGGTGTGAAGTAAACATTTCAATCAATTTGTGAAGCACTTTTTCCCATACTACGAGGTTAGCATTACACTGTAATTCTGAAGCTGAAAAGAAAGGACATAGTATTCGGAGGGCAGAGAAGAACAGAAAATCACTGCTGCAGAGAAACAGACCGACCAACCGACTGCAAATATGGGTCACTATTTGCCTGCAGATGTTTGTGCAGCTTAATAACTAATGGCACCATATAAGCACATCTATATAAAAATTTACATTCCACAGCCTCGAATGCATTCCCACATTCCTCCTAGACTTAGACCAAACATGAAGGTTTTGGAAATCCTAAATTACATATTTAGAGTAAGACTACAATTTTCAGTAATGGCCAAAGAATGATCTTCTGGAATAATGTACACCAGTAGAATCAGCTGATTTTGGTTCTCAGGCTCTTTCATTTTAATCAATTCTTTGTGAATATTCAGCATTTACACCTGAAGCCATATTATATCTTTTAATGCCTGGATTTTGTTCTCTGCCAAGAAGCTAAAACTGTTTACAGTCCTAGATGGCACTTAAATACATAGCAGCAGCATCTCCTTGGCACTTTCTTCTAGTCTTTTCTATTTATCTTACCTTTAATGCACCATGTTTTTCATTTGCTCCAACAATCAAAATTTCGGCCATATCCTCAGCATGCTCAGTCCGCGCATGGACAAACAAGGCTCTGCCAGCTTCTGATACATTCTTTAGCACAACTAAAGATCCATCGCTTTCCACCTTGAAGTCTGGGTTAGAAACTTCGAAGTTCAATTTGTTATTTCCCTGGCAGTCATCAAACACCACTGGAAAAAACAGAAGAAACAAGTTTAAGTATCCGCTTTGGAACATAAACTTCAAAGATTTTTAAGTTAGTGGCTTGTCTATAGATGTCAGGAAGAAATGGATCCAACCTAAGGGGAAAATTTTCAAAGAAACTTTATATGACTATAATTTCATAGACAATCTTACGAATGTATAGTTTCAGAAGGATGAAGATATTTTGACCATGCTAATTGGTGAGGTAAGAGATAAATTAAACACTCTGGAAATGATTTTGTGACCACTCAAATCAAAAGCACTAAACGCACATGTAGTTCTTCAAATTGGGCAATAACAACAGAGGCCTTGACATTCCCCTCCATCATAAAAAAGGATTTCAAAAGCCTTTTCAGCTGGCAAAGTAGGTTTCAGATATCTAGTACATTATTCTTGGAACTGCTTGTTTACAGAATATTCTATTTCATATTCTACGGCAAGAATGTTATACAACAAAAATCAAACTATAATATTTTCTTATTAAATATCTGAATTCTGATATAATGCATTACCTGCACTACCAGTATAGCAAAGGATTTTAAGAACTCTTTATTAAAGAATAACAATAAGGTTAATAAACCTGTTTCACTTTACATGGAAGATTTTAAATATTCACTAAGGCTAGCATAAGAAGAAACATGTCTCTATAGCACAAAGGTTTGAGACTTTGCACAAAATACTAGAACAAGTATTAATGGTGTAGCCACCAGCCAATAATGCTAATCCGTCCCTAAAATATTTACCCATGTGTAAAATCCTTGCTAAGTGGCCCAACATCCAAAGCACAGCCAGAACCAAACCTGTCTGGGTAGATGTGACACGTGGGACTGCAGCACTCCTCTGCAAGGTGAAAAACGGAAAGACTTTCCCCTTCAGAGTGGGAGGAAACCACACTCACCCTTCCCATCTGTGCAAGTGCCGTGATCCCCAGGGTCTGGGAGGACAGAGGGGAGCAGTATGGCCACCGCACTCGTGGTGGGAATCCAGTCCCTTTTTCCTAGCTCTACCATACCATCACAGCTTTCCCCCAGCTGATCTTCTGAAGAGGTTACAGCTGACCAAAAAACTCATATTTCAATAAACATATTGGTTTTTGAGGAGAATGTAACATCACCAAATATATTTGTTATYGGGGAATCAATGGAACACAAATAATTATTTTTGCAATGGTGGGGTTTTTCTGTCATCTTCCTCCCAACTTTTTTTTTTTTTTAAAGTAAAATACATTAAAAAAGTAACAGCACTTTGATTGTAATTAGAACATATTACTTCATTAAAAAAATTTACAGTACAGCTAACAAGCTACAGCTAGGATTCATTTTTCATCTGTATTTAACTCAACAGAAAAACGCATGCTAGTTTTTCTTTGATCCTTTGGCAAATTTAGGATTAGGCAGGACACAAGCTTCCTCATGCACTCAGCTCATGTTAGTCCTCTTAGCCATTATAGATTTATGTGATGGCTAGCTTTTAATTTTTTTAGATTGCTAGTTTTTAGGGTTTGGGGTTTTTTTCCCAACTTTTTTTTTTTTGATAGTTTTGCTCCTAAAGACCTACCGGGGTAAACAGGTACCCCAGCATTTGGATGCTGCAGTACTCACATGCTGCATCACAACGGAACCTCAGTTGCATCTAGTCCTCACAGAGGCCTTCATCACCCCAACCTTTTAGCTCCCAAGTCAACTTTTCAGGTTTTGATGTCTGAGAAAGATGTATTTGCATGTGGTTTTTTTGCAGACAATCTGTTCTATATTCCATACCTGCCTCTCAAGTTGTTACTCGAGTTGTTACTGAAGAATTTTTTTACTTAGCTGTATGTTCTTGCTATTTCAATTTTGTATTTCATTTCTATTGGATCTTTAGAAACTGCATTACATTTTAAGAAATGGATACAGACAGAGAAGCAGAGACTACAGACAATCAAAGACAATAGAGTTTACTGAAAATAAAGCACTTTCTGTAATTGTTTAAATTCATTGTGTATATTATCCTGTTGGATTTGGTTGTTTTCAAAGAGGGAAAAAAAAAAAAMAAAAAACCAACCATTTCCCAGTAGTAGGGCTGGCCACAGCACTGCTGGGAAATTTCACAGAAATCCTCTTCATCAAGATGCCTCCAAGCCAAACCAAATTTTGCATCTCTTTCCAGAAATGCCAATTTGAAGCCTGAGCTGCCAGAAGACCTGATGGAAATCCCTTCTTCCTGGACATTCACTGGGATTGAATCCCAAAGTAGAAGAATCACAGGGGGAAAAAGAACTATTGCCAGTTCCAGAATTCAAATACAGTTTTACTTTATGATGCATAATGATGAGAAAAGTTAAGTTAAAAGTTAAGAAAAAGCAAAAAATCCAAATGCCCCAAAATTCAAAAACTGCACAGAAGAATGTGTATGTGACACCGTTTGCTACATCCACAAAGGAATTAGGCTGAAGTGGGATTTAAAAAGAACATCAAGTTCTGAACCTGTAGTCATGCCTGCCTATCGTCTTACTGAGAAGCAGCTAAATTTTGGTCACCATAGTTTCTTGCAGGAAAATTATACAAGTACCTGCCAGAGCTACTTCTGTAGAAGTTTTAAGCTTGCTTACACATTTTTAGTTAAATCCTGCCCCCATTTCCTCCAATTTACTCAAGGGTAAGAGTACTACCCCTGGATTCACAGTGGGATAGCAAAGCGGAATTTTGTCTGCACATTTACCATTTCATTGACTTTTGCTGAAAGCAAAAGAAAGTACAAATAAAAAAAGAAAACAAAAAGTTGTCTTTCCCCACAGCTACTGCAATCCCTGCAGACAAATCTATCCAAGTCTGTCATATCGCAGACTCCTGCTTGCAGTATCTTACACTGCAGTAAACTGAAGAAAACAGAATTTTGGAGCAGTAGCACGTTGAAACAATTTTACAATGCCAAGTCTGCATGACTGCAGTCTGCACCAGTGTCCACACTGTCCTACGGGCCTTGGCTGGTCGCTGAGACCAGRCAGCACTCACAGAAAGATTTCTGCGATCACAGTAGCAATTTGATGGAAGATTCTTTATTAACAAGCCACCCGAGTATAAAACCACCCGTTGCAATTTATGTTGCTGATATGACAGGCATTTTAACAGATTCACTGAAATCTCCTAAAGCTATCAACCCACAAAAAGACAAAATTTCCCTGTCACCACAAATGTGGGAAGTTGAAATTCTCTATTCTAATCACTATATAGATTACAGTCTTGATGAATTATGAGTGGATTGCCTTTTAACTTTTTTTTTCCTCCCTGTAAAAAGCAATCAAACAAGGCCTTAGGAATGTACCTTGTTATATTGAACAAACATGTCCTTCTCATAATCAAAAGGTGCTGGTGACCTACCAGTCTGTTAATACTTTACACCTGGAAAAATCTGGCATCTCACTGACAATTAATTATGTCAGGAGTAAAAAGTCTCCCAGTAATTTCAAAAAAAAAAAAAAAAAAAAGGTAGTAAAGCCTAACGACTATGACAAAATAATCGCTTAAAAACAAAAATGAGGGTTCAGAGTTGGAGTGTCACCCAGCCAAGTTACAAGCTACACAGCCTAGTACTTCAGATGGGCGATGTGGCCAGGAGTACATTGCTCCCACCTTGCTGCTCGGCACTCACAAACCCGCAGACTCCTGCATTGCTGCCATCTGGGTGCACTGCAGAAAGTCAAAGGCCTCATGCAAACTGGACACACAGAATCAGCAGATGTACTTGGATCTATATTTTACATTCACTTGGAGTTATGAATTTGGCACTTTTAGACCTTTCATACTTCACTCATCCATTGACCCTGATTTCTGAAACTCTGCACTTTTTCCAGGGGCAGAAGAGTCACTTGAAAGGGGGAAACTGTTTTCTTACCGTATCTCATCCAAAAGCACTGATGCTTTCAATTCACAATTCTACCACAGAAACAAGAGTATTTGACAAGGTTAATAGCAAGGAGAGGGAAAGAAAATGAAAAGGCTCTGAGAGCTACTGATAGGTAGGAGAGAAATTAGAAGTGGGTGGAAGGAGATGAAGTGATCACAAGGATAGAGAGCAGTGAAGATTACTCGGACCAAGGGCCAATGGAGAAGAAACCGAAACAAATTGTTAAGAGTTGACGATAAGTGTAGCTTCAGATAACATCACTAGTTTGAAGCTGGGGTAAATCYGAACTTTATCAGAACCGTGATACCCCTGGACTGGAAAGACTGGAGAACTTCTCACAAGATCCCAGTTACATTCCCAATCACTCTTCCGATGGGCCCTCTCAGGAACATTTGCTTCCTTAAACTCACATTGCTTCTGGGGAAAAGCCAGTGCAGACACCCAAAAGTTACAGTACTGGGAGTGTGACTCTAGCACGGCCCATGCTTCCCTGCCCTGTTATCCCACACTTGTGCCCCAGGCACTCAGGGGACATCGGAGGAGTTTCAGCTTCAGCAGCTTACTCAGATTTCCTGCCTAGGGCACTGTATCTCTTAAACAAGCTTACAGGTTGCTGATACTCTAAAAAAATCTCTGTATACAAATCTCTATGTACAAGTTTAAGTGATTGATTAGTTCTCCTCATGCCCACCAAGATCAAACATGAACTAATCAGTATATGAGAAGCTACAGAAGGGTTTGGTACCATGGGTTACGGGAAGGTTCCATCAGGCAGAGAAAGCTTTCTAGCTACAAAAGGTAGCTAACCACTAAGGGCATGCTGAATACCTATTGTTACAGGGTTTAATCAAACACAAGGTTAATCCAAAAATCACTCAAGACCAGTCTCGGTACCTGATCCTGCTTCAGAGCAAGACGATGGACTAGGTTGCACCTTGAAGTCTCTTCTAGACACACAGGTCTTAGATTCAATTCATTTTCCTGTGTATTCATGTCTACATTAGACCTATACATGTTCGCCTCAGTGAAGAAAAAAACTATGAAAAGACAGCAAACTAACCACTGTGTGCCCCTACACAGCCAACTCAGCAAGCTGCGTCCTGCAATCTCTCCCAGGGCTAAAGGAAATTTGGGTATGGGACTGACAGCTTCTGAAAACAAGATGAATAAGCACAGGCAAGGAAACAGAAAACAACTCAGAGTCCTACTGAGAAGATATCTAAATTATCACAACCACCAGATTTCAGGAAGATATGGACATCTCATTATAAATAAAACATCCTATTACAAACAGTTCTTCTAAGAAGATCTTTTCAGATTATTATTAAAATAATCCCCAATTACCCCAGAAGTAGTTATCAAAATCCATGTCCGTTGGATGGATATCATGTGCTCTGAGTCTACTAAGGTTCATAGAGAGAAGAGACCAGAACCAGAGCCGCTGGCAGCCTGCTAAACTAAAAAGGTCGTCTCCCAATATATAACCCTGTGCTACCCAGCAACCATGGTGATGTCAGATGTTTGTGATGTACGATGGTGTTTATGGTGCAGTTGTGATGTTCACGCACTGGCCACATAAAAACAAGGTGCGAGTAAAGTTTCGAGATGAAAAGCAGAAAAAAATAGGCAGTATAAACATGTAATTGGCATTATTCATATTACTCAGCTGTAATATAACAGATTGAACAGTAGCCTGGTGAAAGGGTCCACATACATTAAAACCTCTCCTGTCCTCTTACACACACGCACACGGTGTTGGAGCTGAAGGAGTTTAATTAGATTGCAAGCTCTTAGGGTAGCCACCAATTGGTTGTTCTGCATTTATACAGCACTCGGCAAAATCATTCGTGTCTGGTGTTCCAGGTGCTAGAGAAGTGCAAAAAACTAAGAATAGTCACTGTTCAACTATACCCCCAATCTAAAGTGTGGGAAATGCTATTCCAGACATGACTACGAAGTGGTTATGTCTCATTGTCAAGAACTCAATGGGCAATTAAAACAATGATCTAACATTTATTTACATGAAGGCAGAGTTCTTCATTTATTGATGCATATATGACTCTTCTGATGTTCCTAGTCATGCTCCAGCTGCCAAATGAACATCTTTATTGTGCTTAATATGCCATATGGTATGAGACAGGCTCCAAAACTCCATGCAAGCAAAATGAAAATACTGCCAAGCATCTCCCAATGAAAAACAACATGCATGTCACTCATCGCCCTCTGCTCATTTCTCAGCCTCCTGTACTAGACTTTTACTCCTTTTTGTGAGAAAGCTCAGTCTCACGTGACTTGTACTGAGTATTTTTGTCCACCAACTAGATTCATTAATGCTAATACCTGCGTGCATCCCAAGGCTTTAATCACTGACTTTAATTTTATCATCAGGCAACTGTTGGAAAAATGATTCTTGTGTAGGATCCCAAAACTATTACTATAATGATGGGAAATTGAAGCTGTGTTCAGAAATGTTACCTTTAATAGACCTCAGCAAGAAATCTCAAGTTCCTAGGATTCATTGTTTCAGTGCAGCCCACCTCCCAGTTATGATGGGCCACATATGCGAGGTTTCCACACAACTGGGATGTTTATGATAATGAACCACAGATGTTTTAATGAATACCATTTTAAAAACATTAAAAGGTTAGCAATCAGATCTCTCTTGTAAATCTCTATAAAAACAAAACACAAGGTGAAATAAATCTCTTGCATTCAACAGCACATTAAGCTGATATAATCCTCTTTCAAAGTCTTATTTTTCAGAGTTTCATTCTCAGAAATTTTAATGCTTTTTGAGCAGAAATACAGAATCCATAGTTTTCCCTCTGACAAAATCTCTGAACAGGTATTCTGAATAAATATACATATACATACCAGCACATAAAAACTTATTCTGTCTCTACATACACATATACATATTTTTCTGTCGGATGATAGCTAGCAACAAAACAGCTCCTCAATGAGATCTCACATTGAGAATACACAAACACACAGATTTAATTACTATATCAACTAAGCTTAGGATCCTTTTTGTAAATACAGTCTAGCCCTGTTAAATCAGTGGGAGTTTTGGCACAAAGAGAATTTTGTCCTGTGCACCTTTATCCTGTATTCATTCATTTTAACAGGTGACTTTAGAGCATATTGAAGTTGCCATTCTCTCTCCTTTTGGAAACTGTATTTGAGGGAGGTCTAGAGGTGTGAGAAAAGCATGTTACAGCCGCACAAAGGCAACTTAACTTTCCAGCCCAGCAGGCATCTCTTGGCTGCGGCAAAGAGTCCTCCCTGCTCAAAGATATTAGCAAAATACAGAAGTTAAACAGACAGAAAACTGGCAAAGCTGAACTTCATTAACTGGGATGAGAGGAAGGGGAAGACTGAAGCAAAAGCAAATGATGGCAGATGCTGTTGCAGTGGGAAGTGAGTAATGATTCATAAAGTACCACAAGCTACTGAAGCTCTAGCTAGCAATAAACAAGGAGGTTGAGCAAAGACAGCGGACATGCAGCTAGAGAGATGATACGAGGCCACCACGGGACCAGTGTTAGTCACACTGCTGAACCCATGGCAAAAGTTCCAGTACGGGGTGTCATACAAGAGACCAACAGAAACACAAAGTTTTAGGAATCTTCAATAGATCAGTTTGTCTGTCAACAAGAATAGGAGCTCGTATCTGGACAGGCCATACCCATCCAAGAAGAGAAGAGGAACCTCTGACAACAGCTAATGACAAGGGCAGGTGGGAAATAAAAGAAACCTTGCTTTTCAAGCCAGCAATATTGTCACTTGGGAGAAACAGCTCCTCTCCCTTCCCTTGAGATGCCTTCACAACCATCTCTGTAGGCCAGGCTCCGGAGGGAGCCCACACCTTGGTCATTCCTGCTGGTGTCCTGCAAGAACACCTGGGACAGGAGGAGGAAAAGGAACAGAAAGACAGACATGCCACCCGCAACACTTCTGGGTCACTTAAAGTCCAGACAGAACACTAGATGCTATCAAAAGTTAATTCCAACTTTTTGAACCAAAATGAATTCTTAGTGTATAAGTCAATCGGCACCTTTCTCTACACTCGCTGCAGTGGGATGGGAACTGGGAATGGATTGGACAAACACCACTAGAAACCCGCTGCTATCACCCCACAGCCAGATTTTGGGACGAAGTAGACAGGCAATGCTGTTCAGCACAGCACGCCCCCTCCCAAGCGATGAAYGCCTGCCTCGGGGCAGCTGCCACGTTACTCCTGCCTCCTCTGCAGTTAGCAACACCCCCCCACACACACACACAGACAACTTCAGTTTTACAAAGCCAGTCCCTTTAAAATGAAATCTAAGCTAAAACTTAACAGATGACAGAAATTGTATCCTGACCCCCTAGGGTGATGATGAACTCTTTGGATGCCCAACTCCAAATTTATTTTGGAAAGCAAAGTATCTCCCAGTTTTTGGTGTCAGCCCTAATCTCTTATCAAGCCCAGTCCTGGCAGGTGTATCAATGACTTGCCATCATCAGAATTTTTTTTTTTTTTTTTAACTGGAGAGTAGAGAATAAAACTAGAAAGTGATCAAAACCCCAATTTTTCTAAGTCAGACAGGTTGATCATTAAAATATATGAGTTCATCATTATTTCAAATCTAAAACTGCTCTTGAAATAATGGGTTTGTGGCTCAAAAAAGCTACAAGCAAGACTAAAAAGTTCCTTTACAGAAAGCGTCCTATTGAACTTTCATGAAAATGAACAAAATGAATGAATCTAATAAAAATCCTTTTCATAGGAGTTTTTTTAAACAGAGTTTAATGCTAAATTTCAACTCTGCAGTGGAACTGCTATAGAATAATTAAAAAAAAAAAATCCAACAATGGTAAGGTTATTGCCTCCCACATCATGTTTACGATCCTCTTGTAGATACATAATTTCTTTATATGCTTCCTGAAAAAATTATAACAATGACTTATTTTATTTAGCATCTGGATAGTCAAAGATGGAGGAAACATAAGCAACAGTACAATTCTCATCAAAATCTAGCAASGATCACTTAACACGCACAAATACACATCTATATTCAATTTCTTTGGAAGTGCAAAAACCAAACAACAGACTTAATCTTTGCACAGGCTAAAAATGTCTGCACCGGTTACCTGCACTGGCAAACATCCCCGTGCCATTTACTCCGGATTTGGGCACACCAGCCTGTTAAACTGCACCAATTCGGCCAACAGTTTGGCGCGCGCAAGAGTGTCCAAACCTGCCCTTCCAAGAATACCCTCTCCACACTGTTTGCAGTAGCTATTAATATTCGCAGGTTTTTCTACACTGTTAAAATATCCGGAAGGAATACAGCACTGATAAGAGTGATGCTTCCCACAGGTGCCAAAAGCAGAGCAGGGACACTCGGGGCCGGCTGCAGCCAGGCGGGCTGCTTCAGAGCACGGCAAAGCTCGGCCGGCACCGACGTCAAGGACTCCCATGTTTCTCGGCACAGATAGGCCTTGCTTATCTTTGCCTTTTCCACAGACCTCCCTCTTCCCTTTCCTTGCAGACAAAAGCATCCCTCAATCACATCTCGTCTTCAAAAAAACTCACTTCTCCCAACATTGCTCCATCCACTATCTCCAGCTGCTTGAAATTATGGGAAAATCCAAACACTACAATAAAAACTACAGCAAAAAAGCCCTCAAGCCAGACTTCACCAGCTCACATTACATATCTTCACAGATCCCTTTGCTGCCTGTTGTCTCATTTAGGACAAAAATCTAACCAAGTGGAAGGAGCAGTAATGACTTCTCAGCTGGAAGTTATCCTGACTTATTCATTACAGGGTAGACATGTTATTAACTGATCTCTTCGGTCAGTGGCTGATTGTAAGGCATGTTAATACTGCAGCTTCTGCTCTTAGCCCTGGAGAAAAATTACAGTTTCAGCAGAAATGGGATGTCAGTGCACGCATCTGAAAAAGCCTTTGATGATGCTCTATCACGGTCATTGACATTTTGAACACAACACAGCCCAATTTAAACAGAGCGCTTGTGTCTATGCGAATGCAGAGGACACTTGCACGGATACTGCGTTTGGGTAGCCACAGCCTCCAAGGAGCTGTCACGCGTGTGGAAGAACATGTCATTTCACTGTTAACACAACGCTGCTTCGGAACAGTCCACCCGACCCCGAGCCCAGCAGCACGGTCTAGAAAAGACTCCGTTTCATCTTGCTCGTGTCAATGAAGGAGTTTCCCATTGTGATGCAAATGTTCAATATTTTTCCTTTTGACCAGATTTACATAACATTTTGCTCAGAACCCCAGGAGAATGTAAGAGGAAATTAATTTTAGATTCTTACAAAATTTTACAAGCTGAGTCTGTGACACAAATAGACAGAATCAAAGACATTCAAATGTATTCAATATGTTGTGATTCTGCAAACTACTGTGAGAAGTTTGTCAGTCTGAAATTATTTGTATCCTATAGTAGAGCAAGATGGAACAGAGGTCATACAAGAATTCCCAGTGGGATATAACAGATAATTTTTTTTAAATGTTGTCTGAATAAAGAATCAACAAGCTGTATACTCTTGACCATGAATGTTCTTGGCTTCTGCACAAACACACATCTGATCTTTGAGCAGTAACCCTAAATGCTATCCCAACCAAATTTCTTGATACATGTAATTTATTGAAAACTAATCAGTTGGAGTTATATTCAGCAGAAGAAACAGGGTCCCAGGAGATTTTAAATATGTAAATAAATTGCTGCCAGTAGATGTCAAAAAACAACAACAAGCAATCAGTCACAGGAAATCACTACAGTGCAACCAGCACAAAAAAAATCCCTTATTCATGCCACTGTTTTTAGAATGTCTCCAAAGCAACAAATTCATTTAGTAAGGGTTTTCAGTTAACTAGACAATTAGCTGCAGGTCATGGGGATTTTTTCCCCCTCAAGTTCACAATTAAAACTGTTTGTCTTCAAGGTCGGTTTGTTATAATTACAGTGATCTGTCATTTCTTAATGTGATCTGTCATAACTTCTTGTTTCTTCCTCCTCCGCCCCCCCCTTTTTTTTCCTAGTGGCACACACTTGCGATGATACTCAACTAAAAGCAGTATTCTAGGAGCCTTAAGTGAAATTGCTTGAAATTCTGACGTAAAGTAGATGAACGGAAGATTCACCAACCAAATCGCGCACGTATTTCTGTTTGGCTGAAGCTTGAGCCGGTAGGAAGAAGGCCACTACATGACGGAAACCTCATCCCGGGCCTCGCTGGAGGAACGGCCGCTTTGTCCGCTCCTTCACTTGGATGTACGAATACCTCAGGGATTTGAGGATGAGAGAAGAAAAATAAACCATCTTTCATCCCATACCAACTCCATGACAGCCACTCTCACGCTCACTTTTCTCAGAGATGGGGGGGGAAATTGCTTGATATCTCTCTTCCTCTAACAGTACATTGAGAAAAGGAGTCAAAGTGCAGGAGCTTTTCATTAAATAAGCTATTAATACAAAGTGCTTTTTAGGCATTATCCACAGATATTGTGCTGAGGCAATATTGACTATCTTCTCAATCTCGGGTCTTGGTTTCACCTCCTGTATATTATACTGCTAATCTGTAATTCAGCAACGACTTGCACAGACTGCTTCCTAACCTCACCGCTCTGATAAGAAGCCAGGCTATAGGGCAGTACACGCTAGGAAATGTGAAAAAACATCACTGCATGGACATCCATATAGAGCTACCCTTTYCTGCAGTAATCACCATTACAAAATGCTTTCTCGATGTGCAATAATGTTTTCTTAAAAGGCATCCCCAGGAATAAAGCTTTCAGCTTGTGCCATGCGCAACTTATTTCCAAATAGCGCTCAGTGGTAGGAGTTTGTTTCAGAAATAGAGAATGACACATCATTTACAATACATAAAAGGAAATACGAGTGAGTAATAAATCCACTGTGTAATATTTTCCTTTCAAAATGGATACTGTAGGTTGCTGGCCTGTTTTCCCAGCTGCCGAATGAGTAATGCCATGCCTGAAAATCTGCTCAAGCCATTTATTCAGTGGGTACTTTAACTTTCCCAGGAAAAAAAAACTGAAACAGAGTTTATATCCCTGTTTCCAGGGAAAACCTTTCGCCTTTTCATCTCCTCCATCAAAGATCCTGACAGCAGAGGAATGACAATTCCTCAAAGATCTTTTGACTGAGTTCTCTCAACGTTTAAGGATCGCCAGTAGAAAGATTATTTTTCCAAAGGGATCTGATAACTGCACAGCAGACCTAGATTCTTTCTGGTCCTCAGTCTAAAAATTGTGTTATTAAAATATAGCCCTAGGCCACAGTTTATGAATACCTTTCCAGAATACCTTTAAACATCTGAATTGCATTTAAGTTTGCACAATTAGTCAATGGTTAAACTTTTGTTTTACTCAAGTATTTTGCCAGTTCCAGCACACAGACCATCCTATAAACAACAGAAAATCAGCTTCACAGCCTGCTAAAGTGCAACACTTGTACGAGATTRACCAGAAAAGCCACCTCTCAAAACTCCTCTGGATTTAAACTCGTTCAACTTACATTTTTCTCTTTCAAACAATAGAGTTTGACTAATGGTTACAGAACCAAATAAGCTTGGATCGAATTTTGGCTCTCACACTAAGATCAGACGAGGAGCACTGCTGAGAACAATGTAATTAAAGCTGCACCAGGTAATCTTGCTCTACACAGTCATTCCCAGCGCAGTTTCTGTTCCCATCAGACCCAGGCTTTTATGCTTTAAAGACAGACAGGCTCGGGCATCTTCCACAAGAGAACTGACCGGAGAGAAAGTAAATTCTGCCAGGTGAGAACATTTACAAGCAACCTGAAATTTGTCTGCATAGATAAACCAAGGAAAGAGCATCAGGCTACTGAAGTTTTTTGCCTGTTTTTACTACAAAACAATGAAAAAACAGGTAACATATAACACAATAATGGTTAAGTGACAAGCCAGATGACAACGCTGTTCTAATGCTCAATTCTTAAACAGGCCGCCTTGCTACATGGAGGCTCACATGTAAACAACARCAGTTGCATCTGAAGCAAATGACAGTGAAAACTTGTTTTAATTACTTATTCCATGTTTCCAATGGCCCTGACGTTTGGCTGCTGCTAGGCACTTTCATTTAGCGCTATGCACGCAATGTTTCTAACATATAGTTTGCATCAGTGCAGCCACAAGCTAAGGTTGAAATTAATGCAGAATTTGTTCCAAGCCTTTTTGTCAACTTCAAGGGACTATGGATCAGGCCAATAACTAGCAGTTTTTGCAGAAAACACTGATCAAGTGGTAGGATTTTTCATTATATTAAACTCCAGAGCCAACAAAAGGTGTAACGAAAAGCTATCTGAGCCAAAATCCTGGATATGAACATCCACAATGGGGACTGTTTGTTGAACCAAAGTATTATGCTAAAAATGAAAAACAGAACATCTCCACTTTGGAGATTAAGGACTCTAGAATAGCTCTAGTGAATAATATATCTTATAAAGTAATATAAGTATATAAAGTAATAAAGTAAGACTATATAAAGTAATATAGTTTTATAATATTTCTTACTAGTGTCAGATATATTTATTTTCATGTGGTTCACACTGGAGACAAGTCAGACTAGATGCTGGCCTACCAGACAGTAATGACACCAGTGACTTGGCGAGCAGTATATAATTAAAGTGTTATTACCAAGTTAAATACTCTTAGATTTAATAAATTACAAAGTTCCTAAGTTCCTAAGACTATATGAACTCCATATTGCACTGTAATCGCCAACACAACAAAATTTGCTCAGGTCATTCAGTGGCAGACCTAAATCCACTGATTTCATTCATTTGTTTTTAATGTAATAGTTACTATACTTTTTTTTTTCCCCCAAGTCAAATAGATGAAAAAGGCACACATTTTTCATCTACCCTTCTCTTAGCTGAGACTCGGTATAGGCACCATTAGTTGTACATACTCTGACGACTGGCACTAGGGATTAGTGATATGGATTTCCTAAACTACTACCTGACTTTATTTATGGTGTTAGAGTACAGAACCTTAGCACATCTGTTTGAACAACTGTCTCTGTTCTTTCACATTAGAGCAACCATAATGGTTACAACGCTTAAGAAGTTTAGAGAGATAAGATAAAAYTCAGTCAATCTTTGCTTTGCTCCCAGTTATAAACCTATTAAAAAAGATCACTAAATCTGCGCATTTTCCAGCTCACGTCTCCTTCCAAACCATTAGTCTCTTGGGACACAATAAAGCAGCCTTCTTCTGTACTCTAACATATCTCATCTGTGTTGCACTTGGCTGCTGGCTACAAGCATGACAAAGTGAGATATCTGGTCTGTAAATACGATTTGCCAAAAGTTTTCAAGGGACACAGTGTAATATATGCATCCATGTGGCCTCTTAGCAACTTTGTATTTCTGTACAGGATTTGAGGCATAAATTAATAATGAATTGTGCTATATCAGAGAGCACATGTGAGACATTTATAGATTTAGGAACAGAAAGATATCAGAGATGCCTTGTCATCAACTAGCAAGAAATATATTATTATAAACTCCCCTGATTAGCAAGTTAACTTGGTAGTTTGAAGTTTAGATGAACTCCACAGCTAATTAAACTTTGTTCAGTGCTTCTGGAGGCTGTATGTTTGCATTTTAGCACATGCTTTATTCTGGAGTAAACAGTTGTCATTCACTCATCACCAGATGGGTCGCGTTAAAAAGCTAACAAATTCAAGGAAACGAGAATACAGAAATGCCATACACTTTCCTACGGTTCCTAAGAAAATAACAACGGTGACATAATGCATATAAACACAGGGGAGCAATCCTGAGCACATGCTGAAAGCCCTGCAGACTCGAAGAATATGAGCAAACCGCAGCATCGCCATGCTTTTCACAACGCAACTTGGGTGATGATTCCAGTACAAAAGATTGGTTTTACAACTCTACACTTGTCTTAAACACTTCACAAAGTGATGGATTGTAATTATTCACTAGAATCATTTAACAATAGACTAGAACTTACATCAATGAATATTAACTAAAAATAAAATTAGTTTTCAGGTAGCAACCGCTTTGTGTATTCAGCCTGCTAGACAGCTCTCATTGCCTCCCTTCCCTTCTCTCTCCCGTCACTGCTTTGCATAAGTACTCTATTATTAACTCCTGCTTTCTTGAAACTAATGAGACATATTATTGTATGGGCAATACCTGTTATTGTATTTCAATGCAAAATGATATAGGTACAGTGTTAACATGCTTTAGAGTTGTTCATCTCATTATTTTAAGAATTCTAAACTCTTAATCATCACCTCCAAGACCTTTGCTTTCCAAACCTCATTAGTAAAGTTTCCTTGCAAAGCTGAAAGCTAAACAAAAACAGAATTTGGTGCAACCATTCAGTACAATTTATTAACACCCTGAGGCTGTGCCAGAGACAAGTCTGGTTGTTATTCATTCTTCACCACCGTGGAGGCATTCAGAGAAGGCTGAAGCAGAGACAGAGCTGGATCCTGAACAGGCATGAAGAGCACAGCCCTACTGCCCATCTCCTGCGCACCAAGCACTTCTCCTGGACGTATCCCAATGCCAGCACCTGTTAGAAGAGACGGAAACATCCTCCTGCAGGAGGAAGCAGAGTCCAACAGCCCTGGCTTAGGGAGATTTGGTTACCTGGCCAGTCAGGACAACTGACCAAGAAATGCATGACAGACCCTTTTCATTCAGCCACACCTTTGGCCATCTTTGTCTCCAGGCCGCTCCACGTACTCACATCTTGACAAGCTCATGACTAAGCAAGTGCTGAGGACAAAGCACAGCCCGTTCCTCAGGGCCCCACGATTTATGCCTGCTTGCCTTGCTTCCGTTAGCTCTGCTGTTGACACCAGCTCACCTGGAAGGCTCCGGGGCAGTAACCAGCAATATATTACACTGCATGATTTGGTTACCTTTCCAGAATTACTTCCCAGTTCTGCACTCCTCCTCTGGCTCTCCAAAACACCAGAAAAATAAACACTACTTACTTATTGCATTCACTTGCTGTTCCAGGAGACTCCCTAGTTCTTTCATATAAGTATCTATAATACCTTCCTTTATAGTTGAGGAAAATAAAGCAACTCAAGTCTTCATCGTAGTTAAGACAGTACATTACTATATTAGCCTCTGACTTCAAAAAAAACCCCTGATTCCAATAAAATATATCTAAATTATTATTAAGCACTTTTGACACACATTTCATTCATACATCTCAATGCAGTAAAAATATGATCCCAACTTGACATACTGGGAGTTCAGGCTCCGTAACTATAAAAACTCATTTGAGGATACATAACTAATGAGTCCCAGAGCCAGGACAAGAACTCAGGCATCCTATCTCCAGTGCAGGGACTTGCCAACTGCCCACAAATCTGTAGGTCACTAATTTTATATGTGTGTGTGCATATACACATTCAAATATAATATATACATGTATATATAAAAAATATACACACATATATACACACACATATTTATACACCCATATATATGTATGCATGTGTGTGTATATATATATGTACACACACACACACATACACGTATATATATAAAATGGTCTGAATCAGCAAAGTTGCACATACCCCAAAAGAGCAGTGGACATTTTGACACAACTGTCAACGAGCATTTGGGAAGAAATCCAGAACTGCAAGGATAGTTGACGGGCACTGGCAAAACAGGTGCAGAAAGCTAACCACCTCCTGAAAGCACCATTTGATTACAGACAGCAGTACAAAGACCGTCACTTTCAAAGGCAGCAAAGCTTTTCATAGGCAGAGTCACATTAAATTTATTTCATTGTCTCCTTGTACAGAAGCAGTCAGTTTATTTGCACTGAAATGGGTTTTGGCTACCAGCACTGACAATTCATTTGTTCAAAATGCATACTATGACCTACAGAAACCAGGCACAGCCACAGCAACCACCTGAGAAAGTTCATCTCAAGGGCAAGCACATATATGAAGTGTTGAAAATGTTAGACTGGGATGCTCAAATTGGTACTTACAATTAAAGAAGGATATTTAAAATTCAGAATTGCCAACATGAGCATCCAAACGTAGAAGACTGACAATAACTAGACACTAATATTTGGAAACCGGACACCTAGTGCACTTAATTGTTATTAGAAAAGAATTAAAATGCACTTAGATATCTTTCTCTATTAACACAGTTACTCAGAAGAGAACTCAATTAGGTAGTAATGCGTGCAAAAAAAGAAGGTTGAAGTGAACAGAAAAATTGCGGTCTTTTTCTACTTTGATGATTCAAAATCTGTTTAAGATATTTCACCAAAGATTCATTACTATTAAACTGCTCCCCCTGTTTGGCAGTCCTCAGGAATCAACTGTTCCTCAAACTCCAGCTCCAAATGCTGGAGATTTCCTAGTTATAGCTAACATTTTAGGTGATGGAAATTATTTTTCTTTAGAGCACTTTAGAGTCAATACAATTTTTTTTAATTTTTTTTYTTTTAACAGTCTTCAGACTGATCTCCACTTTTGGAGAAAAGTAAAAGTGTTAAGTTCTACCAAAATACCTTCCACTCATTCCAAAACCGGTTGCAATTTTAACCTAAATTCACCAAATATTTTGAAAGGACTTTTTTTGTTTTAATAAACAGCGCTAAATATCATAGGCTGTTAAAACAGAAAGTGTTTTAATGGAAACATCCTTTCCCTCATCCAAGAGCTCCTCAGGCAGGATGTTAACTGTCCACATAGCAGATCTGAACCCTTCTCCTCCATCTTTAGGACAAGTGCATGAAGCATAGCTATATACAGTACTCTGCATTCAAGCTGCAGTTCTTAGTCTCCCCTCTTGAAGTTCTCTCTTTATATTTGAAGCCAGAGTCCTGTCTCCCAAGCAGAGGGCAAAAGCTTTCTTCGTGTTTACAGGAGAAGCGAGCACTTTCCACCACCGTGAGAGCAAAAGAGCGGCTAACACAAATCCCGAGGCCTTGGTTAGGACATTCACCAAATAGGCTTCAAATACCAATGCCCTATTCCCATTATTATTATTATATTACTGTCTGAGTGAATTCCCTAATTCTTAAGCCATTAGACAGGGGATTTCATTAATGGGCAGACGGTTTGTTGTACAAGATGGAAAAACCACGTCCAAAATGAGCACTCCTACAGCTGAGCTCTTGGAGAAGGGCGACACAGGCATTATAATTTTGGTGAAAACAACCCTTCATGGGTTTTCTTCTTACAGTTATTCTAAGTGCAATGTTTCATTCCAGGTCAAAACAGAATAATCCAATTTAAGCAAGGAAAAAACAGATTTTTAAATGTAGTGGGCTAAGAAATTCTCACAGGCCAGAAAGATRTGTTATGAGGAGCGACCCCAAAAAACTAATATACAATAACACATAATAAGCTATTATATAGTTTTTAACAGCTGCATCAAAACCAGAATTTGAGTGTTTTAAAACAATGAGATTAAAGAGATTTGCAAAAAATACRAAAACATCATTGCCCCATTAAAAAATACCACCTTCCAACCAGTAAAACTTAGTTTTGTTCTTTGAAGTACTGTGCGAGGCAAACCAGATAAACTTTTTATTTATTTTTAAACACAGCCCAATATCCATCCTATGCGGAAACAGAAATACTGGTGCTGTGTAAATTAATTTCTTGCTTATTAAAATATCACCACATTCCCAAAGGCACAGAAGGGAGCTGGGGATTTCTCTCTTCAGATGTTACTTCCTCTATAAGTCTTAAAACTTTACTCACTGCACCATTTTTTAATCAATTATGTATAACTCACCATTACATATATCAGCTAACATTTCCCATTAAGGCTACGTATTTTTTGACTGCAGCTGTGCTGCATGGCAAATAAGATCCTTTTATAATCATCTGTCATAAAAACAACCTATGTTAAAGATTCAATTTGGTTTGCATTTTTCCTCCCCAACAGGTATACAAATTTCTGCTTACTTTAACAGAGCATTTACCTGGGAAGTAGGAGTTCAACGGTAGCATTTTAAGAAAGTCCAAAAAGACACTTCTTAGCAAACATCAGAGCAGAGCAAATAATTCAAAATAATCATTTATTTATTGGATTTGCCATTTATTTTTCTATCCACCACAGATTGCTAAATTCTTAAATGTAAATTATTCATGAATTTCCGCCAACGCTTCTTCCATTTAAATAACTACAAAAATACAGTTGCGATTATTCAGATTTCAACATTGGCTCTGTCAGGTTTTGGAGCCTTGGTTCTCTTCCACCATGGCTTGCAACCTGCCAATTTAGGATACATTTCAAGCATTACATTCGAGGACATGCTTCAAAATTTACTTTGTCAGGTCTGCCCTTGCAATTTGTGCTCCGAATATAATGTTTGCTGACATTTCCATACTGACAAAAGCTCTGGTGTAGACACTGCTGTATCGTGCTTCAATGGGTGTTTGTGTGTCATTATTTCAGTTATTTTCAGCACCAAAGTCATTACAAAAATACATAAGAAATAAGAGTTCTTTAACATTAACTGCTGCTATGTGTTTTCTACTATTTATAGATGTGTTCCCGGTGCCCAAGACAGGAGGACTCTTGCATCTCAGTGTCTGCATAACTGCAGGTCATGCAGACTTTGGGCCATTTTCACCCAAAAGTCTGTGAAGCTACTCGTGAACCTAGCTTAGTACCTTAATGACTGTAGCACCGTTTTCCTTCCCATGTGCCTCGCGTCCGTGCTGGGAGCCGAGCGACAGGACTAGCACGGGGCCAGACCCGGACACTGCTGCCGGGAGCAGAGGTGGTGATGGGCGGTGTGAGGACACCAACGTGTGGACCCCCCAAACCGCTCCGCACGATTACCCCGCGGCGGGCGCAGCACAGACAGCACGTACCGCATGCATCGCTGTGCCGAGGGGAACGTCCCCGAGGCCCCAGCGCAGGCTATAAAAGGCCTCCTTGTGCTCCGACACTTCGAGGTCTTCGCCAGACTCATCRCAAGCGTGAGACTCCCGCCCAGGCAGAGGAAAGTGGGGGACGCCCCGCTGGAATCGGGGTCGAGGCAAGGCGACGGGSCCCCCAAAACAGGAAGAAAGAAATACCTTGCAGTTATGTATTAGAGAGCTGAAACGGCATTACTGCGCATGGCTACTTAGTTTGCGTTCAATAAGCCTCATCCTTYGGCTCAGGGTTATATTCACCAAGGATCCTTCCGAACTTGCATAAAACACCCTTTTTTGGGTGACAGGCAGGGGGACAAAAGGGCCACACACAGTCGTGCAAGTCTCAGCACGGTAGTTCATCGTTCTTTCAAACTTCCAACAGTTTACTTTTTCCATCGCTTTTTCAGAAGATGTGTCTTGGAAGAGAAAGATTGTAATTGAATCTCCCGACGTTAGCAGAGATGCATTTTACATTCGAGAGCCTCATCTTGCTTCACCAGGTTGAACGCTTGCAAACCAGCAAAGCCAGGTCCCTATAATACATTCCTCTTTCCGCAAAAACCGCAAGCTCCAGCAGTGATGGGGAAGGCACTCAGGTGAAAAGATCCAAATAAGAAAGGATCATGTGAAATAAGGAGAGATTACAGACTGTGTTCAGACTGCTTCTTTCAGAAATGACGTTTACGTGAGAAATGCACCTTTATAATGGTCCAGGCAAAAAAGGTGGTCAGGGAAATAGTAATATAATCTAAATATTAAATCTAATTTAATCTAAAAAAAAACAACCTAAAATTATGTTTGTCTAATGTATGCCTGTAAAATTATGTTATGCAACTGTAGCTGTGATTTATAAACAAAGCATTTAAYAGCAGGATATATTCTGTATATAACTTTCTTTGATGTCCCTGGGCTGCACATCAAAGGAGGGAATATAGCCTGCTACTCCGTAGGGATGACTCTCTGCAAATCATCCTGCCTCTGAACAGGAGCCCATAAAAACTATAGTGGGGACACATTTTGTCACTCTTTGCAGACAAATGCGCGTGGGCAGGTTATTTCCACTGCATTCAACAAATCTTTGATCAAATCACAGCTGTCTGGTAATTACCTTTCAATGCAAAGAACAGCATAGATGCTACCGAGCTGGGGAGTTAGTTATAGCTCTTAAAAATTAGAGAGGGACGTTATTCGGAGAGCAACCTAGCGAGGTTGCTGTGAGCGGGTGGGGTGGGTGGATATTCCCAGASCACCGCTCCCTGATGTGGACTGCAAAACGTGCTCGAAGCCATAACACGTGAAGGCAAAACAGAGGAGAAAATGTGCATTTCATAGCAGTATTTTCCCAGCAGCACCGATGTTGTATTTTTTTTTCCTCTCCCTTTTAAAGTATTTCAACAGTATTTGAAGGATCAACCTGAATGCTTTTGCAGCCCCGATACTAGATAGAGGAACAGAAGTAAATCAGTTAAATTAAAAARAAAAAAATTTAGATTGCACACTGCAAAAATTTGTGCAAGCCACTGATGCCGCAGCAAATTGATTTTCCCACAGGTTCTGCAGCTTTGCACTGCCTTTTGAAGTACAGACGCTAGATATATTTTGCTACATATATTTCTCTGAACTAGTGCCCATAACAGTTTTATATTTTGCTGAACGTTTTCCAGTTGATTAGTGTTATGTTTACAAAACTATAAATATAGGATGATGCCTCCTTCTTGAAGTAATTTTACTTTTCTCCTTTATTTTTGTAAATTGTTTTTTGCTGTATTTTTTAAATAAATGGTGCAACCATAAAGCTAAAAATAGCTCCCCGCACTATATTTTACATACAGATTTCCTTTTCAATAATGAACAGTATCAAAATAGCTGTAACCATCCTTTGAACAAGCATGTGACACGTGCTCAAGTTCTTAACACAACATTAACTAATTATTCAATAAAACAGAAAACTGTTGTGTCATTTATCAGATGACACTATAAGAGGTTTTTAAATAGTCTTTGGAGTTCATCTTCTCCATGGCCCGCTTTGCTCTCATCACTGGAATACACACAGCCCGGCTTTTGTTTGTTTGCTTACTTGTTTGCTCCAGAGGGACATTCAGGACATGTGTTTTTCTTTACCTGGCTTTATCTGCTAACCTGAATATTTATTCATGAAGAATGAATACAATACTCACATGAAGAGGATGCTAATTCTTGCCTGTTGCCCCCCCCCCCTTTTTTTTTTTTTTTTTTTTTTTTAATTCCCTGGCAGAACTGATTAGGAATCTGAGCTAAAGTCTTTTAATGTCAGCGGGGGTTTTTTTTTGCACTGATCTTGGCAGGTTTTGCTTAGGTCCTTTCTAATTGCAAGATACCCTATTGAACTGAGGGGCAACTGTACCAGCACCCCAGCCTTCCCATAGGTATTTTTCCTTCTTACCTTTCATTTCCATGATTATCTAAGAGTAGTGCCCAGAGGCGCTGGAGAAAAGGAGAGCGTCCGCGTGCGGCGTGCRAGACGCGCACGTCCGCGCTGACATCCCCGCGGGGCTCAGGAGTCCCGGGAGCGCCCTTCTCCAAACTCGGACTACATCGCCCCGGAGCAAGGGGACGTCTTTGCTAACGACTGCACCGAGCCGGAGCCCGGCTTCTTTCCAGGCCTCGTTACACAACAGCTGATTTCTCGCCTCTCCTTGGGACATTTTACAGCGCTCAGTACTTCTCCCCCGTGCTAAACAGTCTGTATTGTGTGTTGGACAGATCGTAAACAATGCTAAAATTAATTTGCATCTCCTACGTTCAGCTTCATCCCCTCTTAATCGTTCTGCTGTGTGTTTATTTAGATAAGTGCCTGACGATGCTATTGACACTTCAAAGAAAATAAGCCATTTTCTTCGCACACATGCCTCAGCATTGCTCACATACACCAAAAAAATGCAAAGAGGGATAAGATCAAAATAATCCTGGCTTAATCCAAATTCCATTTCCCCAAATTTGCGAGCGTTGTACTGCAAGTATTTCACTAACACTATATCATTCTGCCCTCCCAAGAGCCGGGAACCTGCACGCCAGGCTGCTTAGGCAGGTCCCATTGCGAACGGCAGGACAAGGATTTGTTTTTATTGCACCTCTCAACTATTTCTCATTTGAGAGCGTAGCTCATTTTAGTCCTCAGATAAACTCTATTCCAAACACACTCATAACTCCTGACACTTATTGTGGTTTATTATTTCTGTCTGAAAAAAAAAACTTGCAAGGTAATAGAAAATAATATTCTTTCACTACATTAACTGATTTTCCTTCATTGACATTTTTAGATGTTAAATTTGGACTTAACAGGTTACAGGAAACATTCACATTTCTGTMAAACTAATAGAGCAATGCTTTCTTGCCTATTTTAGACCTATAATATAATTGAACAAGAAAACTTAAAATAAAGTTCCAGAATATTATTTTCTTTTTATAACAGACCAGAAATATGTCACAGAAACMTGTTTACTTTGAAAGTTTGGAATAAAAATGAGTGATTTGTTTTCCCCTTTTTTGACTGTACAGTTGCATTTTAATCTCTTCTCCATTCCAATTCATTTCAACCACCTATATCGGCTTCTAGATATAACACTCAAAGATGTTCAATACTGATGTTATTCCGAATCTGGTAAATATGCAAACAAAACATTTTGTCATTAGACATAGGAGTTTCTGAAGCTTTTTTCTCCATCTTCTTATGTTTGAATCACTTTGAAATCTCTTCCATATAAACCTTGAGGTATACAATTTTTAAAGCTAGCATGCACTAATGATACTGTGCTCTGCCACTAAATAGTTACAGGATCTCAAATAATCCTGCATGACAAATTGTTTAATAGAGATGATGCCAAATGTGGCAGCATTTCTGCAAATATGTCCTTTGGAAGAAATATTACCACCGTAGGCTCCACTTAAAACTCATCCCYGTGCTTATTAAATATTTAATGAGTTTTGAGTGAAGAGTTTGYGGTGCTCCCATGAATCCACGGTCAGAAAGCCTGGCAGGCAGCTYGCTCTTGTCCGGTTTCTGCACGATTCTAGCCCAGTGACAAGTGTCTGAGTGCATGAATGTGAATGACATTACGCGTTCAGATTACCGATGGCTGAAAAAGCCAGAAGTCTTGTAGGAAAGACGTACACCCTCTGCGGTTCCTCTAGCACACACTGGAAAGACTGGCACTACAGTCAAGGGAATAATAAAGCGATCCATCAGCTTCAGAACTGWTTTCAGAAATCTGCATGATTACTATTCCTTTAAAGAACTACCCCAGCTCCCTCTGAAGTCAATGGAAAGACTTGAGCCAACTGGTGGGATCTGGCATAAAGTCCTAAACATATTTAAATAAAGCTGAAGCAGTTATGCATGCACTCCCCTCAGTCGCAGGTACARATATATATTTGGATACCTAAAGGATCATCTGTGTATTTACTTACCATAATTGTTTGTGCACTTTTGAGAACCATCTGCGCTTATGAGCGCACRAAGTTCTGAAAAATCTGTGCCTTTATGTTTCGCTTCAACAAAAGAGCCCTTCTTTTCTCCTCCCTAGTTTAAATGGTAGTRTTGCATGCACACAGTTAGACTTCCCGATAAGGCTGAGAGGTATTTATCTTCCAMGAATGTTGCTGTAAGTGTTAATTTAGGGAGTTAAAAACACATCAGCTTGCTACATTTACACAACACTTTCCACCACTGATCAGGTGTCATTAAAACCTAGGAAACAGCCAGTTTTGATTGTAAAAGACTGCTTTAAAAGATTCTACAAACCCACCTAAATAATGGCAGCTAAGGAAACAGCCACYTCTTGGTGATTTCCCTCTCGGGCTGCAAAGAAAAGGCAAGGAAMAACATGTTTGCACAGTTATCACAGACTCAGCAAAACTGGAAGCAAAACAAAAAATCACCTCCGAGCTGTCAGCTCGGTATTGYGTTCTGCCATTAGGAGCTTTTCTGTAAGCTAGGCATTAAGAAAGTGTAAATGATAGCTTCACAACTATATATTTGTATAAACTTGACAGCTGCTTTCAACGCAGCATTGTTAATTTGAGCTCACATTTAATAAAGTCTCCTCTCCCCGTTATTGGGAGCAGCACGTTAGAGTCCATCTTTGCTTAACACCTTTCTTTCCCTGTTGACTGCTCTTTTCTGAGCGTTTAGGCCCTGTCTGCTAATGCCTGCTTTAAGCGCTCCCCCCTCCGAGCAAGCCGGCCAAGGCTGGGGGCTTGGTGGCGAGCTGGAGGAAAYGCCGCCCAAAAGAAACGTGATTTTAGTCTCAGCCCCAGCAACCTGCATTGTTGCAGCAGAACCAGCCAAGAGCTTGCCGCACACGACAGACTAAGTATCTCAAAAAGCCACGCTGAAAATCGAGGGCGATTTGTCATGCCCTGGTCTTATGTCCTTGTCCCGGAGCACTCAACAAAACCCTTCCTAAAGCTCCCTATAGCCTGCACGTCGCCCAGCTGCCCGCCTCCGGAGAGGCCATCCTTGCAAGGAAAAGGGAACAGGAAAGCTCTCAAATTATCTCAGATGGGCCTGAGAAAGCAGCACTTAAATACATACAAAAGTGGGTCAAGCCTGCTCGGCAAGCTTTTCCGCAGACAGTGCTCCAAGGAACTGTGTGGAAGGGAATTCCTGGGCTTCTTCCAGCCCTCGAAGAGACAGAGGGAGGGCTCCCGCAGGCTGCCTCTGCAACTGCTGCCTGCCGCGCTTCGCTTAGGTACCGAGGGAAAATTGTGTGTAAAGGGGAAGGATGGCTTGGTAAATGCCAATAAATGCCAAACAAAGGAGAGGTTGGAGGTCTAACCATTCTCACACAGCTCCATAATGCACTGCATACTGTACAGTTATCCCAAGTTCATCACAAAGTAGGGGAAAAAAAGGACAAGCTCAGGAGCCAGACAGTACACGTGTTACAGCGTTGTCTTACTGATTCTGCTGTTACCAAGGTCACACCTGGCTGTTGAGTAACACCAAGGCTGCTTTTCCCCTTCAGGTATAACCACAAGCAAAAAATAAATTATTCATTGTAGAAAACATCTAACATGAAGTTATAACTTTCCTTCTGTACTATATACACAGAGAATAATGCCAAAAAGACACAGGAGGCGAACAGAATTTGGGGAGTTACTTTAGGCAAACAGAGTGAGAAAAGATAAACTAAGACGAAGGAGTAAGAYGAGAAGCTCCCAGTGAACGGTAACACCAGGCTTGAGCACTCCCAAGCCTTCCCCTACCTCAAGGGCCAGCTATGGGCCCTAAGCAGTTTTCGGCATGGTCTCCCAAGACTTAATTCCCTTAAGTCCCAATGCTTATTCAGACTTTACAGTCCTGTTTCTCCACTTTCTCCCTTAAGCATAGATGGTTCAACTCGTAGAACTGTTAGCTTTTCCCTCAGACTTGTACTGATACCCTGTATCATCCTATTGTTTTATTAACTCAGTCAGTTGGCAAAYGTAGTGAAGAAATAAAAAATAAACTACTTTACAAAATGTGGAAGTGGTTTTACTATTCTATCCACATGCTCTTACTTGCATGCATTTGGGCCCATCACTACCACACTGCGGGAACAGGGKGTGTCCAGGACTTGTAGTTTACCTACCRGCTTTAGTTTGTGCTTCAGTTTATGCAATCTGCAGAAGAGAGGCTTTTGGGCTTTTTTTTTTTCTTTTTTWAAATATATAGACAACAAAATAGCAGTACAGTTTCAAAGTAATAGCAGCTATTAGGAGAGAGAATAGAAAATATAATAAAGTTTTATCCCTTGAGCAATAATCTTAGGGTCAAATCCCACTGTCCTGTGTCAGGAAAATCCTTCTCTGAACATATCGGGGACATGAAGGTTAGGCTTCTCAGCTTCTTTCTTCCTCTAGCCTACAAAATCATACAACTAGGAAAAGAGACCCCTCCATCTGGCATTTATAGTCTTGGAGGAAGCACACATCTGGTTTTGGGCAATTCTTGATCTGAAGGAATGCAGGGCTGCATGTCATAAAATGGAGCAAGGAAACAAAGTCAAATACTCTAACCGTTAATTTCATTCTGCCCAGAGCAATTACCCCATAAAATATACTCTAGGAAAGCATAAAATGCCAATGTGCTGCTGCTGCAAAAAAGTACTAAATGTCTATAAACAATTGAGGAACTACTAAGGAGTCTGTGTCTATTTCTTAGCATTATTATTTTTAGTGTAGATATTCAAGTTTAAAGTGTATTGACCAAAAGATGCTGCCAGATGAAAGAAGGGTGAGGAAGGGAGATCATAAAAGTACCATTCTTGTGGACTTTTTAGTAGAGAAAAGCTGCTTATTAGCTTTGGAAAATAGGGGCCTTGGAGACTAATTCACCTTTGAAAGTGAACTATAAACAGGTAATRGGCCTGTTTCTGTGCCATTTAATCCACCGGCCTCTTCCTATCAACTTTGTCATCAGGCTTCACATCAGATTCACCAACAAAAGCACTTAGATCCCTTAGTATAGTAACCAGCATATGTATKCAGGAAGAGATCAGATTTTTTTTGACTACAGCATTACAGCACTCTGTTGACTTCACTTGTCATTTCCTTTGCACGTTCACTTCGGCACACAACCGCGCAGTTGTACCTCAACGTGAAAATCAAAGACTTTCCACTGTCCCATGCCTTTATCTACCGAAAGCACTTGGCCCAAGGAATTTCAGCACAGTAGCTTTTTTAAYCGTACACTGACATATTAGTGGTAAAGCTATTTTGCACTTGGGCAAGTCCTCAAAATTTGGCATGTGCAAGCCACACCTCAGTCAATATTTTTCGTTTCCCTACGCCTGAACCAGAAAAGGCGYGAGAGCCTCTGGCTGTGCAGCTTGAAGGTATTGTAACACGAGGCTAAAAGCATCAGGGTCATGGTTTTCTCCATGAAAATTCAATTGTCAACTTTGACCATGATAGTGACTATCGCACACAATTTAACATGGGTTTCTTTTAATACACAAAGCAAAGACATTTTAAAGGTGGGTTTTTTTCCCCTGTCATTCATATTAGCTTATAAATTTAGTCTCTTTATCAAATCACTCCCCATTCTCAGTCAATATATAAAATCACTTGAAACAGAAGAGGAAGACGATTATCTACAGGACAGTTGAACTGTCTTAACAAAAGGACCAAAAGCAGCGATACGGTGTTGCCGATTCAGCCTGGACAGAGGTGCAATGGTGAGAGAACTGCTGAAGGAGCTGTACTCCCCCATTTTTTCCAAAAAAGAACCAATCATTTTCATCACTGTTTCGCTGCATGAGTTCTTTATTTTATCAAGGTAAATTGACCCTGTCTGCCAGACTTTTCCTCTTTTCAAGCCTTAGAATTATTTTACATCTCAATATAAAAAAAATAGGTCATTTCCACAGYGCAAGAAGCTCTGTAACAATAAAAAGGCCATTCTGCCCGTATGATCAACAAGGCGCAGAGCAGCACAGAATGTTGTCTCATTCTCTCTCTAGGTCAGTCTAGAGAACTGATACAGGAGCATATCTGTTCACAAAGGCACATCATCTCGCCCATTAAGAGAGCTTTAAGTTAATGCAATCAATGCACTTTTCAGTTATTATTGAAATGAAAAAAACATGCATTGGAAGGAAATCTACYCTGAAATTAATGCAAGTTAGAAAATAGATTTATAACCATGTGAGCATACAGAGGGGAAAAGCACCATYTACAATTTATCTCGGTGTTAAGAAGGGGAAAAACAAATGTTTTAAGAGCTACATGTAGCTTTGTGATGGTTGTCTACTTTTGGCTACTAGGCAGCATCAAGGACACTTTTTGAGGTTCTATTCARATTTAAGTCATCTTTCATTTTGGATTTCAGAACAACGATTCCAAGCACACACTCACTGAAAAAGCCCTAGATTTTGGCACAGAAAGGGTGAGCATATGCCATTCAGGTCTACAGCATCTCTGGAATTGTACCAAATTAAAAGAAAACAGTGCAAATACTTTAAAAGGAAAAGAYTGGTTTAACTCTCCCTCTTTATTAAAGTCAAGAGCTACAGCTCCATTAAACACAGAAAAGAGACGCAGATCTCATAAGCCCCACTGAAGCTGGTATTCAAGCCTCTTAAAAACCACAGAAATCCTAGGCTGTGGTCTGGTCCACTTATTTTCCCRAATCTTTTACTTTTCTGTGTGACTAACACACCTCATTCAAGTYACCAATGCACTCAGAAGTATCTGATCCAGAGGAGATGAGGTGCTGTCTCTTGCCTCTCCTACAATCTAATTTTAAGCCACACCACCATATTCCCATTTCTAGAGAGCTCTGAAAATTTAGACAAGGCAAGAACTATAAAGCAGTTGCTGCAACCATTCATCTTTTGCACAGTTTTCTATTGATCAGGGCACTCATGCAGGAARATGGAAAACCAGAATACAAGACTAAATAGCTGAAAGGCTCCTCCATTACTTACACTCCAGAAGAGTGATTAATCAGTTGGTTTTCGGAAAATACTCTCCAGTCCCCCTCTTGAAACTGAGCTATTCTGCAGGCAGGACTAGAAAAACCCTGGGGCCAAAGAGAAGAGGACATTACTCCTGTCCTTTACCCTCTCCCTCAGAAGAAGGCTCATTCAGTCAGATGGAGGTGAATCACAGTCTGGAGACACTTTTACAGGTAGCCAAATTGGGAAGTGCCTGAGTTGGACTGAGTCCASCTCCAGAGGTTTTCAGGAGTTTCGCTCTCCATTGACTGCACAGGAGATACAAGCAGGATGTGAAGCAGAGCCAGGAACTTAAGCTAAGCAAAGAGCTCTCCATTGCGCTTGCTAAATGACCTAACGAAGAACTTCAGTAATCGGGTCTCCCAGCAACACCCTGCCACTAAGCTAGAAATGATGCGCATGCCTTTAAAGAAAAAAAAAAATTAGGCAACAAGAAGTAGCTGAAATTAGATGYAACTGCAGCACCTATAGTCCTCTGAAGAAAGATCTCTGATAACCAGAATTTAGAAGTGCAGAACCAGAWTCCATAAGAACAGTTACATATGTAACGGGTACATATGTAATACGTATATGTAGCAGAACTACATCAAGGTACGGGGTCAGCTCAGCAACCTAGTCCACAAATCAGGAGAAGATTTCCAAAAAAGTTAACGCATAAACTTGAACACACATGACTTGAAACGATTGAGAACCCCAAGCAGATATCACGCTGCCTCTCCAGCAGTATTTCAGTGGAGCCATTACCCCCTCCAGCATTTTGTTCAGTAAGGTTCCTGGGGCTGCAATCCTAAACAGGCAGCRCTAAACCAAAAGAATTGAAGRTATTCTGTCAAAATGAGATTGTTCCAGTGGCCGGTCTTTAAAGCATTTGTATTAGACAAGATACAGCCAGCTCAGTGTTTTACAGAATTACTAAAATTTAAACCAGGACATGCCTGAACTGCAACCCTTACTGAGGCAAAGGTATTTTTTCCTCTGAGACATTATATCATGGCATTTAACAATCTTCGAAATGCTGATAACTGCGTACCAATTTGGCAGATGCTTCAGGATCTTTCAAAACTGAAGGCAAAATATAACTACAGAAAATTCCGCACAAATGCAACCTCCAAGAAAATTACAAAATGATTCACAAAGGCCCATTAAGCATGTTCTCTGCCCTGCATACTATATAAAGTCCTAAACAATGAACATAGTATGAAACAGCCTAGATTAATAGTTTTTTCAGTGAACAAATGATTTCACATCCACAGTTAGGTTCGGAGTTGAATCACAAAAGCAGCGTTATACTTCAGGAAATACTCTTTTCTCTCACTTCAAGCAAGACTAACACCTGATCTACCCAATAATGCAACTGTTGCAGCTGACAATGATTTCATTAAAAAACAGTCTATTAAAATGGATTCAATGGCATCTGACATTATCCTTTTCCCATAAATTGCGTGTGGTAACCGTACCATTTAGCCATACAGGTCTGAAACAAAGAGAGCGAGAACAATACAAAAGCTTCAAAGTCTTTGCTGTTTTTTCAGGTCACCCTTTCAAAGTSCTTGATGTTACAATCGCCTTTGCCTGTACCTTCCCATGAACAGCTACACAACAGCTCATCTTCCCAGCTAACCAGGGAATATCCTTGCTAAATTTCACCACAGAGCTCCATCAAGGAGCAYTTTCTTTACTCCTGCTGCCATTCCTTGGGGACTTGTGTTATCCACAAAGCTAGGAAGCTCCCTGGCCAAGGTAGTGGGAGAGATCACTCCCCACCTGTGGGGAGCCAAGTACTGTGGGCCATGTACTTCAGAGCTTCGTACCAGGTAAACATGGGGTTGAGGAAAGAGGGACCTGGGGCAGGACAAGACAGAAAACTAGTGCATTTGTTAGACCAATCCCTTCTGAGAGCCAGCATGGAACACATTGCTGGATTTGACCACTACTGACCAGTTTTGACCAGTCTATTGACCAGACTTACAGTATTCACCAAGAACCTCCTCGGTCTCAATGCTTTGTGCAACCAGCCAACAGGCCTTTCACCAAGCAGCACAAACAAAGAATAAAAATACACAACTAGTTTTAAAAACAAGAGTCCATGGGAAGTGGAGAGCGGGGGAAGCACACATCAGATAACTTTGAAGGAAAACATTACCACAGTCAAATTAAGAACGAGACTAGGAAAACTGCTGTCTGTGGTACTGTTGCACCTTCAGCATCCCTCACCTCCTGCCCACATCACCTCTCTGTAGCTGAGGCCCTGCCTCAATTTGCAGACCTTCCCACAACGCCGACAGACCCCCAGGATCAGCAGCAGCTTGCCACGACTCCATCGTAGCAAGCTGAAGAGCCATTAATGAGGAAGAGTGGTTAATCCAGCTGCTCAGCAGTTGGCCCTTTTATCACCAGACAGGGAGCACTAAAACCACCACAGCTGAGCCCATAGCACGGAGATCTTTACTGCGATACAAACAGCCTACCGGGGTAGGCATTAATCAGGCTGTACAAGTAGAGAGCGCCGATTAGACTAACAATTCCTCTCTAAGGCTCCATGATTAAAACGGACTGAAAATACATATAGAGTCAAAGACACACAAGAGGATACTGAGCACGACGTAGGCAGCAGCGCTGCTAGGACTGCCTGTTTTGCAGCAGCCCTAACAGCCAGTTATTGAGCTGCCTTTTAACACGGGGCAGTTGGTTTGTATTACGGCAGTGTCTGAAGCCCTCACCGTGCTGCCCAGATTTCTATATGGAGCTTGAAGGAAACCTTACGGACCTCAATGCATCATCAGCATGGCCCCAGTTCAGACTGATTTCCTGCCAATACACACATGAAAATGGCTTTGTTTTGCTACTGCCTCAGATTTCTGTTTTCGGAAAGCAAGGCAGTACCTTCCAGCATTCACCATCCGCTAATGGAGCTTCAACAAGCTYCCGTTGCTTTTTGATCCAGTCGCCCCAAGTGAATTTCTCCAGAGAGCTCCTTCGTCTGGACRCTTCATTTGTGATTCTGGGAATTAAGTAGCAAACCAAACTTTAGCTCTCCAGGTGCTTGCAATTCACTCCTTCCTATTGGCAGATGTTWAAAATGCGTTTTAAATACTGAAGGCCTCACAAAACTAGGTTTGTGTAGCTGCAGTTTTGTTTTCCTAGTTTTTACCATGTGTCCCACAACTAGTAACAGTAAAACMTTTTGTACAGAGGAAAGATATTTTGGTATTAAACACAGTGTTTTATTTTGGTTTATTCTAAAGTGAAAAATCACACCCTGGTCTGTTGCCTCTTCTGGTTGATCCCATTTTCCTAATTGGCTCTTGCTTTCTGCCAAAAATACTCTCTGGAAAGCAGAGCAGCCAAAAGGCAAAGGGGAAGTAGGGGAGGAAAGAAAAAAAGCCGCAGTAATCTTTGAGCTCCAAAGCACCTTTGCAAATAATGTGATGATATTCTTGCCTCACATTCAGGATTCATGCAGATTTTTCTTGTACTTCRACATACTGTAATGGATAGAAATCTCATCCTGTGGACATAGTCTTTGATCTTTTCCAGCTTTCTCCTGACCATCTCATGTTGTATCTCTCTGACCCGTTCCAAAAAAATGTTTGTTCCAGTGCCCTGTTTCCCCACAGTCGGAGCTATTCTCATCCTGCACTTTCTCCCCTCTCTTGCATTATGCACTCTTTTTATCTCTCAAAAATCTTTAAAATTTTCTTTTCTCAGCTCTTTTTAAAGTTCTCTCCTGCAGTTAGCAACTGAATGGCAGGCTTCCTAAATTCACTCACTATAGAATGCCTCTAATTTACAATTTTCCATAATTTCTATTGTGCTACATATTCCCTTATACTATTTAATTCCATAATGCGTTTTGGGATACAGAGAATATACTAGGTCAAAACTAGAAACACCAAATAGCAAATATGTAGTTCAGAATTTTGTTTACATTGAAATACATATACATTAGATACAGTTAATGGATATTGGAATATTACCTCCTTAAACTAATATGATATTAGTAAAAAGACAAGAACTTGAACATAAGACTTTTTTAAAATGTAGATGAGCCTGTGAAATAATATCAGTTCATAAAAGAAAGTCATTTAAAATACTTTAGAAACTAGAGTAAGTTTGCAAAACATGACATTTTCTCCCGATTCTGTTAYGATATCAGAAAAATACCATTTCACAAGGAGTGGAAATTCAAATAGCCTTAATATCTTTTACAAAATGTGCCTATTTTAAGTGCTTTTTCTTTCACTGGCTTTGGTTGTAGAATCCTACAAAAATGAATGGTTTAAAAAAATACATGTTTTGTGCTTTATTTAAACTGTTGTAGGGTTCCTTTTCAAATGGGAGAAAGACAGGTAATTAGACTGAATTATTTGTTTAAAAGTTTTATAATTGGTCTGTGATTTACAAGTCCTGGCTCTTTATATGCTCTTAAATATAATTTCACTTCAATTCTAAAGAAGTGATGACATCAGCTTGTAATACACTGCCTTTCACGTAATTGTAACCTGGCTGAAAACAGAAAATTGGCAGAGACTCGCGGTTCTGCGAGCAGCTCCGCTCTGCAGCCGTTGGGCCAGGCATGGTATTTATTCATCAAAACCTGGGCAGCAGGAGTTCCTTTCAAAGGATCAAAGTCAAAGTCACCTATAAGGTTTGCACTAAATCAAACAAAAAGATGATCTCTTTCTTTCTAGGGAAATGACATTTTCAGGAAAAAATTAAATCCTTCACATTTAACATGTTCCCATATACATGAGTAGTTTTTCAAGTCCTCAAAAGTTTGATCCAAGCCTCAAGTACATTCARGTGGAGACTGGAAGACCATCAGTCCTCCTAGGCCTTAGCTTAAATTTCTCCTGGACTCAGTTGCTTTGGGTTTTCTTTCTTCTCAGGACTTTTACTGTTCGAGCATCGCTGCACTCCTTCCCTTTTCTGTCTCCCTCAAACACACGTGCTGTTCCCAAACYGTTATGCAGGACGCTCAGCAGTGAAAACTTGGCTATGCTGTTATTTTTTGCCTGACTGCATTTTGTGGCTAGGGCATTTATAGAGCAAGCCTGGAAATACCAGATCCTCATGCAAAACTCCTTCCTCCCAACTAGCCGCTTTTTCCCATCTCCTGCAAGAGAGAGGCTTCCTTCCCTGAGCAGGGCTCTTGATCTCTGTGAAGGTGTTAGCAGGAGGTTAAGGTCTTCTTTGATTAATTTCTTGAAATCCGGGTGTTTATGCATGGTATTAAGTACAAGAAACTCCCTGGAAGACCATTTAGATTTTAAAGCTGGAATACATCAATGTAAAGTTAACTTACATTATTCACCTTATGGGCATATGAGGCAGTTTGAGGATGGTTCTGAAATTCTGTGGAAAAACTTAAGAAGGTGAAATCCTTCCCCTTTTTTCCTATGAAACAGCATAAAACATTTTCTGATTCTGATTATTTCAGAATAGCCTAATCAAAGCAATGCACACGAATGAAAAACATCCCCAGCTCTCCTCTTTCTTCGCTGCCATCAATACCTGGCACCAGTCCTCAGCTGAGGCTTCCCCGGACTCGAAGCAGGTCCCTATGCAGGGCACTATGCCGATGGAAATGTTCTTAAGTGTTTCTCTTGTGAGGGACACAGTGATCACCTCTAAAAGGCTAATGTTTTATCAGCCCTCCCTGGCATGCCAGATGTAAGGCCAATCAATAGATAGCAGCTTATTTCTWAACGTAAATGTTTCCAAAGAAAACGTTCTCAGAGGCTCTGCTGTGCCTAGCAAATGAAACAGTCTTGCACCGGGTAAGTCACCTGCTGTCCTATATGGACTACATCGCACAGCTGTAGGAACGCTGCATTTCCAGAGCAAGTGCCCCGAGGGCAGATAAATAACTCCTCTACTGTTTGCTAAGTGTAACTGGAAAGAACCTAGCCTGTATTTGAGGTATAGTAGCATATCCGATTAAACTTAAGTGATTCTATTACACCTGTGATTTTACCACGTCCTTCTATCAAGCAATCAAGAAGCAACAAAAATATGCTACAAAACTTCAAGTTTAACTCTTGCAAATGGAGCCAGAGAGGCACTTTAATACATTTATGTAAATACAGCATCACTAATGCTGTGAGTGAGTGGAAAAAAAAAATTCTAAAGGAAATCTATTTTGGTATATAGATTTAGAACTAAAAAGATCATTTGTGTTTTAAAATAATGTCAGTGGGGTCTGCTGTGCCATTGATCTTTGAGCAGAAGTCTCCATTTAATTCAACAGGGGACTTCTGCTTGAAAATAAAAGGCTAGAACATGCCTGCTATATTTAGGGCCAGCTGATATAAAACAGAACAGCATTGATTACAATAGATATATCCTGATTTACTTCAGCTGAAAATTTGGCTTTTAAAAGCTAATGGAAATCATTTGTACATGCTACAACAGTACGATGTAGAACAGTAACAAGTTCTGAGGCTGCATTACTTTAAATGTCAGCAGGTAAGCCATCACCTTAGAAGAGAATTTGCTTCTAAGCTAAATCAGCAGCAAATGAAAGTCGCTTTTTCAAAAAACTTAACTTGAAATATAACTGTCACTGGGGTTGCTTGCTTACATGTTGATTCTCCGTGACATGCAATTTTGCAAGTCTACTTTTGATCAGAGGGAAGAGGAAAACTCAATTTTCTTTTTAATCAGCTTTACCTGCTGCTAATACAGTGATGGAAAAATTATGACTCAAGTACCCTTTTAACAGAATTTAACTAAAGCAGGATTGATTTATATTTATCCTAGTAAGAAAAAAAWGTCTATTATCATAGAATATATACGTGTTACTTAAGTGCTTTTTTGACCTCTACACATAAAGGAACATGTGCTGTAAAAAGCAATACAGGGAGTAAGATGGACATGTCACTTTGCTTTAGAAGACAAAATAAGGTAAGATATTATGTGCAAAGGTTAAAATTTGTAAAAGCATCCATACAAGTTAAGAAGAGAAAGTAAAACAAAAAAGAAAAAAAGAATCACGCTTGTACTTTTGGAGATGCTTCTCAGTTCTCCAATACTGGCAACTTTGGAAATGTTTTCTAACAAAAACACTCAGGGTCAAACGAGAATTCAAGGAATTCAAATCAAGGAAACCACCTGATCTGCGAATACTGGGGATCAGATGCTGCAATCTCAGGAGTCCTTGCTGGATACATAATTTTCAAGTTTCCTCTGGTATAAGATGGTAATTAGTGAAACTAGAGACATGTTTGTTTACCTCACAATGTAATGAAATGCATTCATTTCTAATTACAAATTAGAAACACAAAACCCATTAAAACATAAGAGTTGAGCAAAATTACATAAACAAATCTATTTCCTCCAACTTCACACTTGTTTAAATAAAGGCAGTGTTATCAATAGTCTTCACCTTATTTTAAAACACAACTGAGAGCAAAACATCAAGTTTAAGAGTAGTTATCCCAAACCTGAAATTTCCACTTTTACATAACTTTATCTTATCATCCAAGAAGTATGTGGAGGTAACAAGAGACTGTACCCTTCCCACCACAGACAAAACATAAAATAGAAATTAAATGGTTCATCAAGAACTGCAACTGTAACGTTGACCTATTTGATAGAAATTTCAGAAGAAATATTTTATGTGAAAAGGCACTTCAGAAAACTTTCACAAAAATTTCCTATTGTCATGCTCTGTAGCTCAGTGCAATTTTTTTCCCCCAAGGAAAACACCTGAGTCTTYACTCCATTATAACAGCCAGTCGCTTATTCTCTGATCGCCATTCAGACCCCCCATAAATTTCTATCGCTTCACTGCAACCGGAATGCACACTATTGCTTCGCGGGGTTCGATACGCTGCGCGGACGCATGCCACGTTGCAGAGAATGAGCGGTTCCTGCCTCGAAGTAGAAAGGCCGACARACTGATCAAGACAAAACCTTTGGTCTCTAATAAAGAATCGAACTCCTCGTACAGCTCGAGTAGTCGAGCTTGCCCGTCGCCGTGACCTTCAGCGATAGCTGTCTTCTCCGCGCTGCACGGAGCCCGGCAGACCCTCACTCTTAGCAGCCCGCAGAAGTTCAGGGCAGCTTGAAAGGCAGAAGGTGAAACCCAGGCCAAATTTGCAAGTCTATTGCTACAATGAAGACCTGAGTCTCTGTGCAATTAAATACCCACCATTAAACTACCTAATGAGTATTCTAATTTCATAGTTTAATGGAATTTTAAAATGCGTTGTTAGAGAGGGGACAGGGTAAGCTTCTCGCCAAGGGCTCGCCCTTGCTTCAGATTGAAGACTGTGGCAGAAACAACTAACTTCAATCACAGTAAAGCTAAGACATATAAAAAAGAATTAAGCATTTTAAAACTGAGATAGATGATAAACACTTGATATACTTATGCTTGTCTTCTAGACGTGCATTTTCTAAATGTATTTAGTTATTCTATACTTCTGACTTAGCATTATCAACCTGAATAAGTAAATTAAGGCTACAAAATACCTTCTCATACACTGTTGAATTAGATAAGGACAATAACTATTCTGCAATAGAAGGATTTGTCTCCCAGAGTGTCTCCAGACTGAAGAGACAGACATCTTAAAGAAAATGAAATACAACTAAAATAAGTCCCTAATCTATATCAATTTCTATTTCACAATCAGCTCCAGCAGATGACCTTAAAGTCTCATAGGAAAAGAACTTGGGTGCAAATGGAAATGTAACTTACAGCTTAAGTAAATGGGCAGGTTTTTTCTTTTCTTTTTTTTTTTTTTTAAGTTTGTCAGTAGATGTGAAAAAATATATATCAGAGTTAGTTTTCTACTTCTCCAGAAAAATCCTCACGACTGTCCCAGCAGCACCCCAAGATCGGTTGCAAAATGCATTCTGTGACACTGCAGGTCTGTTTGAAAGAGGGTGGAGTCGCTGCTAGACTAACCTGCTTTACAGTACATCATGCAGTGATTAAAACTGATTGGCACTTCCTTAGGGAAGGTTACTGATTGATTATTGATTCACCATTGGGAGATTTCACATCTCTGCTTCTTATTTTAATGTTAGATTTCATCCTTATCAGCACTGCATTTATAGTCTCACATCTCAGACACAAAAATAATTTTAATTAAAAATAACTAGCCAATATAATGTCATATATTAAAGGTATTCAATATCAGCAGCATATCCCTGCTCATYTTATATTTTGATTCAAAGAGATGATTTAGACCTCTAAAGAGATAACAGATTTTCTGAGCTTCTGAATCAGTGAGCCTGAAAAAAATCATCAAAACAGAAAAAAAGGAAGCAAGTTTCATGTTTTTGCTATTTATCTGTTACTGCGAGTCTGCTGTATCCAGTATCTAGACCACTTCAGCAAGATGTCTACCCACATACCTAATTTAAAACATGCTGACCAAAAAAAAAAAAAAGTATCAACAATTGTTGAGTTGGGATTTAGATTTCAAATTAATCTGGGAAGGGATCAGACATGTTTCTATGTTTATCTGGAACATAAGGGGGGGGGTCTTTGCTGGGGGGTCTCTGCATTACTGTAATGCAGACAGCAAGTGATGAGCGTTTGAACAGAGGCCCCAGAAGCACAAACACATACACAGTTAAGTGAAAATGATACTGTTTTTCATGAACGAATCCACTAAAACTATGATCTCTTGCCATTCATCTAGCTAAGCAGATAAGTGATAACACAATTTAAGATGAGCTAATTATCTCCTGCTTATTCATGATGTATCTGCTGTTCAACATGCCTCCTCAGTCATTCTAAAATGCCTTTATTATCGAGAACAACAACTGCACGACAAAACCAAATTACATCCGAGAAGCGTGCTTTCCACCACGGTTATGTGCACATGATGCTGCGAACTAGGAGCCCCCTCTCTTTCCTTCTGTGCTACGTTTAACAAAACCCAGTGTCCATAGCTGGAAAAAAAACCAAACACACGACCACCACCACAACTTTGAGGAAAAGGAACATCTCTCCCTGCAGCAACTGAAAAGCTGATTTCCTCTAGCAGAGCATGATCATCTCACAACAGTCGGTTTGTTCAGTCCGTTCTTCCTCTCTGAGGATACTGTTAGTAAATACTAAAACATTGCACCTTACTTCTGCATATGTTACAAGCATGACTGCCAAATAAATACAAAACCAAACCCCTTCATTTCAGAGAGTTCCTCAAACAGAGCTGGAAAGGAAATTATGTGAAATAAATATGTAAAAATTCCCATCCTGCAGTGGGTGAAGCTGGCAGTACTCTTGGCCTCCTAAAAACTCCGGAGGAGAGCCCAGATATGCGAGAGCTGGGTCTGGGCAGCCACAACGCTCGGCTGCTCCGGGGGAGACTGAAACACTTTGCCATTTCCCCGCATCCGTAGCTACTGGTCATTTGGGGAGGGGACTCTCATCTTGCCTTGGTGCAATAGCTTCACTTCGTAGAAACATTCCTTGAAGCAGAAACTTGAACCTACTACAGTGTGTTTCCTAAGCATTTATTTCTTGGTTATTCTCTTTCCCTTGCTTTGATTAGAAATTTCAACTGGTATCTGCACAAAAATTACTCCCCAGTTTTGGCACAATCAATAAGCTTTTTTTAAAAAAAAAAACCTCAATTTTAACAAAAGCCTGTTTTATTGAATATTTTCCAAACCAGCCTTAGTCCACTTTCTAAATTTACCTTACCAGCTTTACACCAGTGATGGTGCACGTGTAAACTTGCTCTCAGGGCCAGCGATTTGCTCTTGATTCCTTTTGCTGGCACTGCTGTGAAACAGCCTTTGCAGAGGCAGCAGCTGCCTCCTGCCACGTGAGAGCAGTCAGCAAGGTACGGGAGGAGAGGCATGTTTGTCACTCCATCTTCCTTCCAGCTACAAAGAACTAAAGTTTATTGCTCATGATTCTCCCATTGAACAAAAACAATTCCAGGCAAAGATCGGGAAAGAGTCAGTCCAATGCTGCAAAGTCAAAAGTCAACTATGAAAGGAAATATTTTGTGAGCATAAGCTCTAGCAGCTGTGACACAAGACACTACGCAGCTATAACGCAGCTTGCTTGAAACCCGCTTGGGCTATATCAAACGCGCTGCTTTTCCCTGTAGCGCAGCGCGCAGCAGGGGCGACTCTCGTGACGTTCAGTTTGCTCCTCCGCCGGGTTTGGCGGCGCGCGTCGAGACCCGCGGAACCTGGTCTCACCTCTGGGACGACCGAAACGGGACAGCTCAGATCTCGCTCTGTGCACTCACACCAGCGAAACCAAGTGTCGCGTCCCGTCCCAAAGCGGCTAGCCTGCAGGACACGGGGCCTTCCCGCCTCCTGGGAGCCGAACCTCAGGAAGCCGCAGCTGTCTCTTCCTTTACTTTGTAAACCCTTTTCTCCTGCGTATTATCTATTGAATTTACCATCTTCAGTTCAGGGTCTCATTATCTGACTAGACATCGATATCAACAGTTATATTTTAACAAAGCATAACTCCACTTCATGCTCCAGAAACCTATTACTTCCAAAATTCTGTTTTAATAAATGACTGCCTTTTTTCACAGCATTTTGTAAGGAAATTATTTCTGTTTGGAAATTGCAATAAATTTACACAAAGAGCTGTAGAACACACCAGCACTCTTCCTCAAAGGCATTAAGTTCCCTACAAATACAATAAATCAGGCTCCAGACCATGCGTTATGCTTTTGAATAATTAAGTCCTTTCCCAGTTGCCTTTGGTCTGTGAGTTGTCTCCATTTGCACGAGTAACCTATCAAAGTTATCAGCATTCAGCGCACAAGTAGAAGGTGAAATAAATTCAGTCCTTTATGATAGCAGAGTATTTTAACCAAAGTGTCTTCCAGTATAACCTGAACTGGCTCCAGTGTTGCAACTACGAGCATGTCTGGAAAGCAATGAAGGAGATTATATTTATAAGATATATAGATAGATATACATGGCTCATTGAAGTACCGTGTGCTACTTGCAAAAATGACATTTAGCAAACAAAGYGCTAGATTTGGACCTGATCCTTTAAGATGCTATCAAGCATTATTTGCCCAATTCTAATAAAATGCTCAAATCTGTGTTTAACATAAATACACTATAGTAGTCCTTCTGAAGTCAGAGGATCTACCTATGCATTCAATTTTTAATGTCAAGTAAGGCACTCAAGCACATTAAATACATGAGCCTTCAAAGAATGTGAAAAGCACTACTCATTAACTTAAGTTATCTGGGTAAATTGAATGATGGATTAAGCACTCCTACCTAGACAAGTACAGGGCCTTCCAGTTGTATTATTTCAGTCTTTTAGAGAACCTCATTTGCAGAAACATCAGGTAAATTTGTGTTTGGTTTGGCTTCTTGTGCCTACTACCTAATTTAGCAGTGTTTCAAGACAATATTTTATTCTCTCATATTTAATTTGTAATACTTCTGGCACCTGAAGATTCCACATTGGAAAGATTATCCGGTGTTGCTTATTCAATTAAAAATACTACTTTCTTCACAGTTTTTCATTAGATTTCCACATTTACTCCCAATAATAAACAAGATTTATTAGGTCACCATTATATACTGCTTTAATTAAAATCCTACATTCTTTAAGATGGCTACAGTTAGCTATCAAGTTATTCCAGCAAAGACTTCAGCAAAAAAGGGGGATACTATATGATACATACAAATGAACACATAAAGAGCAAAATAATTATCATCATTATAATAATTACAGATAATTTGACACAAAGGTCAAAATAATATGAACCCTAACTCTGGAGGTCATTAATGACCATTTTCTTCATGATATATCCTGAAGATCACCTTTTAGAAATTCTTTTTTTCCCCCTCCTACCTTACAAAATAAAATCCATATTTTGATAAAATTATTGCTTTCACTCTTCCTCCAAGTTTCACTGTGTTTGATCTTTGAAGAATTCTAAAATAATGATGCTTTATGTAGAAATACTTCTCCAAGGATAAAGTGTAAATTCATTTTTCTGACTATATTATGTTCAATAATAGAAAGGCAAAGAAAATAGATGCAACTTCCATACATGTCAATTTTGAAAGTTTAACATGCGAGACCCAAAATATGCATCTTAACCCAAGATGAAAGAGCAACTGCTTCCAGCAGAAAGACAACCACAAAGCAACCACTTGACAGGAACATCTGAAGCGTCACAGCATGGGCCCAACTCAAGCGCCTCGGCAGCCAAAGGGAATTTCTTCTATTGCCTGAAGCACAATTTGGGCCAGGTCCTTGCTTTGCTGTCTAGACAGCCCTGTTTAGGCATCGCATGTAATGATGAATAATAAATACAAATACCATAGTCTAATACTATCGCTGCTCAGTGAGGCGGGGGGAGAATTCAACCCAAATTCAACCAGAGGGGCAAAGCTCGGGAAGGGCCATCAGCGCGTTTTGCAGCATCGCGGTCGTGGCATGGGAGGACAGCGCTCTTGCCTTCCATAGCTCCGGTGCAACAGCATCCGCAGCAAGCCACTGCGGGACCCGCGCAGGGACAGACCGACAAGTCCCTGAGGAGAAATACAAATAATGAAGGGCTAGAAATATTGATCTAAGGTAACGATTGAGCGCGCCAAATATATCGAGCTCAGCTAAGAGAAAACACAGGGTGGGATCCGATAACTCCCTGCAAACACATGGAAAGGGCAACTTGCCAGAACGAGGAAAAAAAGACAGAGCCTTTCACAGAATAATCAAGACTAATCAATAATCAATAAGCAAGACACTGAACTGCGCTGGTTTTGCATCGCACTCCAAGACTTCGTTACAGTGCAGCAACATCCACTTATTTCAAAGCTTGTTTTTAACTACGTACACTGAAAGATGGGCTTAAAGGCAYGAGTTCTGGGGTTTATGTTAGAAAAGAATTTGTCTGATGGGACACTTATATTTTTTCTAGTTATTGAAGTTTCCAGAATTTGTCCATTTTCAAACCATAAGATGAAATAAAAAGGGATTAAGGTGTTCTTTGTTCTCCTGCTCAGGGGAAAAAAAAAAGTATAAAAGTATTTTTAAACCCTTCTTTTAAAATTTTTCAAATTCCTTAGCCTAGCATTATTGGTTCATAACTAACTTGAATTTTACTGAAACCCCAGTCCTCTAAACAACACAGGATAAAGCCATACGTTAAAAAACAATTCTTTTTTTTTTTTTTCTGATTGCAAAATCCACAGACAAGAAAATAATTGTCCATGTGGGCTGTCCATTGCCCAAAGAGAATAATTTTCAAATAGACCAGAAATGGAAGTTTTTAGTTTGAGCAAGTGACAGAGGCCAAGGAAAACCAGATGTTCCAACTCCAGCTGAGACATGGCCATCCCCACTCGCTTAATCTCCCARTGATGCAAGATCAGAGACTAAAGCAGGAACTTCACTGAATAAACAGATTTTGCCTTTGAGATGACTGTGATTTAAAATAATAAAACAATAACAATTCAGTATATCCTTCATACACTATCCAAATCCTATCTTGCCTTACGGGCCTCCAGCAAAATATTAATGTACTCAAACCCCCTACAGATACATGCTATGTTTAGCGGCACTCTGAAGAAAGCAAAGAGAAAAATAAAAGCCATTAAGAGCTGTAAGCCCTCTGTATCCCCACAGAATTAGCCCTGTTTTTCCACAAGGCTCATGCTAGTAGCTTGAGTMCCCTGGCGTAATTCCCCGCAGTAGGACTCGTTTGCATCATAAAACATTGCTCAGATTGTTTTTAGTGGGCTGACTGAAGACAGAAAAAGGAAGAAAAAAAACCCTTCCAATCCAGATAGTCAGTGTGCTTTTTGCAACCTGGTCCTGACCTTCAGCCAAGGCCAGGAATAAAGGACTCAAATGAACTAAAACAGTGCTCAGCCTTGACTCCCGAGGCGTACGCCTTTCCCACGGGTTTGGTRCGYCGCGTAGGACGAGCTGCGTACACTACCCGCAATACAAACCCCTGCGTACTTGTCTTGAAAGCTTATTTTCTTGAGGTACGAGTATTAGCAGTAAAAAATGACTGAGTTTAATTGTACAACAATGGAAGGGTTTGGAGCAAAGCTCTGAATAACAGGACTTTATCCTCTGCAAAACAAGAGAGCTGACACAGTGTATTCATTAATATAATTCCTACTGTGCTGCCAGMCTTATTATAAGGGATTCTTACAGGAGTGCCTAAGGACAGTGGGAAGTGTACCTTTTTTTCTTATATGATTTCACAAATTTTCTCAGAATCGCACCTAAACAGGAAGGTACCACCAGTACGAGGACAAATTAACATAAAACTGCCTTTTTTTTTTTTTTTAAATCTGTTACAGATTAGGCCTTCTTCCTGAATACTGCATTAAAAGTAGGTATTACAGCAGAGCCTCTAGCACAAGGAGCCTCAAAAGTACGGAAAACTGGTTTGGCATAAGTGATTTCTTTCTCTCCTCTCTGTTGTGTTTAAATATGTAAAACATGCTCGTATCTGGTTAATTCTGAAGTCTACGAAATTGTACTACAAAAGTAAAACTATCAATTTGATGGTTAAGCTCTATCTGCCAGAAACAATTCCAGAGCACCCAGAGAACATGGGTTCACCAAATTCAGGGAAGTTATTTCCGTTTTTAGATAGGAGGAAGTCCTCTTCAGGATACCATTTGTTCTATTTATTATTTATTCATTTAGCTTTAAGTATAAAGCCCTTGAACACCAACTTAACTCTTAGCAACAGACCAACTAAGAAAGCATCAAATCCTTCAGGGCAACAGAAAATGAGAGTTTTCCTCAATATTTTTACCTTGCGATGAACTGAATCTCCCCTTTTTCTTGTCCTAAGGTAGGAATGAAACACAGATTTGCAATATATTCACAGATATTCCTATATCCGGGGGTTATCAAAAGCCTCAGCTTCACTTTGCAGTTTAATTACCCACAAAAGATGTTTGTTGACTCATAGACTTCTGTCGTAAGCAATTAATTAATGTGAATGTTCCAGATAGGTTTTTGTGCATCCTGAGCCCTAACTCTGCATTGAGATGCAAAGAAAATAMGTATTTCAGATAGCTCCAGATGGAAGGTAAGTCAGCTTCGGCTTTAGCTCATATTATTACTGTTAGGCCATACAGTTGAATGACTGACTCTGTTTCCAGATAAAGCAAAATTTATGAGAGAGCAAGGCTTTCAAAACTTCATGCGAGAAAGAGCACTGGTCTGCATGTTGTACAATAATCCTCCATTCATCACTGTAAACGACATGSAAAGATATCTTATGCAGGAGAAGGAGTTAGATACTGTATATGAAGATAAAGYGTAATACCTCAAAGCAGGCTCATCACCCTGTCATTGTATTGGGAAAAAGAAAGCTGAGGACTGTCACTGCTGCTGGGAGATCTATTAAGCATATTATCCTCTACTCTAATGACAGTAATGAATTAAATCATGGTTAGATTCTGAATGGCTTCCTAGGTCTAAGGGATGAGCATACTTGGTCACAAAGATTCTGGGGCGATAAATATTCRCATCCACATTTCCAAGGGTCAGAAGACCGAAGGCCGCAGAATTGTCCAAAACCAGGATATTTGTTTCATGGTGCGGAATTTGCTTTTTGTTCATGCCTTTGTTTAAAAAACCCTTTCTCCAACCCATAACTGATATTTTTAGTGGTTCTGCCTGCCTTAGGAAGGGCTGAACTTTTCATCCTCAGCCACCGGCTAAGAACAGATCCCTCACAAGCTGGGTTTCTCTGAAGTTTAATCCCAAACTGGGTGAATACTGGAATGCTCTCTCCAAAAGGCCATCTGTTCCCTCTGGCTTCGCTAAGCCACATAGGATATGGCCCACCGGTACTGAGGTTAGCTCTGTTGCCAAGTTATTGTAAGGAAGTTTTAGTAAGGAGTCTTTTACGGTGACACAGGAAATTCCTTTAATGAYCTTCCAAACAAAATTTAGGACAGATTAGATGTGCAATAGTAACAACCATGAAAACAGAAGTTTCCACTATTTTTAGTGCACCTTTCCAAAGGTGACAGCATGCCCACCATCACGCTAAGGGAATCATGACCAAAAAAAACCCACAGATTCTTGTTATTCAATTCTAGGCAGTCGCCTTATTCTTGACTGAACGAAACTGAACTTTTGCCACTGCTTCCGGGGGAATAGGGTTAGAGCCTTAGAAACCCAACTACTAATCAAAGCCTATATGAGAATTATCCAACAGCTCTAGAATTAGAGGACAAGATCCCCAGTTGTTACCAGTCAGCACAGTGCCACCACTTTCAGTAGTGCTTCACCAGTTTATAGCAGATAGGAATATGCCTTATGAATTCCATGTTTTGGTAGGGTTAGGGAAGGGGTGGTATCAGTAAAGTAAGTTCATTGCTATAAAAAGACAACAGTAATTAAAACAGTGACTAACTTGTACATTCAGGAATACAAATAATGAACAAAAATCAAAAAAATTTWAAAATTCTAATTTTAATCCTTTGCAATTGTATAGTCTCAAAACAGTACTTCTGCAGCAATGCAAAACCATCCTTGGTAATTATGTAAAATTATGATTCTGAATAATTTCCTATGACAAATAAACTTGAGAGCAACTTCAAAAATACCAATACATTTTTSCATCCCTAAACAATGTGTTTCATTTTACCATGTGAACAAGAAGGTTTTTTTCTACCAGTTGGACTGTACAGCTTCTCTATTAAAAAAAGACTGGAATAAGGTTGTAAATATTTAAAACAAGTTTGTGATGTTCTGTAATAATTACATTAACAATGTATTAGTGCCATAAAATATTGGAGTATTAAATCAATTCTGTAATTATATTCTTAAAATACTTGGGTAAACAAAAACTATAATCATGATCCACAAACACCTTTTGAATATAATGCCATGTTATTACTCCTATGCATTAAATCTAACATACATTTGACTCAGAAACGAGAAGTCCGTATCAGTGAAACTAAGTATTATTAAAGTAAGCAGCAGCAGTATACATATCAATGGACTTAATGAAGTCATAAAAAGACTGATATTTGCTACAGTACCACAAAGCACAAATGTCTGATACATCAAACTTTGACATTTCAGATAATATACAGATAAAAAAGACCATGTTTTGTATAAAAAGCCACACACACTTACCTCACCTCATGGACTGATATAGGAGAAAAATACCAGTCTAACATGTATTTCTTTAGAAGTGTTTTTAATTTGGAGCTCTGGAACTGACTGTCTGTGAACAGACACTTCCAAAGCGTTACCAGTGAAAAATGAAGAAACGCAGCATACTTCAGAAGCGAGCCGGTGCGAAGCGGTCAGCAGGACCTTTGGAGGCACCTGCGTAATCCAGGCAAAGGCCTCCGCAGAAAACATCTCCAACAGCCATGTTCCATCTGCTAATCTCAGAAAGAATTGCTCTGATTTTATCTTAAATAATTTGATACTTTAAATAAATAGGAAATCAGACTGACCAAAGCCAAAGATCAAGATGTGCTTCACTATCACCAGAGAAAGTCGGTACAACGAGGAACCCCGCACGGTTCTGCAATGCGTTCAACAAGAAAATTTAAATTAAATTAAATTAAAATATTTAAACAAGGGCGATGCTGTGAAGCAGCAGTGTAAAGCCAATCTCAAAAAGACCAGTCCCACAAAGTCTACTGCTTTATGGACCTGGAAAAGCAGCGTCTTCCGGACGCAAATGCTTTTCTTCCTGTAGCCTCCCGGTTTGACTCTGCTTTCTCCGTTCTGGAGGACAAGAGCTTGACAGTCTGTAGGGAGCCGCGTGCGGAAAGCGAAGCGTTACCTAGAGGCTGCGAACAGCCGAATCAGGAGCCGCCTTCATACACGTCCATCTCTGTATTGCATCCAGCACGCAGCGGCTTTAGCCTGTTACTGTGTATTGCCATGTACCATACCGAACCACACTCCAGGTCCCTAGGGCCTGATAAATACAGGTGGAACGACGGATCAGTAAACTTCTGCAATTACAGTCAGCTCTTTACAGCTAAAGCTAAACCTCAGCTCTGTTTGAGACAGAATTTTGCTCCCTCTGCTTCAGCACTGAAGACAGGTCCGTGAAGCTGAACGCTTCCGTTTCTTCCAATATACCAATTATTACAATATACCTGCACATAAAAGTTTCATGCTACTAATACTCTGAAAGCATCATGGCTATAACAATATTTTTCATAAATCTGCCAAAAGATGCACCAGCCACTTTGACTTAACTGAAATGGCACTAACAGATTAGAGTAAGTGTATTAGAACATTTTTATGTAAGAGCAACTATTTCTGCACAAGCAAGAGGGGTCACGGATGTCATGGCTGGAAAGCAGTCAAAAGCATTTATTGCTTTGAGCATACTCTCCTCTAACAGAGGTAGTTGCACAAACCAGATTTGTTTGTTTGGATTCCTAAAGAGTTTCAGGTTTAACACAGAAGCCTGCCCTGGCAGCAGCACACTGGGCCTCGTTACACCAGAGCTCCCTCTGCCCCAGCGCTTACTGTTAAAGTTAAAAGTCTGGATGTTAAAATATTAATACTGATGCAGCATCAAAAACAAATCCAAACCACACCAAATCCGGTTTCCTTCACCCTAATCAGTTCCAAAAGAATATCAGATTGTGTTTAAAAAAAAAAGAAAAAAAAATCCTATGTTTTAAAATTCTCTTGCTTCATCTACCAAGCGGCACAGGTTTGAAACATTTATAAGCTCAGCCCGCGTGTGCTCTAGTCCCAGCGGCAGGCGCAACAACGGCCTCAGGATCCAAGGCTGTCAGCAACAACAAATTGCCAACAAGAAACACATCCTGTAAAACACTGCCTGTGTAGTTTATTTAAATTTGAAGCTGTATCTCTGGTGTTGGCACATAGCATTAGTCATGACTTAAACCATTAGTAGCAGAGCATTCACCCCCCCAGCACACAATGCAGTAACAAATGTGTCTACCGTATCAGCAGGGAGCAGGCTTTTTATCAGTTTATTTTAAAATGCTAGTTATTTGTAAAAATAAAGTAAAATCACAAAAACTAAACAGAGCGTGCAGCAATTTTCAGCCAGTTTTCTAGCTCACGGAGCAGCTAGAGCAACGAGAGTATTAAAGGTTGTGGTGCGTCTCTTGCATTGATCTTCGTACCAGCATCCTTGGCATGGTGCAAGTGCATCAGTACATGATAAACTACAGTGTATTTCATAATGGGATAGTTTGCATTAAAAAAGGAAAACAACGGAGGCTTGCTGGGTGTAGGCCATGGCATGCAGTTTTTACTGTCTTGGGGGCAGCATGATTTACGGTACACTAGCAGACGCTGGTTTATATCTAGCTGTACCAGCTGTGTTTAATAACCTTGGCAGTCCCTTTTGCCAAAAGAGCACCCACAAGCCTGTGGGACAGTCAGCAGGGGATTACTGTGCTCGTACCTACCAAACTGATGCAATCCAGCTCAAAACASTGCAAGAATCCAGCCTCTGCTAAGGAGAATGAGGCAAACAAGCAAAATAAGCGCATAGAAGTTTAGACTTCTTTCACTTAACTTTGGGCTCCTCCATCAGCAGCTGAGTCACATTAAGGTCCCTCCATAGTCAACAGCACCTCCAGAGATGATGGACATACAGAAGGCTAAGTCACTTTTTGAGGGTACTTAGCTTCTGTGCATTGATAAGTCACCTACCAGGCTCCCTATACATCACGCTTGGGCATCTCAGATAAGCGCTAAAGAAAGGCAGGATGAGTTTTTCCCTCCATATACTTATTCTGTTTGCTCACTATTTCCCCAGTACCAGTAGCCAAATTCTAGCCATGCTTTTAATACATTTCAGGTGCAGAAATCAAGCAGCTAGATTTCCCATACAAAAGCAAAGCACACGATGAACAGATAGAAGCATACGCTGAGCAGACAGATGTCTCAGTTCTCAGATAGAAGACATTCAGCCACCTTTCAAAAAATACAATCTTTTATGATTTATCATAATCTTAAGGATTGTTTTATAGTATCTTACAAAAGGATATTGCCGTAATCGCTGAAAGGTAGCCTAACACAAACGATGGGGTCAACGATGATCATAAAAAAGAGTATTAATATGATGTTACGGCAGGTTGCATCACGAAGGAGTTTGATTTAATAAGCCCCCTCTTATCATTGCAGAGTTACCCATATGTGCACAGTGTTTTTAAACTGTTAGCTTTATCAGATACTTGATGAAAACTGTATTTTTGAACCTTTTCAGCAAGGATTCCAGAGTTAGGTACCTGGGCAGGACCATCAAGACCAACTGATCTGAGCAGTCGTAATAATTCTCCATGCAGAAAGTCATGGAAGCAAATGTTCTCAGGTGGCACAGAAACAACCTCTTCAAAACAAGCCTGCTATTCTTCCATACAATGGAAGGCTAAAATTTATACAAGTTGGAGTTTGTGTTTTCCCTCCTTCAACTCGATCTTTTCCTGCATTTGTAATGCATTTCACCTAATCCAATTACCTCCATCTCTGGCTTAAAAAAAGCAGACTGCTCACCATGGTTTATGTGCTTCTTTGATACTGCACCCTTGCATGCTTATTAAGTGTCTTACTGTGACTGAACAAAACTATTTGCTCACCCAAATTCCCTCCCTTTTCTAGGCCTCAGGGTCCAGTTTTGATTTAATGTTTTATTTTAAATCGAGCCTTATCTTTGCAAAAAGAAAACCACTCGTGGCCCGAATACAGCCCTGAACAAGGCTCTTTGACAATACATAGTTTCTCTACTCTTTTCTCTAGAATTCCAGCTGTGACACTTTTGTCTGCTTGCTTCTTTTAACAAACACTGATTTAGCAAAATGCATTCAGGAAAGATAACGCACTGGAAACCTGAGAAGTAGAATACTGTACAAACCATTCATGAGGCCAGTTGTTTTACAGTGGTTAGATTCTTGAATGATGGGGATTAAGATTTGACCTATGCAAAAATGTTTACAAGCAGAACAAATAAAAAGCAGCAGAGAATTAAAATAACAAAACTGTAATTCTTTGGGATTTGGAAAAAGCAGATATTTGAAGCTTAAAATATTTTATAAACCAAATTAAGAGCTGATGAAAGTAGCTTTTCCCCAAAAGTGCAATAGTCTGTTGAAAGATAATGAGCAATGGTTAAATTGTAAATAAATATCAAATTTGATCACAGACATGTTAACTTGGAATGGACTCAAATATACAAAGACACGCACACATTTTCACATTTGAAAGGCCAGTTTAAGTGTCCAGTGATTTTTATTAAATCACACTGCAGGCAATACGTACATCCCCTAAGGTTTTCCACGTACCTCCTTCGGTGTTTATTAGAGAATAATTACCAGCTCCCTTTTACTGACTTACATTTGTAGCTTTGAAGAGACTTACACTTTCATATAGTACCAAAATGAAAACTGCAGCTGTGCCATCCAAAAGCAGTTGTTATAATTGCTTCAGGAACTTTGATCGATTTAAGACATGTAGCTCTGCTTTGAACTAATAAGAGTCGGCCTGAGCAGAAATATTAAAAGCCTGGTGCMGATATCCAGTAAAGCTAACAGGCAGAGAAACTGGCAAAAGCTCATAAAGAAAATCTTTCACTCCATGAAAATTAGATTAAAGAATGAATCTTTAAAATATTCACTAAAAACAGAAAAAGAAATATTAGATCCCTAATCCAACACAAGTGACTTGAAAACCATGTTGTACTATGTTCATAATCATCTGTTTTGACAAAAACATTTTGGCGGCTGTGTTTAATATGCACAGTGTATATTCAAACCCTTTTTGCAAGGAAAAAAAGAAACCCTTTGAATATATTTGCCCTACATATACAAGGAAACAGCAATTAGGGATAAAAACAAGGTAGGAATTGCTGTTAAAGTGAGATACACCAATCTGAAAATTATGAGCTTTGCTCATACTCAGTTCTACATTTTCTCCATATCAGTTTTGCTGCTTGCCTTTCAATTTTATAAACACCTATCACAAGAAGGTCAGCATGCATAACATCAGTTAATGATATATAAAGACTCTCAAGGCTCATTATAGACTGAGCTCTTTGCTCCACAATTGATTTGTTCCTTTGTTGTCCTAATAAATATAGGAAATTTCCCCTGTTTAGGTCTTCAAAGATTTTCCAATTTCGCTTTCCCAGGAGAACGACTTGGGCTCTTTTAATAAATGTGCTCCATCTACGCACTAGCCTTGGAATGATTTAGCTGTGGGTTACTARGAGATCATGTTTCTCAAGGCTCGCGAGGTCGCGTCCCAGCGCTGCRGGGATTGCACCGCAATTCCCGCCCTGGCTTCCAGCTGGCGTCGGGCTGGAATTTGAACCAGTGGCCTAGTTGCAGATATGACAGATGGATATTTGGCATCCCTGTTTTGCAATGAGTGTTCACTTGAATATTTTGGATGTGACAAAGCATATATCCCTTTTTCCCCTCCACCAGAAGCCTCTTTCTTCAATTACTGCGTGTTGGAACTTTTTTTCTTTTTTTCTTTCTTTTCTTCTTTTTTTAAATCCCTCTACAGCAAAATGAGCCCTGACAAGGTCACCCAGGACTGGGCTCTTCCATTTCTCTGTTCGTTTAGCTGGGGCCTAGAGACTTGCTCTATAATAAGCAGCCATCACTGCTTTTATCTGCTCCCTGAAGAGCTGAGATAGTGCCCCAGAACCTGTTAGTTATTCCAATGCTTTGAGGCATTCCAAGCAATACTGCTTCCTCGACTCCTCCTTTCCCTTCAGGAAAAAAGGGCATACTATCTGTATTATCCTCTCTGCCTTCCAAAACTAGACGAGTGCACGACTTAACAGTAGCTTCACTGCTTTTGCTGTTTGTTTTTCTGTCTTGCAAGCCAGTAACTTCAGAGATCTATATCCCACCCAACAACTTGTCTTTTGCATTTAGATGTTGCTTTATTTGCACATTCAACCCATCCCTTCTGGGCAGTGGATGATGCTAGACTGACTTCTGCAACTATGTTGACATGCTACGTGGATAATAATGCGAGAAGGCTCCACGTTGCTAAAACGGAACGATTTATCAAGAGAATTTGTCAAAGAGATGCTGCACTCCAGCCTGATTTCTTGGTGCTGACACCAAAGTCTTTCCTCTTGCATCCTTGCTTCTGTTTTCACAGTGCCATGGGTGTTGCTCCGCTGGTGTCTAAGTCGTCTTTCTCAATAATCTCATCACAACAAATTTCAACATGTGCTGTACAAACTACAAATAGAAAAATGATAGGCAGGAAAACTAACTGTAGGAGAGCAGCATTGGTCCGGCCAGGAGCAAATATTCTATGCTAACCATTCAGCATCCATTTTGAAACCAATTTTATAAATATACTATCTTTCTGTTGATTTGCAAGTATTGCAATAACTTTCCTGCTGTTACCCTCTACTCCACTCCCCTGATTAGTCAGTAGAAAGGAGGGACAGAATGTACCAGAGACAAACTATCATTTGAACTATGACTTGGAATAGCTAGTCAAAAAGACGTTATTCAGCCTCCAACTATTCCATTGCAAAAGATGCCTTTCAGTTGACTGTGCAATGTCAAATTGCCTCACTTGAATCACAGAGGAGAAATTATACATGACCTTTATCCTTATGCTCAGCCTTCTCCATCCTGGAGCTTTTTAATACAATTTAGCACAATTATTTAGAATGATTTCACAGCAATAGGAAGGCAACATTTTTTCTACAACCTTCTAAAAGGCATCTAAGATATAATTTCATTTCATGGACGCTAATTTTGCTGAGCTCTCAAAATAAAACACAACTAAGAAACTTCCTCTGACAAATAGGATATAACTATGCAATTACAGAACATTTGTACAAGGAAAGAAAGCTGAGTTTTCACATAAAATTACCTTTGGCATTTTGAGCATTTAATTGTACAAAGTTCTTCATTTAACATACAGAATTTTCTAGGTTTTTGGAACCATATTTTGTTGAAAGAAAATAATTTAATAACAAACAGTTTTAGGGCAGACATTACCAGATGCCACATACGAAGAAACTGCCAAATCAAAACCAGCTTTCACCCAAATAAGTGTTTCTTAACAATAAGTAGTCCTGCCTTACTGAATTTCAGCTGTCCTCCTACACTAGTTGAGCTGTACAATGCTGAAGACTTGTTTTTACAGAAAGAAAATGGGCATTTTTTTTGCTGCATATAAACACGCGCACTAGAAAAAATACCTGTTTTCCTTTCTGAGTTGAAGAATGTTTTGCCCTCCCCCCCCCTTTTTTTTTTTTTAATAAAAATACAGCAAGACCTGAGGAAGAAATAAATGTCAGATGTGAGAAGAAAACTAGTAAGTTGAAAATAAACGGTTTAAGAAACCTTAGCCATATATATAACTGTTTTTGCAGCTATAACAAGCCCATTAAGATAAATCAAAATTAATAATTACAGGCTACAATCAGGCAGGCATAACAAGTTTAGGAATACTTTACAGAATTCTTTTTTAATAAAATCTTCAATATTGACCTGTTACCTTTTCTACAGACACTACTGACAAAGCTTTTATTCTTACGATCTCAAATTTAAAGGTGTACAATTCAGAGCTCTCCTAAGCATGATCAGCATCCCACTATGCAGGGAAGATGGATGCTCTTCCAGAGAGGAAAGCGCAATTCTTGAAAGGTTTACAGTATGCATAAAAATAGAAATTCCTGACATATAGTAATAACTTCTGTAACCAGCCATTTTGAATGAGGATAAATGACTTCAAATAATTAATTAGCTGCATGGTGGAGAGTATTGATGGAAAAAACCCTCTGGACTATAAAAACATCCGTAAACTTCTGTTGAGTGTAATTTTCCTCTCTGGAAGCGGCCAGCACTCTGGATGCTCAGCGTTAGAATAGAATTCAGCTCTAGACTGACAGATAACAATGATTCTTTCTTGAAAATAAAAGAAAAAAATGGATACAAACATTCGTGGGGACTCTGAAATTTTATAACACATTCCATGACTTCCAACAACATCAGCAGTTCTTCCCTACGTATATTTTGAAATAAAGTGGCGATTTAGAAAGAAAGGTCTTACAAAGGCTTGATCTGCAGTTTTGCTGACCTTGAGTCTGTAGCTTTGCGCTTGCAAGTGCCCAGCGCTATCACTTGTGCACATCTAGCAGGCGTCATAAAACAAACGGACACTTTGAAACTTGATTTAGCCCTTGTAAACTTCAGAGATTAAAATAAGTTTCACTAGTCATTTTGCAAACATGTACCAAAAAGGCTTTTTAATCAAAAACAGTTAAAACAGCAATAGTAATTCAGTTTTGTATTATTAAAACTTCTGCGTGTAAGGTATCAGAAAACAGTTGTGCACCCTGAATGAACAAAGAGCACAGACACAAACATTGCAGCCCTCTACAGAAGATGACTTTGACTTCTAAGGATTACAAATTAAACGCTGGCCTAGAGACTGATGCTGCCATACCTATGCAATTTAATACTGGAGAATTCTCCAAGACGAGCTTGACCGGAGTCAAGCTTCCTTCCAAGTATTGCAGAACAGACCCTTGAAAGGGAAAGACAACTCAGATTTTAATAAATTTGTCCATTCTTAATTATTAAACAAATAGTTTTTGTCCACATACTCAGCCTATTGACAGACCAAGAATTACGCATTGTTTAACCATGCTCATTACACCAATTCTAGACTGCAGCTAATTCAAACTGCATCGCCATAGGCTTACGAGCACTGGCCAGTTTAAAAAAAAAAACAACACACTGTCTACAAGCATTTAAACTTGCTCGTTACGCAAGTAAGGACGGACCTGCTGTGCAGCACCGCAGCTCTGACAAGTTAAGTGGACAAGTTCTCCATTAAGGCTACGCTCAGGCAAAACGCAAAAAGCTTTGCCGCGTGCACAACGTGCGGCAGCTCCCACTCGCCCRGGCTGGGGAGAGCGAGGAGGCGCAAGCAGCCGACCTGCGCGTTCAGGAGCTGGTCACACACGCCTGGGACAYGCTGGTACTGCCGCACAGGCTCAGAGCCACTGCCAGGCACGCGCGCAACAGCTCCGACGGGAAACGCTCCTGGTGAAAGCGGAGAATCTGGTCTACCTGCCGGGGGTCCACCAACTGCCGGGCCAACGAGGTCCGAAACGGCRCTGGGAGGCTTCGTTTGCGTTTTAGTGCTTAAGAGCTCACTCAGGAGTCCCTGCAGGGCTGTTAATTTGAAGAGGGCTCTGGAAAACAGAGTTGGTTTGGAGAAGGCCTCTTCCAGGTGGACGGAGGGGGAAGAGACACCGGGACCCCGTCAAGCGAGCTGCCGGTGGGACCATACGGGCCAGGAGAGGGGCTGGTTCCCAAAGGAGCCGACTGCACCTCCTGCCGCGGCAAAGCATCCCGCTTAGCTAGTGTGCTCTCAGCACGAGGGAAAACAATACGTTTTGGGGGGAGGGAGGAAAAAAACTGGGCCAAAGTCACGCAAAGGATATTATTAAGCTTTCAAACACTGGATGAGTTACATTCAGTGATAAACTTCAGCCAATATTGCCCATTACTTGCAAGTTAGCGCTATACTTTTTGCAAAGCCTCTTAGATTTGGTTCTCAATAGACAGCCAGTCAGAACGGCAATTAAAGCAAAACCTCGAACTGCGACGGTGGATCCACACAAGCAAAATGCTCTGATCCTCTGCGTTGAAAGGCCTCCCGACAACCCTTTTCGRCTGGGAGATAAAGGCAACAGTTTTGAACCCTTTGGCTTATCTGCCATCAGCCTTGAGACTTGGAGTCGATTTTTAATGATGCTCTATGCAATTGGCAGCACCAAAAGAGAAGCTGATTGACAAACTACCAGCAAGCTGTTTATACATTGCCAAAAAAAAAAAAACAATCAGGGAAATCATAGCAGCATTTCAGATGTTTAAACTCCGCATACAAGCTGAACACAATCGCACGTTACCACTGCCGCGGAGGGGTGTTGCAAACAGCGCGACAATACAAGATGTGCTGCCCGCAACGAGCCAGGCCTCCCTTCTGCCGCCGGGGTCACCTGCCGAAGCCGAGCCTCGGGGTACAGACCAAGGCACGGGAAATTCCCGTCAGCTGCCGCAGGCGCACACTAACACGGATCTGTTTCTCATCGTAATCGCCCCACAAGGCATTGAGGTTCACTGGGATCAGAACTTAATGTTCACAGATGCCGTCATAAAAAAAAAAAAGAGAAAAATCAACATTTAAGCAAGTGTTCAGTTTTAAGTACATGCCTGTCTCGTTGAAATGATGACTCCTCAGTGTCTGTTGAAAGTTAAAATAGCGCTTACGTGCTTAAACCACAATTTAAGAACACAATCACCGTTCATTCCTATGGCCAACACGTTAGACCGCTATATATTTCTATATGATAGACAGCTGAACAAGTCAACTTAGAGTCTCTTCATATACTTCTCAGGAACGTTTACAATATTGAGGCCTTCGAAAGCTAGAGAGATGTGCAAACACATTCAAAAGTATATATTTTTTAAGTATACTCCAACTGTGCTGCTTTCAGCTTTTGTGAATACACACGGATGGGACGGAAGAGGATTGTTCCACTAACTTGAGGCATAAACCCAGTCACTGAGACAACAGTCAAATACCTGAAATGCTTTTTTTCCCCAAGGTGCATAACAGTTTACCTTTGCGTCAGCATCCTGCCAAACAGCATGGATAGCTTTTCTTTCCCCTCTTAAGCATAGCTACTTAACACCTGCACAAGTGCGCCTAGGCTTCTCTGCACAGACCCTAGAACGACATAAATAGCCAAGTAGAAGGAATTTTGTTTTCCTCTTTGTGTAGAGATAAGAAAAGTGACCAAGAAAACCACCACCACCATAGAGAAAATGATTTTTTTCTTATATTTTCTAAATGAATAAACTGGTATGAAAGGCAGAGCAATGGCTCTAGGAGTGAAGTCCTATTTCTCCAACGAATATCTAGAACACTCCAGATATTTAAGGTTCTTCTACCACCTTCCCATCACAGCACCCAAATAACCTGAAATTCAGAATTTAATAAATCATGTAACACCCTTACAAAGAAAGCAAGCTTTCTGATTCCAAATTTATGACACAGGTGTAAATACTCGGGCCTAGATCATCAAAAACACCCTTTGAGGATCTTGGCTCAAACAAACCTACCTACAGAAATCCTGTGGTAACAGGGGAATAACAACCAGAAGCCTCCCTAGTTCTAAGCAACTGTCTATCTAGACGCTGGAGCAATATTTGTCTCACGCTTCTTAATACTTTTACCATGCAATATTCGGACAAGGACACTACCCACCTTCCCCTGCAGTTCTCCTAGTTTTTGCTCTTGGATGACAGACAACCTTTGGTCACTGGGATTTGGAACCAACTCATCAAAACTCAGTAAGAGTCTGCTTTCCAAAACCTTATATTTGATCTCTGTGTTTTATGATTTCAAGAAGAGCATGACTCAATATGGAAAAGAGAGAAGAATGTACCTATCAAAATAGCAATATCAGACAAAAGAAAACACATTATTTTCACTCCATTTCTTCCACTGTTTAATAGCTTGACTTTTGTATACTAGCATTCCACAGCTATAATATGAAGACAGCCACAGCATAATGTGTTTTCTTCTAAAAGGTCATCATTATATTAACAGTGTTTGATGCATTGTGACCACTGTGCACTTTTTTTTAAGAGATAAGAGTGTATCTAACATTTTTCTATAATTTATTGGCATTAAAGAAATTTTATTTTTTTCTTTCAGAAGAACATCTGCAAGTGATTGGCATAATTCATGCAACCTTTGCAGCTGCAACTTTCTCTAGTAGAGTAGAAAGCCATGTTTGTCAAGATGCCTGAGTGGGATTAAAAAAAGAAGAAGCAAAAACTTAAAAAATAACCCTCCCTAAAACTACAAAAAAAAGTTAATTATTGGAAGTAAATGTTTCGTGATCTGTGTATAGTACCCAGAGCTGAATAGATCGTTAGCTAAATACCCTGTCAGCATTCCACATGAGCATATGTTTTCCTCATAAATGAGTGCACAAGTTTGCTGCCAGTCTCAGTGACTTCACCAGAAGTATTTACATGCATCAGGCAACAAGTAGGACCAAGGAAAAGAGGCAGTTTTCCCATGGTCTTAAGTTCATAACCACATGTATTCCCATAAACTGAAAACATTTAAGAGCAGTAAGAGTCAGAAAAAATGCTCCCTGCGCACTTCAATCCTCAATAGAAAACCACAGTATCTGGCAAAGGCTAAGAGGTACATCCAAAACTCACTATGCCATTTAGTATGGCTCTTTTTGCATTGTTCGTGCCCTCCCGTTGCAGTGCAATTTCTTGCAAAAAAAATTTTACATAAGAATCTCCAAAATTATGTATGGAAGGCTAACCACTGAGCTGCACATCAGACCAGGAACGGCAGAACAAAATGCACTGTAGCTCTAAGACCTGGCCTGGGGGTCAAACGGGTCGGGGATGGCTCACTGCAGAGTTCGCYTGCAGGCGCTGCGGGTGGCAGAGCAAGAAGTTAATGGTATGGATGCGGGTGGTTCAGCGACAGCGGGCCTCCATGCCACCGAGCAGTCCCAGGCACGTTCAATTTATGACTATGGATGTAGCCAGAGCATTAATGAGCAATACAGGCGAGATTTTGTGAATTCCTGGCTCCCATCCGCACAATGTACACACTGTGCAGCATGAACACTGCCCATAAACTAGCTATCAGCCAGAGATCAATACACAGAGAAACCAGCTAAATAAAAGCAAGTCTGAGCCTCCTAAAAGTCTCTCCAGCATCAGGCTCCTGGCTTTGCAGCAACGGTCTGGTGCCCCCAGACCACCCTGCAGAGCACCCCAGCTCAAACCGCCCGGTGCATGGGGCAGGTCCCCATGCGTGTTCATCTTTCAAAAAATCTGTTGAATTATTTTAGCAATTGTCAACATTTTAAAGGTACTGTAAATGCCTGGAAAACAGGCTAATCTCCAATAATTTCCAGCAGTGATCTACCAAGGCTCTCACTAACACAGAACAGATGTAGCAGGATATTCCCTGCCTCAGAGGTCACATTACTTCTAGCAGCTACAATTATTTACCAGCTACAGGATGCCTTTGTACATGGTGCAAATAGGAGGCAATTTCGATAATAGCCCTCCCCTCTCCATTTCCCCCAGCCAGGCTGTTTTGAGAGAGGCCCTGCAACTCATTTAATTTTAGAGAAAGGGAAGCGCTGTTTGCGGAAACCCTTTGGTCAGATCTGTTTGTCTGCTTATTTCTGGGCCGTAGGAGGGGCAGCATTTGGAGCCGTCAGGCTCRGGAAGCAGGTGGGTGGCAGGGACCTGGGGTCCCCCACTGCACTGATTTCAAAGGACTGGAATCGACATCAAAGAAGTGTGGCTCGTGAAAGGTGTTCAGCACATGAAATGAGTTCAAAAACCTCCCAGAGGTAGAGTCTTCCTGCGCAGAGAAGCTGCAGTACTAAAGGAGCTCTATTAATTAAATATAGCTTAATAGCATCTGCTGGCAGATACTTAATAGTACCAGGGCTGTTCCCAGAACACTCAAATCTGGCCACGAATGGAGAGGGGGTAAAAGGCAACAAATGCTGGAATTTGTTTCATAGGATAAAAAGAATTAAAAAACATTTTCATGTACATAGCACATAAGGCACACAATAAAAAAAGAGAAACTTTCCCTTGAGCTTTCAGTAATAGGAGCTGTTTGTAGCCCAGATAACACATTTCCACCAGAGGCTTTTCTCCTGGATCCTCACCCAGTCCTGTGTGGGAGAAGGGGGTCTTGGAGTGAATCTTTCTTTATATTGACCTCTTGAGATGCCGTCCTCTCTTCCTCATATCTGGCAATACCTTGCTCTGCTGTTTATTCACATCCACTTTTGCCACATCTTTTCACTATTGATTCTTTCTTTGCAGTTTCCCAATTAAGGTAGATTCAAAAGAAATTAGGGTAGCAAAAGCTACCAGCAGGGGAAGAAAATCCCACTGGGTAAGTCAGGAGGACTGTTCCCTACTTATCTATAGGTATGCAAAGGAAGATATTTCTTGGTTAAGACCTTGCTTTCTTTTTACCAAGATTCACTAAAATACAGTTTTTATATATGGAAGCACAGCATAAGATGTAAGGGTTCATCAAGGCAGGGATCTGGATATGTTAGGGAGAGAACAGCATGATGGAAGGCACGGACCAGTGTAAAATCAAGAGAGCTGATACAAGGTGCTGTGTTTGGTGCTGAAAGGCACAATGTCTTCCTCACTGATCCCATTTTTCATAAGCATCATTATGTGTTAATGATGTTAGTTATTGGTGCTGATTATCAGTATTGATTAGACATTGCATTGAGTGTGATCCAAACTCACTTTTCAGTGACACGTCCTGCCTGTGGCTTCTGCATCATCTTGTGCAAATTTAACAGTAAGTAGTGAATTGGGTATTCCAACCACTAAGGATCCCAGTTCAAGGTACAGTTTGAGTGCTCTCTCCCCACGTTTAAAAAAAAAAAAGCACAACACACAAAAAACCCCACTACAAACCACACACAAAGTCATTAGTTAGCCCATATTAGAGGAAAACAGTGGTGAGATGCAAAGCCCCTGCTCCAGGCCAGCAGAGCCACACGAGGCGAGCGAGAGYCCAGGCTGTGGTCTGCTCGCAAGGGCGAGGCAGACGTTCAGGTACACGTGAAGCTCAAATGCAGCAGTATGTTTTCAAATCACAGAGCAGGGTTAAAGGAACTAAACACATTATATGTGAAATGAGTAAATAAATCGCAAGAAATGGAATTAAAATGAGCATTAATCAGAAGGGTGGTGAGCTCTGCATGTTCATGGACCAGTTCATGGGAGTCTTTCTAATTACCTTTCAAAGGCCACTTTATCCTATTAAGATTATCCTCAGGAGGCACAAGACTTGGAAAAAAATTAAAGAAAAACCTGACCACATTTATCATGTTTAGAAACAAACAGAAATTGATTTTTATTTATCTTATGAAGCAAAACCTCCGTTATCTTTCTCTCCTGATAGTTAATCCTTTTTTTCCTGGCAATATAAATAATGAGAGACACACCAATTAAGCTGAGGGTAACCTTCCAAGCAATGATAGATAAATACCACGACACCAACTTTAGTAAGCAGTACATGTAATTTCTCTTGTGCACAAGTGTAGATGTAGATTACATGACAGTTTTAGACTCATTGCTATGACTAAGCAAGCTGTAAATTATGACAGGTCCACATGGATTACAGATGATATTAAGCAATGAAAAGCATTAGCTTTAATAAGGTGCTTTGTCTCTCTCAAATGCCACTCTTACTTTCTCTAAGAGCAGCCACTAAAATCGATGCACAGAGACCTCTGCACGCAACAAAGTCGTTAATTTTTGGAACTCCAGCCAAAAGAGCCGGAAAACTGGGGACAGAGGTGGGTGTCTGGGGTTCCTCCTCTGCAACGCACTGCACCAGCCACTGATTCAAGGTTTCTCCAAAAGGAAGCACCCCAAATCCCTCCGACTGAAAGGGAGCCTCACACAAAGAGGGCAGATAAATTCCCAATTACAGCTCATCATATTTTTCTCCCCAAAATAAATTTTTTTTGTAAGCAAAACTAAAAGTTTTACTTTTTTTTTTAAACACAAATTTTTGCCTTTTAAGCCAACTCTACCAGCATCTACCTTAAAGCTAGAGTCAAGGAATGCAATACCATACATATTACCAGATGTAGCAGGACTGCATGCACAGGAGAAACTAAAATACGAGACCGTGAAAGAGACTGCAAATTGAATCAAAATGCCGATTATACTTTTAATAACAAGGTAATAGCTCAATCCAAGTCTCAGCCAGCTCCCAATAAAGCCAATGAGAGCTGTCTCACTGAAATCAAAGGATGTATGATTAGGTCCTCACAGAATTATAGGCAATAATATATTCAGAATTATATAGAGTTTCAGGATGACATCTAAAAGCCTATTTTCCTTCTGGAATGCTGCAATGAAGCTACTGTAAAAAAAAATCAATACATAATTCAGCATAGTAGAAAGATTATTACAAAGAGTTATTAATATATCACAAAGATTTTGGATAAAAAGAATGAAACTCCTCATTGGTATAAATCAGTATAGCATGATTTAAGCAAGCACACTAATACGGTCTCAGACTAGAAGAAAACTGTTCTGGGTTTTTAAATGGAATCCCTAAAGCATTAAAACCAATAACAGCATTATTTTGCAATGGGGGGGGGCAGGGAGGGAAGGTGTTAAACCTTCAAGATAAATTTTGTACGTTGATATTAACCTAAAATGTAGTTTTTTGTGATATGTTCCAGGACAAGGCAAATAAGCGTTTCTTAACTTAGTTTGCCAATTTTACTCTCAGGCTTGCACTGTTATTGATAATATCCATCAAAATCCTTGGTCTTCTCGAGCAGCTGGCAGAAATTTCTAAGTGCTGACTCACACACCTAAACACCCTCCTGTCCACGCTAATCTCAAATTGGTTTTACTTTCCAGAGGTAAAACAGAACTGCATAAACTCAGCCAAAAATGGCGAGTCAAACTCAACATATCAGTCTTCAGCACCTTCTATAATTCCTGTAAAATTTTGAGATCCTACCACAGAAGTTTTCTGCCAGACCTTAGAAAGCTTCAGATCAAAACATACTCAACTGCATTTCTATCTCTTTTTTGGAAAAAAATAAAGACTTTTCCCCCTCCTACTCTGTTTCAGCTCCTGTTTTACTTCTAATTAGATCTTTTAACTACAAAAGGGGGGGAGGGGTACATAAAATAGTATATTTGCATCCATTAGTGAACATCAGTAGAAGTCAGACTTCTGACAGTCGAAGAACTATCAAACGCTATTTCTAGTTTCAGCATAGTAGAAAAGGAACTTTAAGTCCAGGTTAATTTATTAAGAGTAAAAAGGGATACTGCAATTCATACTGAATATTTGCCCTTTATGGATTAKTTTTTTCATCCTGCTATTGCAATTAGAGAAGAATACATTGATTAATGTAAGATTAGAAGAGGAAATCTATTTAAAAAACCTTGGTGAACTGATATATTTGATAGAAGAAATCATTTTCTTAGATTTTAAAAAATGTGCCTTAACCTTTTGGGGCCATATTAACATAGTTCCTGACTACCCTACCACACCACTCCACAGCAAAGGAAAAGAAACATGTCACCACATCTGGTGACCTACACATCTCCAGAACATACACATTATTCTTGGAAAGATAAAAACCCCACCTTGATTAACAAACATTAACTCCTTGTCATTATGCTGGATCACTGGTTCATAACAGCTTTCAGAGGAAGACTTTCCCATTGTTTTCCTATAGGAAATCTCTGAAGCAAGGACAGCTTAGGAAGTATGTGCTTATTAAATCCATTCATCTCAGGGAAAGCAGCCATTAGCACTTTGAGCTTAGATGTTATGCTTTGTTGTGAAAAACCACCAAGTGAAATGCCAACCATCCACATTTCTTATTGGCATGCAAGGTGGCAGGCCCAGGTAATACAGCTATATGAGCTCCTTTGTTTTTTAACATTGCTCTTAACATTGTAAGCCAATGGCAAATAAATCAGAGTATGGCTTTCTTAAGATCCATTAACAAACAAGGAGCAGATGATGTGCAAAGAGAGAGATGTTCAGGATCTTTCAAGGGCATCCACATTGCTTTTCTCATTTCATAGCAATGTCTAAGTTATTAATTTCTCTGTAAAATTTCTGTTGTCATTTATCATTAATAATGATCACTTTAGGGTACTCCAGAGAGGAAATGCAGTCTAGTGTTCTACTGAAATCAATTTACTGACACCATTAGAGTTGCACAAATAATTTAGTTTTGGTTCAGCTGCCAAACAGATGACGTTGAGCAAAGGGTTCCACCGGAATCAAATTTAGAAGAAAATCACTTTTCTTGCCAAAAACAAAGTTGCTTCATACAACAGAAAGCATTCCTTTTGATAGGCAAATAAAGGTTTGACTTCTAAAATGTGGGGAGGTGGAAGAGGAGAAGCAGCAGCAAAGTTTGAGAATTACAAAACTACAGGTGGAGAAGGAAACGCAGGAGATGTTCTCCATCCACTCAGTAGCTCCCCAGTGAGAATATTCTTAGGGCTCTGGAAGGCTTTAGGTCACCTGCTCTCCTCACCCAACACTGTGGGACCCTGCGCCACCCTCCTGCTTCTTAGGACACTCTCCCACCCCCTCTTGTCGGAGTCATTTCACTTGTACCCAGTTAATCATTGTAAGGCAGAGGGGAGAGAAGAAAAAAAAGAAGGAAAAAAAAAAAGAAAGAAAAGCCAACCACAGAAATGCCCTTTAGCAGGTGGCTTGAAAAATCCAGAGAATGAGGCACTGTTTTTCTGCTTCCTGATGAAACTGTTGTTTACATGTTTCTAAATAGGTTAAATTATACCCAGATATTCTGCTGCACTCTCTACAAGCAGGTTCCAGTTCCCACTCCCTGTACACTTATTGAAATAGCTATAAAAATACCTATTTTTAAAAGAATACTTCTATTTTTTTATTTTTTTTTAAAGAAAAGCATGAGCATTCAGGTGAGTGGGGTCCAAAAGAACAATCTTCCTCACATGGAAACAGGCAAACCAAATGAGTCACTCCCTCATTTAATCCACATTTCATTATTCCATTTGAAAAGCGACAGTTTCAACAGAAGGAAGAGGCAACAGAAGGGCGAAGCGGGGCATATGTGCACAGCTCACACGCTTCACACTCCTGGGCATATGGCACATGTAGATACTAGTAAAAGCTCTGCTCTTGGGGAAAGCCTAGATGAGGAAACGCGACGCAGCACATAAGCTCTTGAAGACTGCCACAGACACATCACAGGAGTGCCCGGGTGTCTGCTCACTCTTCTCTTTTGGTCTAAACAGGTGCTTTATTTAACTGACCTTTCCAGGCACCACCTCCTTCTCTGGATGGAAATAAGGATTCATATCTCATCTTCAGTGTCCCCCACCGGTTCTCTCCACCACCGCTAAGCTGGCAATACCCCAAGAAACTCGTACAGGCTTCTCCACACAGGGCAGGCTGAAGGCAGGGGTTGCCACCGCGTCTTCCAGCTCCCCAGCTCCGAGGGAAAGACCGTGCACATTTGAGACTAGTGTAACCAATACGCTAGACACAGCACACTTCTTCCCCTTACTTGGAGRCACTATTTCCAATATCCTTCCGTTAAAGCTGGTCTTGATTCTTGCTTAACAGTTATTTATATCTTATTAAAATCTGTCAGTCCTCGCAGGGGCAGTGGCAGCAGCTCTGGCAAGCGGCGCTGTCCCCAGGCAGCCGCCGTGGCCGCCCTGCGCCCGTCACCCTCCTCGCCCCAGCCTGGCTCTGCCACCCCGACGTGGGTGGCGGGGTGCACCACCCACCCTCCCCGCCTCTTCCGAGAGCTCACCCCTACATCCAGGGCTTCRGTATGCTCAAGGACATCATTAAGAGATTTACATAAAAAGCAACCAGTAGGTCTAGATTTGTTTGCTCAGTTCCCCAAAGCCAGTCCAACTTACAGCCAGGAAGAGCAAGTTCTGGCACGCGAGCTCACGCATGAAAAAGAACAAACTTTACCTGAAGCAGGACCCATGTGTGGAAACTGGACCTTGCACTGTAGGCATGGTCCTGAGCACAGCTACTCAAGATCACCTGCTTCAGCATGGAAAACACTCAGCAGGAAGCTTGTGCATGCCTTCTCCTTTGCCAAATAACCAAATAGGTAACGGTCACCTTACAATTCTGTCAACGCCAAGCCTCTCTTAAAGGACAAAMATTTTACATAAGCAAAACTTCTCCTGAAGCTAATAGGATTTAAGCATGTGGTTACACCAAAGTGGAGCTGAACTTCTAGATAGAGGATGGACAGAATTAAGTTCCTGCTTAAACACCTTGGTAAATCAGGATCTAAAGCATAGCTATGGTRCCAGAAAGGGTTAAGCCACATGGGTCCAGCACTTGCTCACCGTACAAGTAATTTCATTTCAATTAATTGGCAGTGCTAACTGTAGTTAGTATCATATAATTCTGGGAAATGATGCTGACATATGAAAACAGTAGTAAGTAGTCAATGACTACTATTTCCAGAGGCAATAAGATTAATAAATTTATTATGYAAGTGTTAAAGCTTCTATATTTCARCTTCCCCTATCTTTAGCGGAGAAGCTATTAAAAGACAGAATGTCTCAAAGAATAAAAGTGCCAGAAGTAATAATCTAATTTTTATTAAAGTTTCTTATTTTGATTTATAATCGCCAGAAACTCCTGTTCTATTGTGCCAAAAAACATCCACTTACCTGCATAACATCTCTCAGACATTTCTCATAAGAAAGGCCAAATCTTACAGAACTTTTGAACATTTCACCTTCTTGTTCGTCAGAAGAGGGAACTAATCAGCTCCATTATTAAAGACGGCTTTAGATAACTTCCTGTGACACAATTTTTTTTTTTTTCCCCTCCAAGAATTCAAACGAAGCAAGCTTTGGTCACATATCACGCTGTACAGCTCCCAAAATACTGTTTTGTAGAAAAATATTGTAAAAATGGTTGTTTCTTATTTTCTTCCATGGTAACATTTAAGTTGTTCCTCTACAGATGCAAGCTAAGCTGAATATTAGTTTTGCCTAGAAAAGCTAAGATTAAAAAACAACAACAGAAAAAAAAGACCATCAACAACACAACCAAACCTGGACTCTCAGGCAACTGAGCTCACCGGCTATCTTTGCAGCCACCACAAGCRCCCAAGGATTGTAGTCAGGGAACTCCCTAATAGCTGCCTCCCCGCGCTCTACACCATTTATTTGCATTGGACATTATGTTTGAGCACAAAGTCACACAAAGGAACCAAGGAAACCCCCTTCCGCCTCGTTCAGGACTGCCTGGGCTTCCGGCATGAGGACACTGTGGTAGACAGGGACATGGCTGAGCACCAGTTCCTCTCCTTCCCCAGGCCGGATGACGCACCATGAGCATTCACCCGCCCTTCCTCAACAAGGAGATGGCAGAGGGACCCTCTCCCCAAAAGCTGAGCGCCCATCCTGGGAATCGAGCCATCCCCAGAGCTGCACAGACATACCACCCCGTGCACGCAACGGCTCTGCAGGACAACTCCTAACCTTAAGCAGGTCTGCAAGCCCTTAGCCTCATTTCCCACCTCTCAGGCACAGCAAGAGTTGGAGCCTTGAAATGTTCCACTCTAGGAAATTAATACACGTTCTTGTTTGTTCTTTCTCTTCCCCGCCTTCCCCAGTATATCTGGCACATTGCATTGTGCGCCACAGAAACAGGTGCACCTTACTAACAGTAGCTATCCATAATATAACGTTGTAAAGCATAAAATAAGGAATTTAATTAAAGGATAGATTTGGGCAGTTAACATTTCACCTGTCAAAAACAGTAAAATGAAAGTAACATAGGCAATAAGAAAACAGGAGCATGCTAGACCATGCAAGAGCAACTTCTAACCTTAGCACTCAAACATCTTCAAATTTGATTTTTATTATTGGACATAAAAAAAAGCAAAACAACTCATTGAAAGCATTATGTCTACAGCTTCAATTTAGTTTCACAAAAAGCAGCTAAAATGGATTGAACTATGCTTTGAATGACATGGAAGAAAATTGAAGCCCTGTATTGCATTCTTAACCACCTTTCTACAATGACAGAACTTTGTTTTTATTCATCCTGTAATATACTATTGCCATGTCACAACTTATGGGCTATTTTAGCCAGAAAGAACCCAAAGTGCATTCATATTTGTGACTCTGGCGCTGTATACAGCTAGTCAAAGCTGACGTTTTTCTAAAGAGGCCAAGGCTAAGTTGCCAGCTTCACGTTCCGACAGTGCCACTGGGCTGACATCTCCGTGTGGCTCCTGTATAAACCAGCCTAGTCTAAAGAGCAGCATCCAGGTTGCCATAGGCATGATCTTTTAAGGCCTTCCCTGCGCTCTTCCTTGGTTGGTTTATTTGCTTTTAAAGAAGTTCCAGATTTTTATTAAAAAATAATGGCTTTCAGTCAGGCTTTCTGAAGTCATTTTTTTCTTTCAGCAGATCCTACCAGAGTTGACATTTTCTTCAGGGATTTAAAATAGTTGCACAAACATTTTAGTTAATATTTGCATCACGTGACATGCGCTTACTCCAACAGCTACAGCTGCACTTGTCTGCCCCATAAGCAGCAGTAGGTAAAAGGCATACAGATATTCAAAAATCATTCCACGATGACGAGGGCTTTCAGAACCAATCCATGAAAATTACCTCCTCTTTCTCTTCTCTAGAGGAGAAGTTCAGGTGGATGAGCTGAACTGAGACAAGGGACAAAATCAGAACACTTGCCTGCAGCTAATACAAAGCACTCAATTTAATAAATTTCAAAAAGACTTCATGAATTTATTGCCTATGTTACTTACTACCAAAGAAAGATATAGATCATGTGCCACAAAAAAGCTACATAGAGGGAAACGCATATGTTAATGCGGACAACAGCCGATACAGATTGTCCTGCCTAGAAAYGGCTGCTTTAAATAAGCAAAGGGAAAGAAAAACTGAGCTGAGCTGAAACATAACTTTTTTAATGTGATTATGGTCATAATTTGATTTGGATTAACAGAGAGAAATCTTTAAAAGTTAAATGATTGTGAGTTACATCTACAATTATTTTCAAGAACACTTGCATGCTTTAAGATATCATTAACTTAAATGAGATCCTCTGTTTAAAGAAAGATTTAACCTCTCATACTTCCACTAATTCACACTAAATGTCCATATTGCACTTTGAAACAAAATGGAAAAGGTTAGCTATCCCTGATTCCTTCAAATGGTGCCACTTTAAGATCCTCAAATTAAAAGATCTGTCAGAAATATGGCCTGTGAAAATATAAAACTCCATACTGCAGAAGGGTAAGAAGGTCTCAGGATGAAGCAGGTCACGTGTCTCCACCTGCTCACGAGACACCAAGAGCAGCCTCCCACCCGACAAGAACAGGCTACTGCCCAAGAGGCAACAGCACAACGCCAGCTCCAAAGCAGGGCCAGAAGACGTATGTCCCTGCCTCTCATTTCCTCAATAACCCTTTTAAATCTCGTTAACCACGAGCAATTTGTGTCAGACCGTCTGCTTGCTGAGTTTGTCCCACTCTAAGTTATATATATTTTCCTAAAGGACAAAGATTTCTGGCCTAACGTGTTCATGTACCCACAGGGAACGAGGCTGCCTCTTGGCCTATGTCGTCAATCAGTTTGGGCATAATAACTTAATCTGATTTTTGATTTGGAAGTGCCAACTAGAAATGAACAGAAGAGTCTTCCATTAAAGCACCTGGGGACATTATAACAGAGGGTTTTCATTGCACTGAGCAGCTGATGCATCCCGCTAATGCCAAGCAGTTGGTCATTGATTTAGACTATTAGAGCAACAGCTGGCACGCTTCAACCAACCAAAGCCTCAACATATTTCAAAAAAGTATTATATCTATAACTCATGATGGTTCCTGGAAAGCCTCCAGGAACCAATCTAATCTCAAACCAAGTAATCTGCTACTCTTCCATCTTACATTCAGAACCACACAGTTAACAGCATGCACTGTCCCAGTTAAAGATCGCTCTTTTTTACCGTGATTGCATGGCTTTTCTCAACAAAATAGACAAGAAACTTTCTGGTTTTAGGTTTTGATTTTCTCAGCCTTGGAATGATTATACAAACCTGTTAATGACATAAGTAGATTTCACTGTTACATATGGCTTTCCCTCCACTGCTTTACAAGAGCTGTCTTTGGGCAGGGGGGATTTGTGACTACATCCCTTTGAGATTTTGACTTAAACCTGAAGCTGCTTTTCAAAGACTAATTCTTTCATATTGTCATATTGTTCAGTTAAGGCTACCTCATTTTTTTTAAAAAAAAGTCATTTAAGTTTAATGTATACACAAACTCATTTCCCCTCAAGTCTTTATAATAAGCTGACATGCACTGCTTGGAAGGCAAACTTGTCCAACCACCTGGCACTCAACAACCATCATTCCATTTTGTTTTGCTTTAATCATATGTGAAAGGAGTTTAACATACAATATGATATTCTGTTATATCTATTCAGAGATGCATCTGAGGTATTCTACATTACTTACAGTCACAATATGTATTAGCAATACATACACAGATAAATATCTTTCCCTCTCTAAATCTGGTCTTAGTCATGCATCCAATGGTCAGAACTCAAGCTCTGATATCCAAGTTTTAAGCGTGGGTATGTGCACATTAAGATATATTTTGGAGTTCAAAAATCATTCAACTATCCAGGTGGATAGGCTGACAGACTTATTTCTGCAGAACCTGATACGGCATGCTCAGCATAGGAACCAAGCCATATTTTTCAACATTTTCTAAATAAGTAAACTCTTCAACATACTGAGCCATTTATGGGAAAGAAAAGTAATTTTAAGATAGGTTCTTGTAAAATTCAAAATCTGTTAAAAACATCTTTATTTTGAATAACCACAACTATGTTTCAATGGGGATGCACTACAGATACATGCACGCCAGTTAACTGAAAATTCCATAATTATCTAGCTATTTTACACAAGTCTAGACAGTTTTCTCTGCATTAAATTAAACCAAAAATCATACTTCACTTGAACATGCCCTTTTGCAAGCTACAGCTATCACCTTTAGCTCTAATTACCTAAAACCTGCAATATTCAGCACAAAGAATCAACGCTGAGGTATAATCCTTGTGTTAAAATAGCATCTGGTGCATTCCGGTGTATTGAATTACACTGCCCATTGGCTCTACACAACCTGCAGGAAAGGTGGAGTTGGCGGAGATGAATTAAGTGCCCGATAACTACATGCATCATTCAGAGTAAATAGTCAAGCGTAACAGCAGTAATATCAATAGCATGAAACATTCACAGTAAGAGACCATCTGTACAATCAAGCGGCATGGTAATCAGTGGGAAGAGTAGGTTTGATAAATCACAAATCTCGCATGGCTCTCATCTATTTATCCGAGAATCAGTAGGAAGTGCTTGATGAGGAGTGTGATCAGCGCTATGATGTATGTACACACATGATGCTGCAATAGCAGGAATGGTCTCCGCTGATCTTCACTTCTACAGGCATTACACAGTTCAAACAAATGCAATCTTGCTGAAAGCTACAGCTTTGCTGAACAACAACAAAGCTACCTGCACGCATTAATGATAAGCGGACTAATATATTTCCCATCATATGGGTAAACAAAGATTTTCAGTGTGGTTGAATAGAAAAGCCTGTTAAAATCCACAAAATGAAAATGTACTCAGATAYGAACAGACAAAGCCCTGATCTTGAAGCAGCCCAGGCTCTGAAACATGCAATCTATCACGTAAGAGACAGAAGAGGTCAGCCATTAATTAACATCCAAATTAAAGCTTTTCAAGTAAGGGTCAAAACTGCTTTTGTTTTGACATTTAAATCACTGGCAATGTATTCTCCATTTTAGTATGCGCAACACGTCACCCAATGCCTTTATGTTAATTGCCTCAATTTTTCAAGTGTACTATTTGATTTACTGTCAATTAAAAATACCCAAAAAGCCAAGACTCATGTATGTTAAGTATAAACATGATTAATGTAACACAGTTACATTTCCACATTTGATGGGCCTGATTAGGAACTTTCTATCAGTCTGGCAGGCCAGAGCATCATCGCTACCAGTGACCTGTCAGCCCAGGCAAAGGTAAGCTCGCTTGAAGGCGAAGTGTTCGATGGCCCCAAATGTTTCCAAAAGGCATAAAACCCATAATTAAATGTTGTCACTTATCACCTTATCAACAGCATAACAATCTTGCCTATGTGATCTTGTCTATCCTAGGTATGAACTAAAAACTGTACAAGGGGGGAAAAAAAGATCTAGTCACGGCATTGCCTGTTAAAGGAGTATTTATCAGGACAGAGTTTCTAGTACTTCCGGACAGATTAGAGCTCCATGAATCCTCCCCCACTATATCAAGGGAGCATCTTGCTTTAATAAAATTGCACCAAGGAAAAGGGATTGGGCAGACCACAAGTAGGAGCACCATGCCCCTTTGAGCAGGGTCACAACCGAGACCTTACACTTGATSTCTGCTGTTCCAGCCTCTGGCATTTTAGAAATGGCCACAAATTAGCAATCTGGAARCGTGACGTCTGGATTACCTACAGACAATTGGCTGAACACGCAGCATTAGCTGTACAGAGTTTGGAACTAAGCTGGAACGCAAGCCCTGCTTTGTGGGAGATGGAGGGGCGCTCGTGACAGTGGACAAGAGCGTCACTGTACAGATTAGCAGCATGCAAGCCTTATAAAAACCATCTGTTGCAATTAAATATAAATAATGGCACTTCAGCATTACATTAGCTGTTTTCTCCAAGATTTTTAAGTAATATAATTATTAGGAAAATTCTCTAGTATCATGAAAATGAGAATTTGGTCAAGCAAAAAAAAATTTTTTTTTAATTATAATTTTGAGACTACCCTTCAAAAATTATTGTATGAATTAGTCACTTTTGTCAAAGTTCTGACTAGCTGAAGAGGTTTTTTGGTTTTTGGGTTTTTTTTTTTTTTTTTTGGGGGGGGGGGTGGATCTTAATCTCCATTATGCCAGGGACTCTGAAATACAATTATTCCCTTGAATTTGGGCTGCAAAAACGGTTAGAAGCAATATTTTATGAGAAGTCACAAAAAGGTGTTTTTCTGATAGGAAAAAATAGAAACAAAATGGAGAGGCAGGAATGGAAGACACAAAGGATAAGAAGGGAAAGGAGTTGGGGTCTAATCACAAAAGAGTCCACAAGAAAATGTACTGAATACAAAACCAGGAAAATAAAGTGGTCCAAGTAAGGCTGGAGGTTACTGTTAAGCAAGATGCAATGAAAAATCAATAAAAAGCAGTTCAATCTGAGCATATGAGATAAAAGCTAAGAAATAGCAACAGGATCCCAGTGAAACTAATGGGAAGAAGGGTATGCAACATTCAGAAACAGCTTACGGTCTTGTATTCTTTATCCTACCTCCCAGAAGAGGCAAATAGTGCTACAACCRGCTTTGGGAGAAGCTTACGTTTCTAAACATAGAAACCCTATGTTCTACTTCAAAAGATAAGGCAAACTAACACAACATATCTTACACAGCTTCTCAGTTCTTACATATCTCCCCCTCTTCTCTTTCAGGGTGTAAAAGGTACTAGGAATAGTTTCTGTAGCTCCTAAACTTGTACTACAGCTGTCTACTCTCATATCTCTAAAGACTTCTCAACCTATGAAGACTTAAAAAATAAATAAAAAACCCACACCTTTAAATGTCAGGAGAATTTGGAAATTCTGTGCCTTCTTAAAGGCATTTCTAAGAAAATTCAGGGCACCACTCCTCAGGCTGCCAAGTCCTGTTTCAGGCCACCTAGTACTAGGTCCAATTTCTGCAGAAAAATTTGTCTTGGCAGACTTTGTTCCAGAAAAGCTTTCCTGTTTTTCCTCCTAGAGCTGGCATAATGCATTTCTTCTATCAAAAAAAAAAATATATAGCCATGCATTCACATCTGATCTAGATCAAATGTGTATTACCAGATAACAGAAAAGAAAACAGATGCAATACTGATGAACACGGAGGTATGGCATCAGAAAATGCTTACTGAGAAGAATAGCACAAAATACTACACCTTTCCTCCTTCCTCCCCCCTTAAACTGAGAAATGGAAATCCTTTGTGAAAATATTTCTATTGCAGGTAGTTGTTCTACAAACAAAGTTTGTGATTTTTGGTTTTTTAAAAAAAATCAAAATTAAACACTTTTTTCCATTTACAGGCAGTTTTGTTTTCATACATTTTAAAGTAGCTCAAATCAGGCATTTAACAAGACCTTTTTCCAGTTTCCAATTCATTGAAATGTTTTGGTATTTTTCTTGAAGGTTTTCAAAAAAATCCTATTTTTACTTTCAGAACTGTCAAACAAACAAAAAACCAGAAATCCATCCAGAGCAAGTTACCCACACTAGTCTAATTGGAGCAGTCTCCTGTAATTTATCCACCATGTTTCTAAGATTTTCAGCGATTCTTATTCTTACCCTTCATTTTATCCCAACATATTTTTTCCCCTCAATTTATCAGCTACTGTAAAAGTCTGGATTGAATTCACTTACATTATCTCTACTATGATCCTTTGTCTTCTTTCCCAGCTGTACTTATCTCATTACTACAAGTTGCTCTCCCCCATTACATTTTATATTTGGTTCATCTTGTGTATATTCTTATGCAAAATACATACTATTTTCCTTGTCTTCTAGGAGGTTTCTTAGTATTTTAAGAGCTGCAGTGGTTTTCCTGCATTCTGTAATCTGGTTTCTTTTTACATTACGTCAAAATTGTTTAAAGGTCTTCTGAATATGTGAAATAACTTTTTCCTTCACTCCAGTGAAAGAACAGAGAAGAGAATTCTGTACCCTCAGTCTGAGCTCCTCTCCCTCTTCCCACCAGTGAATGTAAAATATAATTAACACAGGCACATTTAAGAGTCATAAATACATAAGAAAAAACTATAACCTGTATTTAATTACTAGGGAGATACTGTCAATGAAGTTTACAGTAGGCCCTTGCCTAAATTGAAAGATAAAAAAGGCTGTTTTCCAACACTTCAGAAGAAAATTAAGGAGCTCCTTGGCTTATTGAGGACTACAAAAGCAATCACCACTATAGACCTGCTTTGCATATTCGCTCTATTAATTTAGAGAGCCACAGTAAACCTCACATTGCAATACAACTGCTAAATTACACTGCTCTTGGGTAATGGGTATAAAAAGATGCAACAGCATGCAAAGTGTATTCAAACAGACAATTAAAAATATCAATTCTGTTGACAGCTAGAATGAAGAAGCTATGCAGAGGTTTAATACTGCCGCATGAAGGACATACTATTTAGGAGTGATTGAATTAAATCATGCAATGACAGTCTGCCTTTGTTGAACATTACATATTAGGCCAATTTAGTGCCTGCTTATTAAAATAATTTAATTCCCAAGATGGTTTTAAGATGTTTCCAAATCTCCTCCTGTTCTTTCCTCCTCCTCATATTAATGATAGCATCTTAATTATTGGGCTAGCTTCACAMCAGTGCAATTTGCTGGGTCGCCACACAGCAGCCCAGGCAACTCTGGCTTAACCAGCTTGTCCTTTCCATCGTTCAGCAGAACGAGCGCAAATCAGCAGAAGATCYGGCTAGACACACCACAGCATCAATGTATTCAGAGGAAGTCAAAGAGAAGACAAAGGTTATTTTTGAATAAATTTGTGAATATTGCTTTTCTTTGCATAGATTTAATTTAAGCACACAGTGTTGGAGACCTATTACACTTTGTGTTCTGTGAATTCCTACTTTTAACAATATGTATTTAAATTCATGTATGAATTTAAATTCATTCAAGTCATGGTCATCAACTCTCTAAATAAAGAAAAAGATACTTCAAAAAAATCAAAATTGCATAAAGAAATTAGAAGTTTGAGTTCTGTCTTCCAAGCTGAATAATGAACTTACATCCCAGTCAGTAGCAATTACTTACAATTTAAGTTTCCTCTGAAGATGCAACTCTGGCTCCTAAATAACCCATCTAAATGCTTGGGGGTGAGGGGGGAAGTGATCCTAGGAGTTTATTTTAGCACCTGTTAAAGGCTAAAGGACTTTAATCTCAGATAATCATTCCAACAGATTCAGACAAATAATTATATTTCACTTTGAAAGTTTAGTGCTATTTTAAAACCAGTGTGCACATATATTAGACCTTCATCCAAACATGCATAACAGAGCAACTATATCAGTATGTAATAATAGTATCTTAAGGAGGTAACTGAGATGGAAAATGTATGCAACTAATGAATTACATTCTTTTGTATTTCCTGGTTTCACCAGACCATTACTCTACACTGCATTATCAAATCAACTACTTTACTAGATACCAGCACTAGCATCTCATGTCACATATCTAGCACCATTCCCAGTTCAACAGCAAGCAACCAAGCCTAAACAAAGGAACTATTAGTAATATGAATATGTATGTATAGTAATATGTATGCTGTTGGGTTTGGAGATTATGGGAATAGCATCATTAACTACCTTTTAAAAAAATTCTTTAAAATTATTGACCATTGGATAAGGTACTATATTGGGTTGGCAGTCCTGAAATCCCAAACCCATGGAACTGAATAAGYAATTGTAACACTTGCTCACTGATCTACTTGAATGAACTAACACCAGGATTGAAGAGAGTCAAGTCTCCAAAATTCCACCTTTTAGTTTAATGCTTTGGGCATACAGCTTGCATTGTTAGGCAACACCTGGCCGTTGGAAAACTACGGAGTATTCCATTTGTACACCACAGGTAGTAACAATTTTTTKTCACTGATGATCAGACTTGATCCAAACTCCTCTGAATTTTAGGGAAAGACTTGGACCTGCATAGACTTAGARTCAAGCTTCTAGAATATATTTAAACTTGAGTTGTAGGGACAAATTAAAAGAGAAATGTTGATACTCAAGCACTGATTTCCAAGAGAATAAGAAGGAATTAAAATTTCAGAGGAAAGTTACTTTTAAAGAGTGGATGATTCTGAGTTTTCACAATATTCATATTGTCCTGAATATTTATACATAGTATTTTGCCATTTCTAATACATGGAACAGATCAAAGTCTGTATAAATATAGGATTATGGCAGGGGAACCCAGACAGAATCATGACCATATTCAGCACTCTATGTACTTAAAAAGAGAACCTTTTTGATAAATGGTGGGAGTGATATGAACACATGAGCAATAGTTCATTCTGTTTTTGCAGAATAATATATGAAAATAACATACAGTTCAGAACTGGCTGGTCTTCTGTGAATTCAGATGGTTGTTCAACATAAAAAACCTTTTGCTGGAATCCAGGGATGCATTCTAAATCTTCTGCAAATGCAAGCAGCAGAACCTGAGGAAACAAAGAAAATGGACTTTTAACATCCACTCATTCAATCATGTGGGCTTCTGGGAACGATACTGGCTTTGGGCTCAGCGCTCATTAACAAAACATCATGCTCCATGTTCATAAAAGAAAATATCCATCACTTCAACACTTCCCCTTCAAATCTTGCTCACCATAGTTTTTATGTAGCAGTTTCACTTTTGATACAGGCAAGCCAATACAGAGGTCGCAAATAGTAACTCTGAGGGTTAAGTTCTCAGTTCACACATGATCTGCTTACGCTTAATAAAAACATAGGGCATAACACTGCTCCTAAAAACACAGGTGAATCCATCTAAGCTTAAACRTGTGCCTGCCCTCAAAATTATGCATAAAACTCGAGTACTGATTGTGAAAGCCTGACATGCATTTAAATGGTCACACGCATGCAGCAGTGACAGACGTGCATTTTCCACACACGCTTTCTGTGTGCATGGGCGCGTCTTTAAAGCACACACCGTCCTGACTCACGGGGTTACTGAACAAATATGCACAAACATGCAATCACGGCAGCACGAAAATGCCTTCCATCTCRAGATTCAGCCAACAACGCAAGAAGAGTTATGTAACCAGCCCACACCACTAAAACAGCCCAAACAAGGTATGCTGAATTACTCTGTCAAGCTGAGATTTAACTACAAACATAACTCTTCCCCTAAAGGATTAGTACAGCAAGTAAGAGGCAAATCATGTTCGGATATCCCGGCTCCTGGCATCCAAGAGTTGAAACTCTTGCCTTACAGAGCTATAAATAAAAAGCCTGCTTTGGACGTCGGCTGTGTCAGTACTTTCCGAGAAGGAGATGTGTCTGCTTCATCCGATTTCTGACGGTATGAGTTGACTTTGAGATCTGGGCAATCTAAATAGGCCACGAGTTGACTTGTGAAAGTCTGGCGCAGAAGCCTCACATAATAAGGATGCAGCAGACAGACAGGGACCTCTGTTCTTGGCAAAATAATTACAGGACACAGGCTTGGCCTCGCCGCGAAACAGGATGTTTTATTCTGGTTGTGCAGTTCCAGACACTTTCTTCTTTTCAAGATGTTAGMCAAGATGTCAAATCTGTCACCACACTGAGAGTTTTTAATTATCTTTTAGAAGCACAATCCTTCTTGTAATTTATTTTTCTCAAAGAAACTTCTCCTATTGAACCAGATATCTATCTCGTTAAAACAATTTCTGTTGAGGTTCTTCACTTTAGGAAAAAAAAAAATCTTGAAAAGTAATCTTGGAGAAAAAAAAGGCCAAGCAGAGATTTGCGTTGAAGGTAAAGACTGTTGTTCAAAGCAAAATACACTCTGGATTTAACCACCATGTAGATTTCCTATTTTTGGATATAATWAAAGGGTTAGCTGCCTTAAGAAATAAAGCAACTAAATACATGGAAAATAACGCTTAAAGTGTCATACTTGTAGAATTCAGATTATACATATATTTTAAGTGGATCTGTGAAATATTTATACTGAGTAACGAGAAGATGATCATTCGCCCACCACTTAAGGAAAAAAAACGCATTATTGAAAGAATATGACAATTACGCAGCAAACATCATTTGCTCACGTAAACCTGAAGGGCTGGGAGTCTGCGGAAAGCAAGCCAAGGAATGCTAAAGATGCCCTCTCCCCTCACAAGCAGAATCAAAGTCTCCCATCACCTACTGCTTTCCAGCCACACAGAGTGAAGAATCATTTTTAATATCCTGACAATTTGTCTTTCTGAATTCTATTACTGGTAGCTATAGAGAAGTGTCACTAGTTCAGATAGCTGCCATGCAAGTTCGGTCACTGGGCTAGAGCTACGCTCCCAAAGAGGTATTAAGCCAGTGAAACACTTTATTTTTATTTATTTATTAAGTTAATAAAACAGCGCACACATGCTGGTGACCTTGAGCAACCTCAACATTTGCACTGAAAGCAGCTCACACAGAACATGGATCGGAAAGCAGAAGAGGACAACAGTTTCATGCCACAGCACAGGGGAAATTAAAAAAGTCCTGATGTTAAAGTACATCTCATCTCAAAACCAGGGCTCCTCTACCTGCTCCTCTCTGCTGTCAACAGAAAGCTGGTCTCTAAAATAACCTTCCACAGAATTACAAAATCTTTGTGTCCCTTACGACTCCTCCAGACCCAGTGCCCGAAGCAACTCCATTCGGACTGGCCACATCCTCACTGTGGACATGATTTTCTCACCCCGCTTTTACTGTAAACACTCTCTTACGTATCAGCCCTATTTGTATTGGACCTGTTTTCTACTATCGTAAACATACAAGCTGCAGAACATTAATTGGGTCTTGCACTGTTCTCATGGTGCGAAAGACTCTTCCAACAGAGATGTAAATGGTGCAGATACTTGTGAAAACCATCTGCCCAGGTAGGAATTTTACACGCACAAAATGCACACAAATCTCATTTCATCGTGCATCGTATTCTGTAAGACCACATTCTACCTTTAACTTCATGAGAGTAATTTTAAATGCAAAGAAATCAACCTAAAACCCCACTAAAGAAGAGTCAAAATAGCTATGACACACAGTTTTAATGAATAAGACTGATAATTCTGAAAGCTCAAAAATCATGAATCTCTTCCTGAGCAATGAGATTTTCTTTTCCTAAAGTGTTAKTTGGGGGGAACTTATTATTATTCTTTTGACTCATTTATTTGGAAGTATATATAAGAATTTATGCTTCCGAGCTTTTCTTTGAAAACATGAGGACTAGAAATTTGCTTTTTGCATATGAAAACTTGAGATTTTCATATAAAATACTGTGATCTTAAGAGCTGAAAACTGAGAAGAGAAAGCAATCAGAATAATGAGAACTTCCAAGACTGAATTAAATTGCACATGACAAAGTATTTTTATCATGCAGATTGAGAACTCTGAATCTTAAAGTCTTTTCTATCTTCAGGTGCTGCAAAACTAGATCCAGAGAATGGCTAGGGAGGGAGCCAATATAAAAGAAAAAAACATAAGCAATAAAGCAGCACAGTCGCGCTGACTTGCAGGGAAGTGATGAAATCCTACCTTCACTGAAGTCAATAAGAACTTTTTATTGATTTCAGGATTTTGCTCAATATTTAAATCAAGGAGTTATTTAAAAGAAATTAACAGAGGGATGCTTAAACAGAATAACAAGAACACTTACATGTGAGGTTCTCATTTTGCATTCTGCAGACTCTAATTAGAGTCAGCAGGTCCTAAGGCACTTGTTTCATCAAATCACAAACAGACTGGACAAAGTTCTGCTTGTCTTCTGTATTTTTTTAACATCAATTGACACAAAAAATTTAAAAGCTTGCTAATTATGCCAATCGGAGGATAAGTTATGCAAAGGTATTTTAGCATTGCATAAAGGTATTTTGAATTATTTATCACTGAAAGTGATTAAGTTAAATAAAATACAGCTCCTCTGCAAATGCTTTGATTTCTAGTGTGCTATGATTTGGCAGAACTATTTGTTCAATATTTTCATTTTGGAGGGAAAGTTTTCAGTGTTTTAGGATTCAACCTCTCTTCATCAGGAAAGGGGTTCAGAAAAAATTATTCTGAACCTCTGCAGCTCTACCTCACAATCTGATAGTGAATTCAAGTCATTTTTGTAAGAAATGCTATTAAGATCTGGCACCGAGATTCTTCAGGGATGATAAATATCCTTTTAAAGGGCCTACATATCCATTTACTGCCTAGTTCTTTCCTAAATATGAGCATCACACTTGGGATACTGAAGGGTGGGTTATGAAAATGCAAATTAGAATGACTTTATTGGCTCAAATGAATTCAGTTCTCTTGTCACAAGGCAGTACAACTGTGCTAGGCTGCCATTAACTGGAAGCAAAATATGACAAACTTTCACAAGACTATCTAGCACAGGGAACTTCCACAAAGTGCTCGCAAAAATAATGTATGTTTATTATAAGAGTTTTATCATGCATTCAGTAAAAGCGTGCATCTTCCATAATGCTGGAAATCTCATTAATTTTGAGGAGTGATTTGCCAGCATGTACATTTGGACAGGTACTTCACTTCTCAAATTCAAGTTCTGGAAGAGGCATGATCAGGTGGTTAATATGGTCTCAGGGTCCATGTAGACCCCTAAGTGACTCTGGAGTCCACACTGTTTAAGGTCAAGAATGATAATATGGGAAAGAAAATATGAGAGCAGTTCCATAGCACCTTCATCCGAAGGTAGGGTTGTGCTGCTTCCGCTCCCCAGGAGCTGCTCTGTCTGAAAGGCAAKCACTTTTCCCACTCTTTCCAGTCACATCTGCTCGCTGAATCGAGTCACCAGGTAGCTGTATGAAAGCTAGTCCCCAGAAAACACTGTAGTTGGGAAAATGTGAGTGGGTGCAAGACCACCACAGCCTGCACTTAATCTGGTTAAGTTGTAATGAAACACCACCCTAAAATTGAGCTTTTAAATAAGGAGGGTCACGTTCAGTAGTATCAGGCATCGGACAGCTTCTACAAAAGTCAATATGACTTCAGCAGCCCAAAATAACCAAGGCCTTGGAGAGATATCCAAGTATAATCGAGAAACACTTGCCTAAGGCTGGCATCTGAGGTTATGACATTACTGATCAGAGGTTATGCCTGCAGAATACATTGACTTACCTGGGCTAGCCTTGCGTTCAAACAGAGCAGGCAAAGACTTCATCTACACTGCAAAAAAGCAGCACGCAGCAGAGGTACCAGGGCTAGAAGGAAGGTGCCAGCATGCTGTTATGCTTGGGTAAAAAAAGCTGCTGAGAAATCCCTAGCACTCAAAGATATATCATTTAATCGTTTTGCCCCATTGACCTCAGAGAAATAACACACCTTATTATACCACTTTTGAGATGCAAGCAAACTGTCCCTGAACATATCTTGATACTGCAAACACATCCGGCTTGCTCAGAAGCCAGAGATCACTGAGCAAGGTAGTCCAGGCAAGGGCTGCACAAGTGTTACTGCAGGCATACTAAATTCACCAGGTCCCCGAGTATTTTCTTACACTGAAACTCTTACTATCACACTTTCCATGCATCAGAACTTCAGCTAGCTTAGCTAAAGCATGCTTTGTTACAGGAGCCTATAAAAACCTAATATAGGCCTGAAAAGAACTACCTTGGTCAAAATCTACTCTTCAGCTGTCACAAGCAGGCATAACATATAGTCTCCTGATGAAGATTACTTGATCCTGATCAAAAGTAATTCCTCCTGCATGCCACAGTTCTGGAGCTTCATATTGATGACCTTTTCATAACTTCCAGAATAAATCTGCTCATGATCAATTTATAGCCATTTATTCCTGTACAAGTTTGTCTCCTAACTTGAACCCTTCTCCTCTCTCAGCCTGCAATTTCCTAGGCTAAACAGACCAAGCTCTGTTACTCTAGTCCTACAGAACCCGTCCCTTCGGCCATCTTAGAGACCTCTCATCATGCCTGCACCACATACGCATCATTTGCATATGTGCAACGTGCATGAAAAAATCCAGATGACTGCTCTCCAGGGCCTGATAAGTGATGTTATTTCCTTAAACCAGAACAATGTTACCTAATGCTTCCTAACATCCTGCTTCCCTTTTAAAAAAGGGGRAAAAAAATCACCACCCAAGCGGATCCCAATCATTATGAAACTAATACACACACACAGCTGAAAAATTTGACAGCAACGTAGTACTGCTTCGTTCAGCTACAACAGTGTTAAGCAGCTTTTGCAAACAGGGTCAGGATTAATCTTTATGAAACAAAAACACAGGTTTAGCAGTGCATGAAGGCTTGCATCCATATCCTTTTGACCAGCAAGAAGCAGCTCTGCTTGCAAGCAACAGACCCATCTTACAGTGCCAAGCCCAAGCTCAACCTGGCCTCTCAGTGGAGCTTTGCAGTTGATACTCAGGATTTGCTGGGAGAAGATGGTTTCCAGGCTCAAGATGACTTGGGTTCACATGGCTCAGAGCACAGCATCAACTTACTGTTTCGTTTACGTAGACACTGTGCACCGTCCATGCTTTAATCTAGACAATAGCCATCCCTATTCATTAGATATTTTAGTGACTAATAACAGAGGGCCAAAATGTGTTAACTCTTGCTTGAAATGAGTAATATTTTAAATTACTCAACTATTTACCAAGTAAATACGCACCCATCATGATTAATTGCACCATTTAACAAGCAAGATTCCTCAGGCAAAGGATGGGTTGAACCCCAAGGTTATTTTTTGTTTATTTTTAGCCATTATGAAAAAAGTAATCATGTTTTCCTGAAACACATACCACTGGAATGAGATTACAACTGGTTAGCCTATTTAGAGAAGCTGCATAATAAATTCATTTTACAGGGCACAGAATAACCCAAATGAGCCATTCAATAGCACTACTGTACCAGCGAAAGAGGCATAAAGAAGAAACATTGAAAGTCAAAGGCCTGTTCTGGTTATACTGCAAGAGATGGAATTACCCAGACCTAAACTGCTTTACAACAATAACCAGTTTGAAGATCTGTTTATACCAAACATTTTAGTTATTTATCACCTAGTGAACTAAGCAGGTTAATCCTGTTTTCCAGCTGTAATGACTTCATGAAACACTTAGATGAATGAAAGTATGGATCTAAATATATTCAGAACTTTTTAAACATATTTATAGCCCTTCACATGTAGTTGCATGGGGCAAAGTCATTATTCCACACATGAAAATACTGATGTGGCAAAAGCCATTAGAAAAAAAAAATTAAAGTCATATTTCTTACAGCAGAGAATGGTTTTCAGATAGGATGTCTTGAAACTATACGGAATATGATATATGTTTAATTTCCCAACAGTGTGATCATTATCAAAAAAGGTACAACCTTCCATCTATCGTTTTCTTTATACTCCACAATGTTATAAAATAAAGCAATTATTACTACACCACAAAACTGAACTTTGCATAACATTGCACATCTGTCTTTCGCAGTGGAAAACTAAAACTGAAAATGAGTTAGGCATGCTAACTRCCTATGCGTTTCTGCAACATTAGGTACTGGAGTACCATCGAAAAATGTAAACGGTAGGTCTCAATCATGGAACTGGGACAGAAGTATGCTTCCAGGTTACATCAGTACCTCTGCGGAGTCACCATTCGCTCGCTCCAGCTTGCACYGAAGCCAACGTGAGTTCTCTTCCAGGCTTCATTATGCCCACGACCACAGCCTCTCAATTTGGAAGAGCAAGCTTTAATAGATAAGGCCCTTCTTAGGGACACTGGTGCATAAAGTTGCTTTATAGAATATTCTTTAGCCAGGGCATGATAAATCCTCAGAAAAGAGGARTTACTGTCTGAAAAGCAGACTCCTTGATGAAGAAATGTCTGTCCTATTTCCAGGAAATAAAGAATAGGGTATGTGTATCGGGGAGGTTTTTTCCACTCCAGTCACATGAGCTTAGGAGCATGAATCATTTCAGGATGCAAGATAAACTTAAGTAATTTCTTTCAGAGAAAGTTTTTCTTTTCAGCTCAGAAAAGCGCAAAATACTATGAAATAAAAAACAAACAAACCAGAGACTGCTCATTTGCATGCTAACTTTTGCTTGCAGGATAGAGAGAAACTTTAAAACATGGTATAGTGAACAAATGGCTGGCCCGCCCCTCATAAGAGTTAATTTAAGTCTTCATTAGGTGTAGAGATCRCAGCCATTGGAATTGCAGCCAGTTGTCCTAGACAGCGCACCACACTTGCACATATTGTCTACTTTATGATCATCTCAAGCCACAGAATAGAGTTTCTAGGRAGGAAAATGGAAGTAGATTAGCTTTCACTTGCCTGGTCAAGCTTTGCTAAGGGACACTTCTAYAGATCATAGAAGATCAACGTATTGAGCTGAGCTACATAATTACACTACAGTAAATTAATTGCAGCCCTTTTGCACTCTTTTACCCCCATATGTATGCCTGTCAAAATAAAGCATCACTATCCCTCGTTAATCCTGATGACAGATGAACAACTGCAAGAAGCTAGAGTTTTAATAAAAGATAACTGATTAACCTTTAAATAACTACCATGGCAGGGGGTGAGGGAGAAGAGGTGCTCAAAGGGAATTGAGGGGAAAAATATATATATATATACACACACACACACACACACACGCACACACCCCTACACCTTTAAATTGTTTGTAACAGTGACCAAGTATTTGATAGATGCAGAAGAAACATAGTATAAGTTAATGTTTTTATTTCAGCCGAGAATCCAATTCCAAAACTGATTAAAACAGAAATCTGTTTAAATAATTTTAWTATTGTTCAATGCTATATTTTTCAAGTGGTTGTCTTTTCACCTGGTAAAGAGCGTTAGCTATTATGGATAGACCAGCTACCATATGTGTGCGTGAGGGGAAGAAAAAAAAAAGTTGTCTTTTTGGCAGTGGTGGCTACTAACCTGAGGAACATTTTTTAAATGAATTGCAAGAATACAGTCAAAAAAATTAAACAACTTGTACCAACTCTTCCRACTTTAGAGAAAACACGCCCGGGGAAAGACAGCAAGTAGTTGAACATTTTTGAGCACATCGCAATATAGCAAAAATCTCAACACAAGGGAGCCCGTAAGCTGTAAACAACAATGTTACATCCAGAATGACCTTTCCAAAGAAATAAAACCCATTACTGCTAGGTACATGATAACTATTAAAGATCAACACTTAGGAGACAAAGCAAAAAACCCCACTGTCTGGTAAATTAATTAGAACATAAATAATATGAAATTAAGACCTTGGTCTATAACCCTATCTCTTATAATTGCTTGCCATTTAAAAGCCAAATGAAATCTTTTCTGTAAAGGATACAGCTATTGACTCCATGTGTCAAAGAACTTTTTGACATGTTGAGAATGAGATTGGATGAGTACTTGAAAACACCTTAGTAACACCATATTGAAWCCATAAATGTTTTTGTTTCTTTACAGCAGAAATTTCTTTCAACCATCACTGAATGATGCTACTGGCAAATATKGGAAGTTAATAGTTAAAATTTTCAGGGGCTGTTTGTTGGTTGTAGAACCAATCACCATAGAAAATACTGGATAAGTTATGTGAACCCATGAAAACGTGAATTCTTTTTTTTTACAGGAAGCAACAGCCATCAATCCTGAGGCATAAGGACCTACATATCTTTGGAAGCTCCATGTCATCTATGACCCTATACATCTATGTTTTCATGTTAATTGCCACATTTCTAAGCAAGATTTTAACAACACRCAGAGAAGCAGGCACTCAGCTGCCATAAATCAACATTTTCCATTATTTTACACCACAGTATGCTTTATACCTGGCAATTAGTATTCAAGTCATTAGCATTTTCATAGTTAATAAATCTGACTATGGAATCAGATGTTTCTGTAATGCAGTCCTGTTTGTCTAGAAAGAATCAATACATCAACATAATAATCCTCTTTTCTGGAAAATAATAGTAAAAAAAAATAGGAAATTGTTTCGTAGCTTGTAGGTTTTCTCCTTTCTTACAAGCTTTCTCCTACGGACATATGCTTATTGCCGTTTCCTTGCTTTTCCTTCCTATCTTCTTTAGCCATTCTAAGACTGTTTTTTCCCCGGCATGGACTTTTCCACCACACCGAGACCAGAAAAGCTTCTCGACACACATCGCAGTTGACAGTCAACTTTCCACRGGGACTCTGTTTTAGCCAGGGGCTCCTTCGGTTCCAGATCTGGGGCCATCTGAAGTCTATTTCTTGTCATAGATACAGGCTGAAGAAGAATTCCAGTGTTCAAGCTATTTGCTTTCAGAGATRCATATTTACTTGTATTTTATCCGAGCTACACATGATAATGAAAATACTGGGAATTCCTACTCTAGGGTATATGTAGTTGATCATGGAACATCCTACCATTACTATTTGTAACTRGTGTTAATTTGTTTGCACATTTATAAATTCAGAATTTTTTGTGTATTTTGATTAAGTAAAGCTGTTCAATTTGTACATAAAATAAGAAATCTTAAGGAACAAATTCAAGTATGCAATAATTTAAAGGCACTTTTCATTGTACATAGCAATTTAAAATTACTGGAGCACTTCAATTTTTTTCCATAAGTGTTTCAGTCTGGAAGTGATTGGGGTTCTGTGCTTGCACAGTGTAAAGCAATTTAAAATTATTCAAGTGCTTCAAATTTTTTATAGGTACTTCTCTTTGAAAATGATTGGGGTTCTGATCATGTTCAGTATTGAACAATTTTAAATTATTCAAATGCTTGATTTTTTTTTTTTAATCAATGCTTCACATTTGGGGCTGAATTCTGGRATAATATAGGATAGTATGAGGCAGTTTAAATTATACAGACATTTTATATTTTAACAATCTTTCATCTCCTACACAAGAATTTCAGTTTGCAAGGGTGAAAGCATAAAGCACTACACCTCAAAATAAATTGGCATTATGCAAAATCAGAATCAGAATTTCTCTTTTTAAATACTGTAAGAGACCCTTTTTCAGAATCAAATTTTCACGTCTTACTACATAATATGAAGCACGAGCATTTTAGAAGCCACATTTTCTCCCAAGTAAATAAAAGTAAATACTTTCCAAGGAAGAAAAAGTCTAAAGCAGTTTTATGACTCTATGAAAAATAAGAAGGATTTAGCCCTACAGCATTTGGTTAATCCATCTTCATCTCAAGCAGAAGTTTAAGTTCCTTGCAGCACAAACAGGCACGTTCCACAGCTCCCAGTTCAAGGTTATTGGTATTAGTTAGTACAACAAGTAGGAAATTCAGGTTGCACTTTGGTAACATCGTTCCTACTTTTGCAGTACTGGTAAAGGAAAACCTGTTTTGATTTTTTTCCCCACACCATTAAGGGAATTATCTTGCTAAACAGTCAAGAACATCCACTGCTCTTAAGCCTTTCCCTGCGAGAGGAGAGGCAATTAAGGGGGAAATGTTTAAAAACAGCACTGGAAGTGTTCAGATGGAGAATTGAGAAATCTAGCTGACAGAGAAGTCATATTAGTGAGCCCTCCACTTTATTTTCTTGGTGTCCGTCATTAAGAGTGTGCCAAAATACCTACGTTTACTGCCAGACACAGCAGAAATTCTATGCAAGTATTTCCATACTTCCCACAGAAACATTCAGTGAATATTAATGTAATCTAACCTCTGTATTAAAATGGGGCATCCTAAAAAGAAAAACTAGTTAGACTAATTGCTTCAAAAGAGTTTAAAGATGTTGCCTTCATACTTCACCTTTTGCTTTCTAACACAAATGGTATCAATGAAATTGGATAATTTTTCTCCAGAGAAAAACAACTCTGTGTTCTACTGCACATTCATTTGAAATGGTAGCGGCTAGTCCTTAAAGACATTTTATTGGCATGCCTAACTAATCATAGGCTTTTGATTCTGTCTCTCCAATTTCAATTAGCTAGTAAACACTGACATCCTCAACTGCATGACATAGAGCTCCCCTTTATCCAGAGTTAATCGTGTTCACTGCAGCTATTCCCCAGGCTGAGGTTTCAGAGTTCCTAGCTTCTGTAAATCCTTGGCATTAAATCTTTTGATTCAGAAACAAAAATACTAATATATCTTATCACTCAAAAACACGCATCTTGGGTTCAGGAAGGACTGTTTTCCTCTCTCCCAATAGCCATCTGCTATGCCCCACGTACAGATTCAACTTGAAAAACCATCACTAAACTCATCTGAAATATTTTGCTTAAGTAGAACTTCCGATTATTGTAATTAAAGAAGCTAAAGAGAAGCTGTAATTAGACTGAGTGTCCGACAAATATTAATCAGCAAAGTAGTACTCCATTATTAAGAAACAGCTATTCACAGTCAGTTCTCTTATGAGAAACAAGATTAGGAACTGAGCCAAAGTGAACCAGAACACACAGCAAATTAGGCTAAGGCCCAGTTTTAGTTTATGAATGCTTTGGCCTGTTTTATTTATTTTGTATTGCCATTAAGGTGGAGATGGCATAGCCAGGCTTTGGGTTGGGATCCTAGATGTGCCAGCTAGTGCCAACACTCCCATCCACAAGGGAGGATTTCACCTCGCCGGCACTACCGAGACTAGCTCGGCCCACGCACCCTGGCAAGCCGCTTAACCTCCCAACGTCCACCAGCTGCAAAATCAAAACAGTTCGATTAAAGTAAATCGCAAAGCCTCTCTGCAAAGCATGTAGGGGTTCTGAAGTGCTCTGACATCCTGAGGAAGGAGCACTGTATAAATGCTGAGAAACACTGGCTGCTTGAGGAGTTGATCAGTAACGATTTTGAGCATGCAAGAGAGAAAGGATCATGTCAAAAGCCTGGAAGTCTCTGAAAAGCTAGGCCCTTTTTTCAGCTTCTCGTTACACCCTCTCCCTGCATATCGGTTAAAAAAAAAACTGTAGCAGTCTCATAAGTCATCTCATTGTAGCCCCTAAGGCCAGTTTTAGAGCTTTCATCTTTTGCTGGAAGTCTAATTCTCTCTATCATGCAAAGATACTGTTGTGTAGGAGAACAAGACTGAACAGACTAGAATCTAAAAGGAATAAGCATCAGAGATTTAAAGTAAGATACTATCTTTCTGTCAAAAAGTTATTTCTAAGCTGCCCTAGCAAGCTCAGGCACACGGTGACACAGTGCAAGACCACAAGTTTATTTTGAGGAAGAATCTCCAATACAAGGGCTTACAGGAAAACAAGTATATGCATCAACTAATCAAATCTCTGTCCTTTCCACTTATCAGTTATTTTACATAGATTAAGATGAAGCAATAACCTGTGCTAATCCAGTTTTCTACTTCTGTCCAGAAGAATCTTCTTTTTTAACGGCATGTTGAATCAACCACCTGCACTGTTACAAACTAGACTTAAAAGCAAGAGTTCCTCTAACCTACAGTGTGGACATAATATAAGACAATGATTGTATTGCTTTTGCATGCACCACCCTTAAAGACAGGAGTTTTTGTTAAAAGAAGGAAGGAAGAAAACATGCACATCATGCAATACTCAAAAAAAAAAAAAAAAGGCAGCACAATACTGGGTTTCAGACTTTTAAGCTAAACAGGTGTACTTATATGTAGATACTCAAACACCAAGCATGATGACCAAACTCCAGCACTCAGAACGTTCTTTATGTAATACTGAAGTGACAAGCAAACCAAGCACACTGTCCACACCTTCCACTGGAATTGCCTTTTATGCATGATGAAATGCAGCTCTTCCAGTAGCTCATGTATACTAACATGTTACTTTTTTCCTTTTGCACTTGTTAGTGCTTTGACAACAGCAAATGCTTCATTAGTGACTTTCATAAAATCAGTGTTAATATACAAAATTGAAGGATCAAACTCTTGAGAGAGGTTTATACTCAAAGCAATAATACGTTTCCAGCTCACACAGGTCATGATTTAAATATTTGAAGTAGCTGAGCTACATTGTAGGAGACAATGGAAGTTTTGAAAAACAAAGCCATAATGCTAATGAGATGATTATGTTCACTTCTGCCAACAACAGAATTAGAAATCCCTTATTGTGTCCACTGGCTACAGAAATAAAGGCCACGTAGCAACAGGAACAAATATTACATAGAGCAGATGGAGAATGAGAAAATGTTTGGTCAGATGTCAGTGAAACCACTCATTTTGCTACTTTCTTTCAAAAGTAACTGGAATCCAGAAAGCCAGGCACAGTAGATTTTTGCAACGGGCATATAGTAGTAGAAAAGTTCCTAAACAGATGAGATTGCTGCTATAATTTATTCTCCTGTAGAAAAATAAGAAAGCATTTGCAATCTCTTTTGAGCCAACAGGTGAAGAACCTAAAGGAAGAACTTGGTGAAAGCCAGACAAGTAGCTTGAGGGGGAAGCACAGCCATAACAGAGATGACTTGAGAGAGAAGAGGGCAGGGGGGAGACAAAAAATCTCAGGCTTGCTTGGGAAGCCCACAGAAGATGTTATACGAGTGTTACACACATGATAGTTTTTATGTTCAGCACCACTAAATAGCGTGTCAATGTTATGGGCTGCTTGCTTTTCTTTCCAAAATAACCACATCAGTGTTTCTTGGCACGTAACTTTTGTTTCACTAATATAGTCCATTTTGTTACCATGCTCAAAAATTGTTAAAGAGGGTAATTTTTTCTTTTTTGTAGTTTGCTCTAGTCAGCTTAGCCCATGGAGAATTCTCCTGCCAACCTACAAGGGTGAAAACCTGTTCCTCTTCAAAGTCTCATCTGCGATGCAGCCAGAATCCCATCACATTTATTTTTATTTAAATTGTGTGCCTTTTTACTTGGCAATTTGCTTCTTGTCATTAGCTGCCTCCCTATGCCCTAGATTTGGTTTCTCAGTTTGCTGCTTTGGCTTCCACTCCGGCTCCCTTATCCCACAGCCCCGATGCTGCCAGTATTATCGGACAGTTCAAAGGGGCACGTGTGCATGAATTCCCTCCACAGCCCTGACAAAGACAAAAGCATCCATTTCACTGTAAGTAGCGTTCAGCTGCCAGCTACAAAAATGCAGGTGGCCCATGTGCTTACAGCAAGCAGCTTCAGAGAGGAGTGCGTGCAAGTACGTACACAACCATGTTTGAGGCTCAAGTTTCTGCTGGGAATTGCGCTACAATCGAGAGACTACAGTGAGACTAATGCGCTTTATAACCTTCACCTCCACAATATTAACTCATTCTGAAATTTAGTGCGACAATGCATTAAAGTCTGAATAGCTACAATTATTTAACTCTTTAGTAGACACCCATCGCTAACTAAATATAAGTATAAATACAGAGAGAAATCAGTATATTGAGAAGTCTTACTTTAGTTAAAATATCAAGGGAARACTTTGTCAGGAAGAAAATTCCTATTGAATAATGGATACCAATCCTGCTGCCTGTGGAAAGCCTATGGAATAAACAATGAAGTCAATATCTTTATGGTAGGTCAACATTAAAGCGCAGTGACAGGGGAGCAGGAGACCATTTGAAACTAACAAAAATTAAATTAGGATTAGAGATTATATTGAACTGTTTTTCCCCCCACAACCAAGCATGAAGATGAATAAGACCTCAAAAAGTAGAAATAAAACAAAACTACCCAATTCTGTTAATATTAATGCCGTTTGTTGTGGCCTGTTATGCATAAATTAGAATATTCTATTAAAAAATTGAAATGCAATTTTTCCTCCAGTGAGCAGTATTACTGTTTTAGGAGGTATACTGGGACAGCCAAAACCAAAGCATTTCTGTAGTTTTGAAATATGTGGGGAAAAATATGTCAGGAAGCACTGAAACATTTTGTTGGACCATTTTTGGACAAAATGCGCAGATAAAACATTCCCAGAGTGTTGCATCTCAAGTTTTTTGAGCCAAATTAAATGGTTTCTTTCATGTTACTTCAGTGTCATACTTCTCAGCTGCTCCTATTCGCTCTAGAAGCCAGCAATTTTGTTTCTCTTGTCCTCTGTGACAGGGTCTTCATCTGAACTATAACTCTCTGGACATGCTTCTGCCCTCCGACTGCATGGGAGAATGAGGGCAACGAGTGACGCACCTGAGCTGCAGCCTTAAGAGGCCACACAGCCTGTCAAGAAAACATAGATCACTATTAAACTGACACAAAAGAAAGTTCCTATTTGCTAATCTTTAAAACTGAAATGCGTCAAGGGGATATCATATGATCTAAGTTAATACATTCCAATTTAAAATTTCCAAATGGAGGGGCGGGGGGAAGCTTTGAAAGTTCCTGGTGACTAAACTACACCTTTCAGAGTAACGCAAAGTCAAGCTCTGCCAAGCCATGGAGACACTTCTCCATAGCCCAGCTGAGGTTAGGTACACCACAGCAAAAGATATTACTTGCTATACAGAGAAATAAGTGTTGAGAAAAGAGATGGGGGCAACAAGGAACAGAAAGAGGCATTTGCAAGATCAGGATCACATTCTGAACTCAAGCAGCGAGCAAGCTGCCTACATACAACTTTTCCAAGATAACAAAAACCAGACTTGTCACCTTTGTGTGGTTTCAACGTACTGAATCACATGGTAGTTTTGCAATGGTTACCAATGAAAACTACTCTTTAAAATTGTGATTTGAACTTCAGATCTACAGATGAGAAGCAAGCAAAGCTACAATACTGCCTCCGATTTACGTGACCTCATTTCTGCACAGCTATATTGTAAGCTACACTTTCATTACGCTTAAGTGAATGCTCACAGTGGATTCAAGCAGGCAGGCATTACGCCTGCACTCTGGAGGTATTGCAGGGTGCCTTCCTTCTCTATTATCCTCCTTAGCTTGTATTCCCCATTATATTTAGGGTTCCCTGTTGTGCCATAAAGAAAGCTGAATCTATCTTGAGCATAAATTAATGCAAAGCTATTGCAATGGTTTCTTGCTTCCCCTATGAATTCTCTCTACAACACACCTGTTTTAGACATGCAGTAATTATTTTGCTGTTACCTGCTAGAAGAAGAAAGGAAGCTTGATAGCAATGAATTGAACTTGCCCTTTGTCTTCTTTCATTGTATCTACCTACAGCGGACGGCACCAAAACGCAACTCAATTAAACACAGCCCTCTTGTCATAATACGCGCAGAAGCTCTCCTCACACTGGAAGCAGGAAAGTTTTGCCATGACACTCCTTGTTGCATTTGACAAGTTTATTCAAAAGCAAATATTTCAGCGGGGAGGTCTGTCATTCTAGTCCTGCTCTTTATGTGAGACCAGCTAATGCAATTTCAGCTCCCTGAATTGAAGGGCCCTTGCCTCCAGATGGTCCATTGTGCCTTGCAGACAACAAGTGCTACAGGACTGACACCAAAAGAGAGACATTATGAGTATTTTCTTCCCATCACTAGCTTCCTTTTAGCACAGGGTTTACAGCTTCCCTGTTGATTCCTGTAATTCTGACAGGCATAGCGTAAGCCCGTATAATGCTATCCCTCTATAGGTCTTTCATATAATAACAACAGGAAGAGGGCAATTGTACTGAACAAGGTGGTAAACTTAAGTTACTCTTGAACTAYTGAAAGACTGTTTAGAAGATGAAAGAAAAAAAGATTCAATGAATCAAGGCTCAGAAGAAATTGTAGGCTATTTGTACTTCCAGGACACAAACCTCAAATTGCAGTGTCATAGATTAGCCATATTTGTCCTGATTGGAGATACAGCAAAGCTGCAGGAACATCTCTGCAGGAGACACCAGGGCACTGAGAAAGACAAGGAGCTGGAGTAGCCAGGCGGGTGTGAGTATTACAGCCAGCTGAGGAAGAGAGTTGGAGAGACCCTCAAATAACTTTTGGCAGCAGTCTAAGAAGGTATGGTTATATCTGTTGCCTGCTGGGTCATGGGAAGAAAAGGCTAAGAAATAAAAGAAAATACACAAAACCTACTAACAGGCCAGACATTAACTTTTCCTGTTGCATTTGTTAATAATGGCTAACCAATAAGACAGTTTTGTTTGATTATGTATTACTATTTTCTGATCAGTACAGTGTGCTTTTTCATCTGGCCTCTGCAAATACTAAAGGAGTAAGCTTTGTCATGAAACTGTTAAGAGATTTTTTAATGCCTTTGGAAAATGGTAAAAAAAATGCAAAGTCACACAAGATGAAAAATAGTAAAAGAACAAGGGTGTTTTCATGTACAAATGCTATTAACAGATGAGATTTACATTTGGCTTTGCTTCTTAATATCAATTTAAATTATTTGACATGCTGTTTATTGCCCAATAGCAATATGTTTTCTTCCCACTATGATGTGTAACATATAAGCAGTATTTATCTAGATATTAGTCCTTTACCCATAAGCTACTGCCAGGAAATAAAGAGCTTTCCTTCTCACATGTGTAGTGCAACTATTAAGCTGTTCCACAGGAGTGCTGAGCATTTGCAATTTTCTCTAAAGTCAGAGGCTGTGGGTGCTCAGCAATTTTCCATGGCTGAGAGTCTCATGTCCACACAGCCCAGAGAATAAGCACTGCCCCAGAACAAGTCTACCACCTATGCCAAATATACCATGATTTGCCCAGAGCAACTGTGAATGAAGATGCTTGCTATCCGGGTAATGAAGTTACAGAGCATGACAGTCCAGAATTTTATTCTGCATACATTTACTCAGACATACAAGCAGTCACTGTATAAACCTTGCTAATACATTTTCTGGCTGCCAAAACCATGGGGAAAGCAATCTGTTCTACTCATCTTCTCCTTTACAGAGTGGATGATGTGTTATAAAGATCAAGATCAAAAACCTGATCACAAGTAAAACAGAAGATGACAATGATATTTAAGAAGTGGCATCACCACAGCTTTTCCTATTCAAACCACAGCAATCCGTTTCCTGAGCACGGAGCTGCGTTCATACTCCACGAACAGCTTGCACTCAGTGGGGTGGAAAGAAATGGTAGTATCACAAGCCTACAGAGAGAAAGATTATTATTCCCTAGGCCACCGGACAAATCTTCTTATGCTAAAGTACTGTAAGTGATCCCCTCCCTTCTCCGAAAGGAGAGAGTAATTGCTTCCAACTTGCCTGCCGTCAAAGCATGATGATGCATCCTTTTCTTCTGTACAAATTCATGTCATAATAGACACAGATAGCTGTTTGGATATGTCAGTTCTCATCCACATGCTATTTTCTTTACCTAGTGTTCAGGGATGGAAGAAAAGTCTACAGTACAGCACAAAAGCAAAGCAGGCAAAGGTGTGCGGCGATGCTAAATAGCAATAGAGATGTTCTTCCAGAGACTAGACTGCAGACTGCACCCTCCCTTCTTAAACATGTTAACTAATGTGAGCAAATTAACCACCTGGTCTCTATTCAAATTCTTTTCCAAACATTAATTCTCCTGCAAATCCTTTCTGTATTAATCTACTGCCAAAATAAGAAAGTCTGCACAACCTTGGAATGCAATTGTTATCAGACGATAATCTGGTGAGATATAGATATACACACACGAAGTATATTGTTTTTCTAATTCAGAAAGGATAGAAAGATTGGCCTGTAATTAAGGCACTGTAGTCTAACTCAGAAAACTGGGTTACGCTCCCAGCGCACTCCTTTGCATTACCAAAGGTCTTTCAGCACCGCTGGCGGACTCGTGCCTGATGTCCGTGCGGTTTGGCTCTGCTCCTTTAGAAGTTCGAGGCAATGCAGGTAAGTGCTTCCTCCTGTGCCTGCCCATTCCCCACCTCCTTTATTTACCAGGGAATCCGGGGGCACAGAGATTATTGGAGTTGTCCCTTGACAGCGTACAGCCTCGTGCTTCCCCAGTCCCAGTCAGGCAGGAGAAGAATTCCTTGAGGCCACGTTCAGATTTTCTCCCTTTTATACAGCACACTGCCTCCGTTACAGTAAATCATCCCCTGAAACGGCAACTGACAGAGTAAAAACACTTTGAATAGTAGCATATTTACACCAGATGTGAACATAGGTCACCAGAAAGCTGTTCAGATTAAAACAGATGGAGAATCAATGAGGCAGAGAGCTATAGGAAAGCACTTCTGGATGGCAGAAGCGGCAACAGAGGCTGTGACTTGACTACGGAAAGGGAGAGACTGGGAGGCAACGCAGGGGAAAAGCCACCAGGGTCCTCGCCTTCCCCTCGCTACACCGACACGAGCTGCTTTTGTACCAAGAACTCAACAGAACTGTTCCAAAACTTAGGGAAATCGATGGGAATCTGTCCAGAAATTGTAATGGGTTTTGGATCAGACACTTAGTAAAAAATTTCCTCATAATAATAATTTAAACAAAATTTATTACTCTCCCTTTCATGATTTTATAAGTATTCCAACATCTGTCAGTTTGCCAGGGGATAACAGTACACACATAAAATAAGCTATTTGATTTTACACCAATGCACAGTGGAACTGAGTTTGTGTGATACCTTCTATGCAGAACAAAACAAAAAGAATAAATGGATAGAAAAGGATCACAGATTGTAAGACTTGACAACGGAAAAACAAACAGAAACAAAGGCAAAGAACCATAGAATTAATCATTGCCAATATGAATATCTTTACGTTGAAAAGACTATCTAATATAGTGCGACTTGATCCAAACCCTACTAAAATTAATGAAAGTCTCTCCTTGAACTCTAATGTGTTTGGGCCAGGTCATTAGTTTCCAGGGCATGATAAGGATTCCTGGTGTGATAAGGATTCCTGGTATTCTTCCCATTGCCAGCACATTCATATCCTATAATTTCCTTCTTTCTTAAAGTCCATTAAGCTCTCTCTTCCCAGTTCTCTCCATTTCTTTTCAAAGTATTAAAAACAGTATTTGAGGGAACGTCTCCACTTGTTTCCATGCACTAACAGCATGACAGTAATCTACACAAAAAGAAACCATAGCATGTAAAGGAACGAAACAATAATGCCCAAGATGTGTTTCCTACTGTATTTGGCATAAAAACCACTTACTGCATTTTGACTTTTAAGTGACACGGCTCAACAAGGGTCCCCCAAGTATAAGTGCAGGCTAACAAAAACGAAAGAATTATCGTTTGCAAGAACAGTCTTTGAAACAAGATACTACATTTAATTGGATAATGAAACACCAGCAGCTCCACAGGCAGTATTTTCCACTTCTATAAAGAACACTAAGACTTTTTTTTTAAATCTCTCTAAATGAGGAAAAAGTCTTCTTTACTTAAGCTTTAAATATTTTTTTTTTCCTTCTCTCTCTTCCAACACTCATTGTCATGAAGATGTCCTCTGTCAATGTAATTTGATGACAACTTTCTTCACTCCTTAAAAGTGTTGCCTGGGTAGACACAGCAATCCCGCTGGGGAGACATCCAGCAGCCTGGAAAGCCTTCTCTGTCACTGAGAGCTTCCCTACCCACATCTCCTACACCAGAGCAGCAATCTGCTCAGCTGCAAGGTAGTGAGCATGTTAAAGAGCAAAAAATCAAATAAATATGTCCCTTTTTATGCTACTAGACGAGTTACCAAGATGCTTTAGCCAGACTGGTTCCCTAGTCCATGGCTTCTCTTCCTGCTGCCCACCTGCTATACAGCAAGAGTCCCCTTTTCTATCTCACTTCCCTAAACCCATTTCAATATAAAGCCTACTTACCCTTGCAAATAAAAGCTGTCTGCCAAAGGGAAAAAGCTGACTTCACTAGCACAGCTTTCAGCTCCACACATTGGGCCATGGTGACCCCATCTCACTACCTGTCTCTTTGGTAAAAGCTAAGAAATGTGGATTTGGTGGGTGGGGGGATTCAGACTGGCAGCTCCACTCCCGAGGCAGCTTCGCCACGGTTCAAAGGAGAACCCCATCCAACAGCGCTTACTCTGCGCTTTGGATTCACGTTTGCAATAAGGAGATAATAGCTAGGTGGGAATGGGGTAGCATCAAAGAGGGTCTCCTTAAAGGCCCGTGATAAATGAAAGACATAGCAAAGGACTAATCAAGGTATTCTAAGACCTGTTGCTTTTGCAAACTCTGTGGCAAATCAACAGATCTTTATGGCTCAGAAGCCAAGTTTCAGCTTGCRTTTTTAATTTCCCTCCCCCCCCAAATTGCTATATAGAGGGCTTTTCAGCAGATTTAAGACTTATGTGACATGTAAAGCTTGTGGCTTCCGAGACAACTTTGGATCCCTTTTAATAAAACAGTGATACTATCACYGGGAACATTTCCAAAGAAGCAAGTATAAATCTTTTCAGAATTTTACACTCCCTAAGATTTCATAGATTTTAAAGTGAAAAGGAAACATGATGATCATCTAGTCCAACCTGCTGCATAAAACATGCCAAATATTTTTCCTCAGTAATTCCTGCATCTAGTTCAAAGACTTGAGCTGTGTGCCAAGGATGTGGAGATGGTTTAGGGAGTTTAAGGATCTTCTCCTCGAAATAGCCTACTTTGGGACATCATTTCACCAAGGGATGTAAAAGTATTAGATCAACGTCCTCATTTGATCAAAACCTATGGAGCAGGGCCAGCATTAGAGTAGTGAAAGCCCAAGGCAATAGCTAAAATATTAATACTTTCTTCCCACCTACGCACTGGAAGACTGCACTGTTCGCTAATGCAGCCCAGCAGCACTTTCCACGACTTGGGGCTTCAAGTGATGGCCCACAGTAACGCAGAAGTCGCCCACGCGACAGTTTCAGCAAGTACCGTGTTTGAACAACAAACCTATAGGTGCACCAGCCTAAGCAGCCCACATAACCGTACCAGCGGAGGGAGCAACAAGCAGAGCCCAGAGCGGGTGACAGTTGTTTCTGCAGCTCTTAAACCACAGCACGCTTAAGCACACATGGCAAGCACCACCTTTACCCACCTCTGCAGATCAGAAAGCAGAAATCACAGGCCTAGTAGAAGAATGTGTCTGGAAGAGAACCAGTAACACACAAATAGGATAATCCTTGCTGAAATAGAGCTGACTAACTGGTTTTCAACGGAATAGCCTTCTATCAGAAAAGGCAGTTTCATGAAGTTTCCTCAGGGGAGAACGTATTTTTGCTTAAGCCTGATTTCAGTAATGCCAAAAAAATGTAGCAATGTTTTGACTTGCATAATATTGAGTTACATAATGCCAAAGTATTTAATTTTTAAAATTAAAATATAGCATTTTCACATTACAGAAACACAGCACTGAGATATTTCCAAAAGGTTTTTGTTTGTTTGTTTTGGCATTCAAGTTTCACAGTAACTTTTACTGGGGGGGGGGGGGTCAGAACAATTTTCTTGAAGTGTTTTTTTTTCACTCAGAATATCAAGTCTCTTTCCCAGGCAGCACTAATCCAATCCACTTGCTTAATTGAAGCTGTTTCTCTCGATCTCAGAAATCCCAACCCAGATGTTYCAAACTTTACTGTTTCCTAAGGGTGTCATCTTTAATTGTAACCCTGAACAGAAACATAGTATTACCTCCGCTAATTCAATAAACAGGGGAAGGTTCCTCGCTTGCGGCACCCTGGCTGGCAAAACAAGCTTTGGTCACGAGCCGCTCACAAACCTGCTAAATGCTAAATGCACCTGCCTGCTCCTGAATCGCCTCTCACTCGGGTTGCGCGCTTCTCAGGTTTCCTAGGATTTTCCCAGAACAGCCACCCCATCCCTCTGAAGATGCTGGCACTCTCATAATCAACTTACACTCACAATATCCTCATCCACCATACAATGCATTTTTCTTTTTTTTTCCTTTTTTTTTCTTTTAAACATATTTATAGGAATGAGGCATGCTGATAATTTCTCCCATTTAAATGTATTTATATGAGCATGACATTCTCCAAAATTACCTAGGGGTTTTCAGCACTGACTACACCAGTTTCTACTCAGCATGATTACATGGGTTAAAAAAAACAAACAAAACACCTACATGCAGACCAGCTTGCTTTTAACATGCTACGCTAGCATGCATTGGTATAGCTTAACCCTACATGGCTGTACCTGCCCAGGAGAGACGTTCTGCCGATCTAGCTGAACCGGCACAATTTTTGTTGCATCGGCCAGACTTTAAAGGAAAGCGGAATTAGGCCAAGAGCAAACACCTCTGAAAAAAGCCCACTTCTCGCTCCGAGGGGGAGCCCGAACAGCAGCGCTCGGAAGGTCGCTCAAAGCGGCACGAGAGAAGGGGTACGTGTCRCTCGGCCGCCGCCGCCGCTGTACGCGCACAAGCGCGTAACCGAGGGGAAAGCAGTACAGCGCACAGCCGTACACGTCCCGGAGGCAGGGGAACTGCTCCAGCCCTCCCACCACCGCACTTCTCAGTCCCAGGCTCACCTCCTTCCTGCAAGGGCTCACCTGGACTCTCGACAGAAACACCCGGGACATCCGAAGTGATGCACACAAGCGTCTCCTTTAACACCGTTTCACTAATTCGATACAAATGACGACACCTGGGTGCCACATCCAAGACTGGCATGATTTCCCTCTCCAACCCTTAATCGTCATGCAGCATATAATGCACCTTACTCTGATGTTCCGGGCAGGAGACGACAATTTTGGCAGAAACCTACCGATTTTATAGCTAAATTCACAAATGCTGGCAGCAAAGCCTATGGAAGGGGCAGACGGGGCTGGGAAAATGAGGAGTAATTTAATGCAAATGTTCTGTAGTGCTCCCCAGGCTCCAGGATTAGGGATGTCAAAAAATTTAAGTGCTCCTTCTGGTTAATGCTATGGAGAACTGATTATTACTCATTGTATATAAGGTTTTCTAAAATGATTGCATTTTTCATAAGTCTCATTATTTTGTTCACTAAAGTGTATTTTGCAGTGTGCATCATAATTTCCCCTTCCTCCTCCCCTCCAAGTGAAAACTAATTGTTTGGTTCCAGTTTTAACCATGAGTTCCTTTCACTTAACTTATTTTTACTCCCTGGTGCAACAGATAATTGTTTAACTTTAAAAAAATACATTTGCTGATACAGGTAGGCATAACTTTGGGGGGGCTAGATTATTTCAACTACATACCATCTAATTTGCCTCAAAAAAAACTCTCAAAAAGAATACACATTTACAGATTTCTTTTGAAGGTGAAGGTACTCATGCACAAGGAGATTAGAAGGCATATTTATATATTTGCCCAGACTTTCAAATGCTGCAGAGCATGTTTTTATGGGTCGCTTTGATTCATTGAGCTGGATATACCTTACAGTCACGTTTAGGTAAGAGAAATAATCCTGATTAATTACAGAAAGTTTCTGGATTAACAGCTGTGCTTTCATGCACAGCTGAATAGTTCATTAGAGAATTTAACCTAGCTGCAATCTGTCTAAAGAAGAATAAAATATATTGAGAAAGAATTGTAATGAGATGAGCATGGTCAGCAGTTGTCTCTTAAAACAAATGAAAGACTTTTACTTAAGATTTTTTTTTCCTTCAGGGGGAGCTGAAGGAGGAGAGTTTGTTTCTTGAATAAGTATAGAAAAAGCTGCTAATGAAAATTCCTCATTCCTTTGATTTATAAGCATCCCATTCCTAATGAGCAATGATTTAAGAGGTAGTAACCAAGAGCTAATTCTCCTCAGAAATAATAATTTGTTGTCTTCAAAAAGCAAAGATATTAATGGAAATAAGGCCTGAACATCTTCAGAAAGGGCTTTGGTCTAGCGCATTTTTGACATTAAAGCTGTGATAAGTGTTTGGTAGAAGCTGTGCTGGTGCACTAGAGATCACTACCACAGTGGTGAAGCGATGCACCCGTACAGAGACACCACTGTGCTAAAACTGGGAACACATCCAGCGTGCGATGGGGTGAACACCTTCTGTAAAGCTCTGCTGCTTTGCAGGACTTCATCTTTGTATGTGCTGAACCTCAGTATTTGAACTAATGTCAAACATCAGTTTGATATTCAGCTATTCATCAGTTCTCCAAAAATTCAGATCCAAGGATGGGATTCATCCGTTTGCATCTGGGTTATTCTTCTGATCCATGTCAAGAAAGAAAAGTTTAACATAACTGTTCATACCATTTTCAGATGAAAATGAACTACACTCCAAAAATGCCTAATCATCTTCATCGACTATTAAAAGAGCCAAGACAACTAGGTCAGATACAGCCATATACACAGTGAAGTCCACAATAAGGCGAGTCATGTAAAACAGCACCCAAAGAAGGGCCACTTCAGAGAGTTTGGTTCTCTCTCTTTCTACAGGCATGCATATGCTTAACCTGATCCAACTGCTGCCGCAGTTAATAAAAAAACAACCTTCCTTTTATTGCAGGGTAATCTTATTCCTCACATCCCTTTACAGCCACAAAACTATCTTCAACTGCTTTTAAAAGGTATATATTTTTCCCTTCCTATTTACTGAAAACAGTCATAATGAAACTCAACTGGTTTCTTTAATGCTTTATTTCTAACAACAACATAGTCAAGAAAGTCACTGCTGGAAAGCTGATGGAATGAAACTGTTCATTAATCACTAGTGCATAAGTGTATGGGAGACGCAAGTCTATATTTTGATTGAGAAAAAGGTAGTTTACAGTTGCCCGCGTTCCCCAGAATCGATCCAAGATCTGCAAGAGAAGCATAGCAAATTGTTCCATAATCAAATGTTCTCTAACAAGTTTTTTTTTTTTTTTTTTTTTTTTTTTAAGTCAATCCACAGGCAAAGGGAGGCTTGCTTATTACCCAAAGTCCAGAACAGAATGTGAAATTAAGGACATGGACTTCAAAGACAGGAAAAGTTATTAGAATCCAGAGTATGATTAATTAGTCACTTACTCTGAGTGATTTACCCTACTCCTCTCTCCACTGGTGTTGCAAATGCCTGCTGTGGACATCAGGTGCATCGCTCTTCCATGCATGCTAATGTGATCTGAGGACTGTGCATTGAACAGAGTCTCTAAGATTTACTAAAATTCTTCAGAATTTCATAGTTCAAGGTTTCCAGACAACAAAAAAAATCTATAAATAGACCCAACCTCAAGACTGTTACCAAACACTACATAAGCATGAACCTGTGAATAAGCACCATCAGCTGGCTACTGAGTTCTGCACCTTTGTTTTCGCTTGTTATTTTCCTCAGGTTATAATCACACACACAATTTTGGCAAAACATACAAATTTTACCAATTGTTTAGTATAAGAATATGCTTGGATACGTCAGCCAAAAGTTTCAGCAGAAATGGGACTAATGGAGAACTGGCTACCTCTCTATCCCAAACAAAACAACTGCACAACTGTGTTGTTTCCTTGCAAGAGTTGCAGCGAAAGAGTAGCTCATTTTGTCACCAGAAAAGTAGGTGCTTGCAGTAAATGGCTTTGAATTTCATGCTGTGGGTGGGAGTTTATGATTTCTTAAATYGCTGGTTATTAAAAGGACAGTAGCAGTAAACAACACGAAAAAGGGTCAGACATGTAGGATCTTCTTTAGCTGAAAGTTCTTCCCTGCACCAGGAAGCATCTCCGCTTGATGAGCGCACACACTGCCAACACACACGTAACATGGGAGGGCTCCACGGAAGAGCCACCTGTGTCCTGCTGGCCATGTTAGAGACATCTGCCCTCACCTAGTCCCCAGAAGCTTTCAGTAAAGGAATCCCAGGCATGAACAGAGCAAGGCAGGGGAACATATCCCTTCTCCATGCATCACTTGGTTTCACCAAATTAAACAGAAGGTTCATCTACACAGGTGTGGAGAAGAGAGTGGTTATTCATTGCCACAACTGAATCTAGGCAAATTACACATATCCATTTTTCCTGAATCACCTGAGATCATATGAAATCACACAGCTGAACAGATTCAGCAAGAAAAACTTAAGTGCTCAGAGATTTTCTTTCTTGCACATGCTACCTGGCTGTCTAAGCTTAGGTTCACCTAACCAGAAGGTACTGCAATGGCTCACCAAGGACCATCGTGCCTCAGAATAGTACTGCTGGCTGCTAGGCCTGCCTAACACAAAAGCTAGCACCTCTAATGCACAAAAGTCTAGGTTCCCAGCTGGTGTAAACTGGAAAGGTTTTGCAAAAGTCAGCAATTTTATAGATTCATAGCATCACTGTATCTGGTCTGATCTCTCTTCTTAACCAACAATAATGTGTACTTTCTTAAACTTGAACATTCGTCTRCTGATGCTCATGTGGTCAATAAAACGGGAAAGTTGAAAAAAGGTAACATGAAATTCTAAGGAACTTCTGGCAATTAAATTGGCTAAACTGCAATGCAGAAGATAAGTGAAAAAGTATAAAAAAATAGAAACTAGCTCTTTTCTGTGCCATGAGCTCTGTAGCACAGAAACACCAGAAGGTACATCAGCCCTTTAGACCCAGACTTCATTCTGCTGTGTTTGCAGACATGCATCACACTTACTCGTGACCCAAAAAGTATAGAAAGCTTTTTCTTGCTTAGTAGCAAAGAAATTCAAAAGGTTGTTTTACATTTCACTTTTGCTTCATCAACCCCCTAGCCCTCGGGGGACTAAACCTGAACTGCATAAGGGTATAGAAAATGAGTCAGCCACCTTGCAGTGTCCAGGCTGCATGTAAATGCTTGCTCTTAACCACTGTGGGCTGGTATCTGGAGAAGTCCTTCCAAGAAAATGGTGTCCAGGCAGAACAGCATGAACATCTCCAAGTCTAACACACCCCTGCGCCATCACTAGGGTACCCTCACACACCTGCTCCCCCACACATATAAAACACCACAGATTTGGTCAATTTTCATATCTGTACCACATAAAAGAAGACTGTTCTGCATTTTCCACACTAGCTCAGGCTGAGTTAGAAAGCAAAGTCAGATCTCCTGACAGGAGCTCCTGTAAAGACAGGAGCTGAGTAAAAGAGAACATCTGATTGCTGAACCAAAACAAACAGCCAAAACAAGGTCTTTGCTCAGCTGCCAAAGCCATAACATCCAGCTTTGTGTCCAAATAGAACCCATCATAATGTAATCATTAATCAGTCTGATTTAGAATAATGTTTTCAACAACTGATTACTGCTGCACATTACCATTTATTCTTTAAAATCCAAGAACATGCCCCCTACCATTCAAAACAATGCAACTAATTCTGCCAGTATGCTGGGGCTTGGCAGAAGTGCCAGTGACTCATCTCAAAAAGATGGAGTCTCACACAAAATAAATAGCGTGTACTTTCAGCATATTCAGAGGCTAAAAGCCACCTAATTGCTCTCACAAAACGCTCATGATAGGCATCTGTACCCAGTTACACCGCAACTTGTGCCTCAAAACACCATTGCTCCTAAATCACGTGCTGCAAGCATACAGAGTTTTTTTGCTCCCATTGCCAGATCACAGACTTCCATATGTTGAAATCTGAGGTAAGACAGGCAACTTCATCCCCATGTTTGGGAAGATCTGCCCTGCTGTGCTTTCTGCTGCTCCAGAGCAGGAAAGTTGGAGACATTAGTCTTGCACTGGCCAATTGCTAAAGAGTTCATTAAGAAACCTGGTTTAAGTAGTTCTGTAACTGGACGTGATTCCACCTAATTGAAAAATGAACAGTTTCACTGTTAGCATCAGTGGAGGACTGTGCCAAACTACTTTCCTATGAACGAACTGTTATCCACTATAGCATAGAAACAAATCACATGGCCTGTAAGTGAGAATACAGTAGCGATGTCAGAAGACATCACAGCAAAGCGTCCACATGGCACTGCCCAGCATCTGCAGTGTTCCTGTTTCTCTCTAGAATTAGAGGTACCTTTCTCCAGCCTTGTCTAAGCACTTAATTTGTGTGTGTTGGCACTCAAATATTAAATGAAAGCCTTTTCCCACTGAATTTTAATAATGCTGATGTTGCAATAGGAGACAATGTAGTCAACATTCAACATTAATAGCAAAATCCATTCCTCATTACTGCAGGCTGGTTTCAAAGGAAAAGAGAACATTTAAGTCAAAATATTCTCATTACTTTGTCCAAGTGTTCCATCTTCCATCGAGATCTAGAGTTATTTATGCTTTTGCCTAAAAGATTGTTATTTGTGCTTTTGCATTCACTGTACTAACTCAAATTTGAAATAAATACATGTGACAGAGGGGATCTGCCATAGGGAGCTTGTAGCATAGCTCAATCTTTTGTTCAAGAAAGGGGAAAAGTGAAAGAGTAAGGAGATTGAGGAAAGAAAAGAATTTGCAGCAACAGCATTTCAATGCTGGGAGGAAAAAAGAAAGTGACTTTAGGGTTTAAAAAAAGAGAGAGACCACAGGATGGTTTCATCCAGAGGGCCCACCAGCATATGAACATTACAGCAGTAGACCCCAGTGCCAAAATACTTGTATTTGTACAAAATCAGTGGAAATCCTTACCATCATAGTCTCTGCAAGGACTTCATGAGAAAAATTCTGGTACAGGCTGACTGTGAGCAACTAATTTGGAAAATCCTCTAAGGAAGTATTCTGGTTGCTTAGCATCACATTTAGCATGATAGGGTCTCGGGCAAGGATCAAGACACAACCAGTATAATTAAATAATTATTTAAGAAGCTCAAGAGGCTTCATACTTTTTACTTCAGAGAAAGACCATCTTCTACCAAAACAAATCCACCGTACCAAAAGGGAAGTAAAAGACTGTCAAAGATGCCACTCTGCACATGCTGATGATACAACAGGGATGCAAAGGCAGTTTTCTTGTAGACAACAGGTAGAATTGAGAGCACAAAACCCATGCACAGACTCCCACCAGGCGGGCAGAGCGGCGAGCTGAAGAGCTGCCTGCTGAGCCACGTGTCTAAAGCTGGAGCTTGAGGGACATTGGTTTATCGGCTAGTCCTACAGCGCTAGTTTCCCATCCCAGTTTCCTGCTGCTAAACTGTGCTAAAACCTGCAGAGTCATGATTTTTTCCGCCTTTTGTTATCTTCCCATTCAAYGGACTACTCGGCTACAAGCAGGAACGCTAGGTCATTGAGAAGGGGCAAAAGGAAACGGWGGCCTGTGAACAAAAGGGACAATACAGTTCTCAAATTGTGGCATGCCCCATACCTTTCTGCTTTGAAACACAGGATCTGGGTGATTCTCCACCAGATTAAGTTATACCACGCATTTCAAAGCGACAAAGGCGCATAACCTGGACACCTGAGCCTACGCATGCACTCTCCCAGTCACACTTGGACCAGCAAGTCTGTGCTCACACAGTATGCATGTGATTTACAGGACAAAGTCACTTGAAAAAATTAGGCTTTTTTCCTACTTACCTGCCTGGTCCCTTAAAAAATAATAATAATAAAAAATGTAAATGACAAGYAATAGGGCTTTTTTCTGTCTCCTGTTTCAGAGACTGCCTTTGTAAACTAGTATACTCCTGTTGCCAGGGTGGGGAGGAGCCTTTCCTTAGACTCTGAATTAAAACTAAATAAATAAGTCCACAGCTGTAAGTAACTATTGATTGAGATAGGATTGAAGGCACAGATTTACCAGCAAGGAAGCTTAATCAGTTCCTAGGAGGAACAAGTAACCCCCTAATCAACAAGGGGGCGGGGGGGGGCGCAATGCATGTAAATGTGCATTTTCTCAGAGACTGCCTTTAAAAGAAAAATTATATATTAACAGCTGCACYGCAGAAATGCTTAATCAAAGCAATACATACCTAATACAAGAGGATCCTGATATTTAGTTTGGAATTTACACATCACATTTTAATAATGAGTAGCGAAAAAAGCTTCAACTGCATAAAAGTAAGTATATTCTTAATCAAATAACAAGATATTAAAAAATGTTACTGGAATATCTTTGAAGCTACATCAGGAATAGAAGATAGCATGAGTCACATGGTATCTCTGTGGTTAAACAAATACCAAGAAAATTATCACCTGCAACATGAGAGCCTTCCATCAAGGCCGTGTTAATACCAAGCAAAAAGAAAAAGTCTGTATTTCTCTTCCTGTCAATGCTCATGAAGGGTTAATTTCTGCCCCAAAACTCTTCTCGAGCAACCAAAGTGTGGATGCAAAGGTGAAATTAGATGCAGAATTTGTTCCTGCAGTGTAATGACTTGTCCAGTTACCAGCTCTGCGATAACACACACCTCTACGCCCCCAGCAGACATCAGCCCTGCATCRTTTTCGGCAGAACACACCCCCAAAGAGACCTGCTCCCGGCCCTGAGCAGCTTGAACTCCAAAGACGCCACAGAACCCAGGCACAGAAGAACGACAGGTTTACAGCCAAGAACTTTCTCCCCTCCACTCATCTCCTCTGCAAGGCTACAAAGATTCAGAAAGTTTACATAATTTCGTATCAAGAAAAAAAGTAAATGAAGAACAACAATTTAAATAAGCTCATAATAAAACCAGGACACAACTAGCCTGCACCTGCAGTTTCTTCAAGGACCCATATCAGTCATTAACTGTCAGTGTTCAAACACCTGTGACAGCTCACATATTGCCTACGTTATTTTCAGTGCTGCTACAGCCTAAAGAGCATTTTACATCTCTCTTTCACATCACATTGCCTAACTCAATGGCACAGGTAAAAAGAAACCATCTGTCTGTGTCTTTTTTGCATGACCTCATTTGCATTTCATTAACACAATTAATATTATATAGGCATTTATACCAAGTATTTCTGATTCCTGTAGCTAGCAACACTCCAGCTTGTAGACTGCAAGATAATTTCAGGCATAAGTGAATCTGAGGTCATTTCAGAAACCAGCTAAATCAGAAATAACCATGTTTGTTGTGAAATGACAGGTCACTTGAATCCTAACGAGATTACACCGACTGCCAGTTACATTTCTGCCTGAATAAAAGAATCAGATCATTCAAGGGAACATTATAACACTAATGAAAAGATACTACTGAGAATGAAACAAGTTCTTTTTAATCATGTTTCTACTTTTGGTAACACTGTACACTACAAGGCAATTAAAGTGGCTCTACCACTGTTGTTGGGTTTGTTTTGTATTGTTTCTGCAATGTCACACTGCCTCAAACAAATCCAATAAACCATCTGAAATTATCTCTGAAATTGTGTTTGTAACAGTTACTTAAAACTGCAGAAACACAAGAGGGTTTCACTAAGGCCATTTACTTTTTGGCATCTAGAGGAAGCCTTTATTTTCTGTGCTTGCCCATGGAGATTGACGTCCATCTCTAATTCAGAGCACCAGGTTCTCACCCACGTTTGTCAAACATGCTGTTTTGTACACCAAGAGCAAGTCCCCATAAACCTATGCCACCCCTTTCCCACGATAGTCACATCGATTTAGCAACAAATAAGGCCAATTTATTGTCTGGGCCACACGTACCTACAAGACATAGTAGGAATGGATCGTGACATGCCCTGCAGGCCTGGTCTCCTCGGGGTCCGTATCAGGTCTCCGGGAGCACACCACAGCTCCCATCCAGCCCCGTGCCCAGGTTTCCCTGGGGGATCCCGACCACACAGAGGGAAAAACGTGTCCCTCCAGCACAGAGGGGGGATGCAGCCAGGCACCCTGCAGGAGCAGAGTCGCGGGGTGGCACCACGTGACCCTTCCTGATGTACGATATCGTCCYGGCCATAACTCGTGCAGTTTGGGGCATAGTATTTCAGATGTTCAGCCAGTACTTACTGACTTGCATCTGCAGTAAACGGCCACCTCAAGTATTAAAGAGGCCGTTTACAGGTTAGCTTTCAAAACAAACCAGTAAATTTAATTCAACATGGCTACTGCAAGCCTCCCCAATTAACTTCCTTCTCCCTTAATAGCTCCTCTTCGCCACAATGCTGAAAAAACTGACAAAAGTCACATGTACTGAAACCACTGCCTATTCTAATTAACCATATATATATTTTAATTCCCTTCTATTTTCTATCTCTGCATACCTTATCATAAAGTTACATTGAAAGCTGCTTTGAGAAAGGATCTTCTCATCCCATCTTCACACTACGGGCCTTAGCCCACTCATATCCATCTAGCAAAGAGTTTCTGCTATGCAACCACTGATTCCCAAGAWCAAGGGAGACACCGCAACAGAGCGCATTAAGCGACTCTCAGCTGACGATGCAGTCAAGGATTCAGTGATGAGCATTTAAGTCACCTCCAACTTTCTCCACTGTTATTTGTGGAAATTTCCTTTCCCCCTGCCCCAGTCACTTTCATAGATCAAATATTCCTTTTGTATTTCCTACAACTATACTCACTTTGGGGAGGTTTTCAGGCCTTTGGTGATCATCCAACTAACTGTTTAACATAAAAGCATTAAGGACAGATGAGTAAAAGGAAAATAGCTAACATTTTGCACATAGAAACTTGCTTATAGTCATGCAAGCAGACAACTCGCAGAAACACCACCCATTGGCACAGACCTGGAGACGCATGGCAAAATACCAGCAATTCCACAGCTACACAGTAACCATTAACATTAAAGTACAGAAGGGTGACGAAACTGCGTGAGCATGAAGCAGTATTAGAAGGGCAAATGCATTGCCAGTAATGCAATAATTGCACAAGCCATTGTGCTGTAAATCGGCCTCTTTAAAGCAACTAATCTGAGAGAACCGCTCAGTCCAGGGAAATTGCCAAAAAGTTCTAATATAAGAAATAAAGTCATATTGCTTTTTGGATCATGTTTAAATTGCTCTAAAGTGAATAACCTACTAAGGGAGAAAAAAAACAGTGTGCTGGTCTTAGAGGGACCTGCTGTCAGTTGAAACACCAGCTGTGCTACAGTGATAAACCATCGAGAAGGGAAAACATCTCTGCTTGCTGTTTAACCTGACAAATTAATTGAGAAGGTCTTTAGTGGGCATACCAATACTGTGCAAGCCAGACTGGCTGCTTTATCAGTAACACTACATCCCTCTCTCTTATATCAGCTCTTTCTCTTTGTGGAAGGAGCAGAGTCAGGTGAACTCTTTTACTAGGATCCAGGCCATTGCCTGCACTACCATCATTTTAATAAGCCTGGAAGAGATTAACTGGGTGAATGAAATAAGCGCATGCAGGTTCTGTAACCTTCGGAGACAGCAAGTTACTGGAGGGGCTTACAAATCAGGATTTGGCATCGCAGCAGGGAAGTCAAGGGTAAAAGCCGCACAGCAGCAGGCCCCGAGCTGAAGTCAATTTTGGGCCATTACAAAGTGTGGTTTAGAGTCTATTAAAGAACCTTTTAAAATCACATTTACCATTGATATACATTTTTAGCCTTCATAGTTAGCCCAACTGCTTAAAAATGGCATGCATTAAGGGATCGTATTTTAGGTGAAACAAGGTTAAATCTGGTGCCAAAGAGAAGGAGATAGAGCAATTTCCTTTTTATGAACACTAGATGACAATTTAGAGGCAATCAATTCTAACTCTACTGAGCCCTCAAAATCTTGTCTTGGTAAGTGTGGCCAAGATGAGAAGTGTCCCTCTGCACATCAGACTGACGGGTTCAAATCAACCTTCTGAAGACTGATCTCTTGGGCTGTCAGACTTTGCTGCTCATTTCACTCCCCCCTCCTCTTCACCGTTTGGCATTTAAGGCTAACAGTGTTTACCTTTGAGTTTCTAATGAAGATTTTTTCCTTTGGCAGAACCTATTTGTTGTCCTGCCTTTACTTACACTCATGACCCTGGCTTTGTACAAAGACCTTAAAAATGTCAGAATAGTTTAAGACATCTTTGGGAAACTGGGAAAAGGATGAGGATGTGAGCAGCTGGAGCACTAGAGTAAGAGGAGTTTAAGGGAGGAAGAGTTGGCTCCCAGCACCTCTATAGTTACTTATGTACACTAAGGCCAAGACATCTCATCTTCTTGTCACTCAGTCTCCCACATATAACCATTTATTTAAAGTAAATCTACCATTTAAACAGTCAGGATTGTTTGGATTATAAATATGTTGAAGTAGCAACTCTGTGCTAGACTCTGTCCAGGCACAGAAGAACCACCAAGGCTGACGTCTGAGGTAGCACTAAAGCAGAATTTCTCTAAATGCAAATCAATTATAACAATAACTTTGAGAAGAAATAATCTTTAGCTGACTTGATTTCCTGAAGTGTTAAGAACGACCTAGATATAAATGCACCCAGCAAAGTGGGCACTGTAGCCTTGAGGGACATTTTGTTTCCGTCCCAGATCTCTGAGATTACATTTACCACTCCAGAATAGCTCAGGGAAGCGTGCACTACTGACTGCGAACTGCAAGGCATCCTCTCTTCGTTAGCAACGTGATACTCTCCAGACAGTCAGAGGGGACTATGTTAGTGCACACAGCAATGATCGTTTCAGCTAATTAATTTTAGCAGAGATGCTCAAGCTGATGGTTTCTAGAGCTGTACATCTGTGAGCTGGGATGTGCTTCCCAGTAGAGGTTCATTTACTTTAAGACTTGCCTGAAAGAGTACATCGCCACTAGTTATGCATCCCTTACTACAGCTGATACCCGTGTCGGGGCATTAAAATATCACGACACTCAAGCATAGATCCACAGTTAGGTTACCTCATGGTTTATCCCTTTGACTGCAGCTACTCCCATCTCCTTACTAAACCAACCAACAGCTTAACTGCAGCCATTCTGCATCAACAGGGATGGGTTTTTCCCAGCTCTAGACCAACCTGCTTAAAAAGCAGATAATTTGCTGCCTCATTCATTATTTTACTCAAGTTTTAGTTATCCATGCAAAACATTATCGGCAGACTGAGTTCTGATAGAAGAGAAAAAGACAGTTCTCATTCATGGCGTTGTATACATTATTGTTCTACGTGTTTTTCCATTGCTTCTGTAAGGGGAACTCTAGAAATAGATGCAAATAATTCAGAACATTAGAGATGAATAAGTTTCATATGTACATAACTGAAAATTGGTGAATTGCAGCCAGTTCACTGACAGAAGGAAACGTACATTCCTACACTACAAAGTTCTTCTCTGCCTACTTGTTGGAGAAGCAAGCTGAAAGCATCAGTCACCTGAGGCCACTACTTCCATTTCTTACAGCACTATGTATATTTTTCACTGAAAATGCTAGTTATATAAGGCTCCCTTCTGGCCACCATTTTGTCTTGGAAATCTCCAGCTTTTCCCAGGATTTCCTTGCATGCTGCTGCAGGGAAAGTCTCTCTCCTCCCAAAGGCCCTTTCCCAACCTCTTTATACTCTATTGCTGGACTTGGAACATTTGGGGATAGAACTAAAAAAAAGTGCAAAACTGATATGAAAAATAAAAGTACTATGTTTAATATATGAAATGGCAAAATGATTACAGCTTTGTTCTCCACCTCTGAAACATAAGAAGGAATTAAATATACATGTATTTTTAATATTGTGGTTGTAGTAAAAGTGTTGTTCAGTCATCATCTCAAACTCAAATACTTCAAGGTAGCAACTAGCTCAGCAAGAGACTTAAGATGCTCATACTTAGCAAAAAACATGGTCTTTCCCAAATTATTGAAAGAAGGCAAAGAAAGTAACACACAACTTTTCAGAATCAGTGACGAATAGCTTAGAGATTAATTCAGTAAACAGCTAGCTTACTTAGTACATCTCCCACCTTCACCACCAATACTTAAATAAAACAGGTTGCCACATGTGAAGACAAAACAGAAGTGTATTGTGCTATAATAGGGAAGTTCCAATCTAGAACCACATCTCAGCCTGTTCAAAAACCCACAAAACAACCCAGGAGCTGATAATTTTAAGCAACATTCTCATTAGCAAATGACTTCCTAAACAAGACAAAAGATCCACAACTTCAGCTCCATTAGTTTTTTCCAGAAATCATCCTCTGATGCAAAATAAAAAGCTGATTTTTTTTTTTTTTTAAACACAGTGCTAGGGCACATTTGCATGCCTTATTTGTGCATGGAATTACCGTGATTGCATTTGTAATTTGGGTAATTGTGCATGCACAACTGGCCAGCTGCATGCACAATTGCCTGATTTGCACATGTTGCCTTAATTGCCACTTGAATTATGACATTTTACAATTACGAGCATGCAAATACAAGCAGAAAAAGACTCATTTGATAAACAAAGCACTTTTCACTAGTTTTCAGTCCTTCCTAATCAGTCAGAGTACTTGAGGCCATTTCTGCTGACACTCCAAACGATACATGTATCCCACGCTTGATACTGGTTACTTTGCTGAAGAAACTTCTCCTGACTTGTTATAAATATGGTCAAGAAATACTGGAAAACCAAGCAATGCAACATGGAGAGAACTTCAGAACAAGTCACTCCTAGAGCTTCACTCCATAGACCTCTAGCACATCCCCTGCAGTCATTCTGGACACTGACTGCTCAATGATGTCAGAAGTGGTAAGTTTATTCTTTTGCAATTCTGCAGAATTTCAGCCAGCTGTCTCCAAGTAGAACATAAACACTAGAAGTCAAAGCAATGAAGTCCCCATGAATACCATGGAAGAAGTTGTTTTACTTTGTTAAAGTTATCTGTGTTAAAGGATCTCCACTGTGCTGAAGATGAAACAAGGAGAACTGGATCTTTCATTGCAGCAGAGAAGTTTGCAACTCAAGAGAAAATATGAAGAGTCAAAAGCTTAGCACTTTCCTGATGCTGCACCAGCAGCACACTGACTTGGTGACCTAAAGCACCCCAAAGGCCCCTTATTGAAAGGTATTATCAAGGTTGATTTCATCAAGCAAAAATTGGTTCTTAGATGAAGCAGGAACACACCTGGAGCAGAAAACATTGGAATCTGAAAAGATTTCCTGCTCAGAAGAACAGAAATGGCCAAAAGGGACCAAAAAAAAAAGACACATGACCTGCTCTTTACAACAGGAAGAAAGAAGTCCTTTCATCAGCTAAACAACTCAAAATCAAGAAGTTACTGTAGTTGTTAGTTATTCAATTATCAACTGTGATTAAAGGAACAGAAAGGCAAAGAAGGAAAATGACCAATTATTAAAAAACATACTCCACTGACTATTTCTAAAAATCAATAGCTGGAAAGTAATCTTAACGCAAAGATTAGGGACCACATCATGCAAGGTCAAAAGAGTTGGGTTTGGAGTTCCCACCCCAGTACCACAGGTAACAAACAGAAGGTATGCTATTAAATATCAAGCAAGCAATGACTAAGTCTTTACATACATGAGAACAATATGCACATAACTCAAGAGAAGTAGTCACAAAATTTGTGTGCATGTGTGGCGGGGTGGGGGGGAAAGACTATCAGTTACCTAAATGCTGTTTTTAGGTAGTATCCACACCTCTTACAGTAATCTTCAGGCTCCTTTCCTTAAGTAGTGCAGAATATTTATATTTTCCATTAATATATCCAACATAAATCATGCATAAACCCAACAAGTTGCATTCTGAGTATCTGCAAAGTGTTTATATAAAATGATACAGTGGTTTGTTTGATATGGCTTGTTTAAAATCTGTTTGTCAGGCATCTCAACAGCTTTATAAGCCTGGCCTATATTCTCATTCTCCACAGTTCATCTTGCATTCATCTGTATTTTGTGAGGAGAGTGATGAGATCTGTTTCTCCAACACAAAAGCATGATTGGACAGAAGCACCCTGGAGATTAGATGTTCCTTTTCCAGTCAAGTCGTATTTTTTCATGCTGCATTTACCTTTGCCAAAAAGTAAGCCTTCCTGCTTACAATTAACTGGAAGAGGTTATAAAGAAAAGCTGTTGGCATAAGATGACGCTCCGCCTTGGGAGCGTGGGGTGCACAGAAGGGACCTTCCCTCCCTTTCCCCACACTGTCAAAGCAGAAAGATCATAGCTGCAGGGTCATTCTTTGCAAGGGGAGCTTCACATCAGGTGTAGAGATAACCTCCCTCCATCTTGGCCTACTGCATCTCTGCTTAACGTCAGATTCAGAGCCATGTGCACAAAGGACTATTTTCATCACATTACAGATTGGGGTGGTTTTTTTGGTAATACAGCCTGATGCAGCACTACATGCCGACTTCCACCATACTGGAGCTGCAAGTAGGGAGCTTCCTGGACTTCGTGTGGTTCTCCACATACATTCTCATTACTGCTTACTTTGGGGGAGGAAAATTAAAATTTATCTTAGTTAAGCCAAATCTAAGCCCTGTGTTATTTCTATGCATTTTGGTTTACACCCCCTGTAACTGGAATCAGAGATCTTCATTTTACTCGATCTATGAAAATGACTTCCCAAATAAACATGAGTTTGTTTGTAAAAATATATTTAAAGTGTCAGTAGAGACAGGGCAGAAAACACTGCTGGAAATAAGAGTTGTCTTCTGAGTTAGTTCCAGCTAGAACATCTGTCTCAGTAATACATTATTAACAATGTCTGAAGTGATGAGCATCCTTTTTTTTTTTTTTAAATTCACATCTTTATTTTTCAGCAATGATTTAACCTATGCAAAATCTGGAAGTCATCTCATCAATTTACAACTTTATTCCCACAACACCTCAGTGCAGCTGGGAAGCACATTTAATACTTTGTTTAAAAACGAACAAAAAAAGACAGACAGGAGCACGGATCTTTGTGGTCTGGGCAGGCTGACAGAGGAAGCCTGTGTCGGAGGCAATACATTACTGTGCTGCCACTAGCAACAGCCTGAGTAACTCAGGTCGTCAACCTAACAACCGGTACTTAGACTATTCTCCCAAACACTTCTTCAATCCATGACAAATAACGTAAAGACCATATGCTGTATATGCCAGAACCAATCCTTCACTTCTCACTGTATCGCTCACCTTACGCGAGGGCTGGTGCTGCTTACCAGCACGGTTATAACAGCGAACCTGCACGCGCTTCCGCGTGCGCCCGCCGGGAGGGCGAGAGGCCGCAGCAGGGTCTCATCAATAAGCAGGGAAGTCACCTACAGGAAGGCTCCAGTTGCTAGTTCACAGCTAGTAATGCAAATTGTCAAGACATGAAGGAAAGCTAGAAGAAACTTCAATTTCCACAGTTCTACCTGAAAAAAATATTTTCACTTTTTCCTCTATACTCCATAGGTTATTAATAGACACTGTCAGATTTAGGGAAGTATAAAGATGTTACACAGTATGAATTTTAAAGTAATCATTTTATAGACCCATATAGTATAATTCTCATGTGAGACATACTATCTTCATTCTTTACGCATTACACACAGGTAGTTAAACAAAATTCCAGGCTCTGACAGTCATCTGCCAAAAATATGGGCTACTCCATCAAAACCACAGGATTCAACTCTAAACAACAAAATAAAAAGTTTTCTTTTCCCATACTCAAAGCTTCCTACAGAAAAAGAAACTCTACAAGTTATTCATTGGCTATGACTCCGTATACTTTAAAACCACCTCAAACTGTGGTTTCTTCCAACATCTTGTATTTATCAGGTTTTGTTTAGCCCTGTTTTAATTGCAAGTTTTTTTCCTATTGAGTCATGGCATGTTGATGCATTTTGTTAGTGCTACCAACCATCTTAATAAATAACCTTCTTCACTGTTTGGTAAACCCAAGGCCCACTCAGGAAATAGCAAGTTTCTATCCATGATAGGGTTGAGTATGTATCTAAAGGTTATAGCTACATCCTCTGAATTTTTAAATAAAAATATTTAAGTCAGCTACAGTTCCAGGAAGCTAACTGAACTCCTTGCGGCATAGGCAAAAGCCTCAGACAGAAAAAGAGACTTTTCCATCACCTTCAAACTTTCAAGAATAGAAAGCTTGCATTTGCATCAGGTGTGCCACATGGGTTTACTTGTTTTGGGGGGTCTTTAAAAAAAAAAAAAACCACTTTGGGGTTAGTAGGTTTAAGTTAGGTTAGTTAGGTTTAAGTTCTACCCTTCTTTTCAGAGATTAGAGAATAAAGGCAGCCAAACCAAGCAAAAAAAACCAACCTCCACTTCTGCAGGAACAGTCTCTTCCATGATGGTGGGGACAAAATGAAAACAGAGTCTCAAACCCTAACAATAAATGCATGTGTAAAGTGTCATCTCACATAGCCAAAGTATGGTTTCCCCTGCTGATTTGTAGGCATACCTTAAACTGTATTCATAGGCCATAACAAATACGGTCTAGAATTATGAGAGGGGCCTGGGGAAAGAAAAAAGAGCATCCCTTACTACGGTCTTCCTATTGCTCAGGGGTCTCCCCTGGTCAGCAAGTCCTCTGCTCCCCTAAAACACTCCACACCACCTAAGCGCTACTGTCACACATGAAAATATACAAAATATCACAAGCTTCATTTATATATATATATATATATATATTTCTTCTGAGTAGCTGGGAAAAAAAAAAAAAGAGAGACACAAGGTAAATAGACCCTGGCACTTAAATTAGGCTTCCTTCATTTTGCTTGAAATATTTTGTACCCCGCTGAAATCCAGTTCTGCAGCCTGCATTCCTTCAGCAGAAATACTGCTGCCAGGCGAAGGGGAAGCAATTCCTCCTTGAAGCTCCTCTCCAGACCACAGCATACAGTTCTGCAGCATTTCCCACTTCGTTTCTCTAAATGCTGTAACTTAGCTCCCTGTTAATGTGTACAGGAGAACAGGAATCAGCAGTCTACTTCAGCTTTTCCCTGTCTTCCACATAGCCCCATTCCTCAGTTTCGTGTATGTCAGTTATTCCAAACATCCCATGCTTTTGTATTATATAGAAGCAGTCACAGTTGAAGCTCTTAGTATTTATGCCCTCAGCCAAAATTGGCACTGCCTGTTTGGCAGTTTTCTGCTGACAAAACACTATCCTAGCTCAGCAAGAGGAAAAACTGATGCAAAAAAAGTCAGTTTTCATCACCTCTTGCACCTTTTCTTCCAGGTTTTTAGATAAATTCATTCAAGAGTAGGCCGTATCAAAAGCATGTTTCTTATGCAATACCAAGAATGAAGGCCCTGCTTCAAAGTTTCTCAAGCAGTGTAACAAAATGGGAAACAGCTTCCAGAAAAAACAGCAAAACAATTAGTTCACTGAAGTTAGGAGCACTATTTCAATGGGAATCAAATGAGTTTGGCTCAGATCCTGCTTCTTTTTAAATATAAAAATTTGAGTTCAAGCTTTGGATGCTACATTCTACATAGTCATGCAGAAAAAGAGCGCAAGAGGCATGCGCAGGCTCTCAACAAGATGGGTAGAACAAGCTTATCGAAACGCCACTTGCCTTCTCGGGGCCTGCTACCGCATGGGTCAAAGCTGCATGCGAGAGACTGAAGCACCCAATACACAAAGTCCGTCAGTTTTATGTTCAGACACATCTACGGGTACGAGATGGAGGGGCAGAGAACTACTGTTTATGAAGAGAGGAGGAAATCCAACAGCACCAAATAAAGTTCTTTGCCAATCACAGTGAATGACAAACAGCTTGGGCAAAAAAAATAAATAAAAACACGCGCACACACACACACCTCTCAAGAGAAAAGTCTCAATTGTAGCAGCCAGAGAGGTAAAGAACAACTAAAACAGCTCCTGCAAAGCCCAGAAAGCCACCAGCCATCACCCCACACGCTCTCCTGCGAGGTGCGGAGACCTCTCCAACTTCGCAACTACTCCAAAGAGCTGCAGTAGGAAACACAAGGCCCTTTGGTGGAAAGGCTAATTCAGACCTATTTTAAATGGGGACAAGCCCTTTTATCCCCTTACCTTTCGAGGCTGCCCCTTTCCCCAGGGACATGCCCGCAGTGCACATTCCTGCCTTCCAAAACATTCATCTCCTCTGCCAATGCGCATCGGGCCAAGTTAATGCCAGCTGGATGAAGACCCCTTTCCTCTGATATCACACAATTTTGCATAAAAAAGCACTAGGAGAAAAAGTTTTCCTGCCCTTTAGTAGGTCTTCATTTAAAGATATAAAATATCCATGTATATTTTTGAATTATCTATGAGTGAAAAAGAGTTAATAATTGTACTTTCCAATTTCTATTTTAGAAAACCACTATGAAGCCTAGGTGTATGAGTTTCCTACTACCACTTTCCACACTGGCTTTCACTGTTAAATTTACTGTGCTGCTATAAATCTGACACCCTCAGGAATAAAAATCTAAATTAAATATTAGGCATTTTTACCAAGATGATTTATAAATATGTAATAATCATTTCCTAAAAGGAGGGCTTTATTCTGTATAAGAACAGGAGCCACTTCTGATTATTCTGCACTATTGCTGTCCACTACGTTTGCAGTTATTAGCTTTATACATGGAGGGGGGACACATGTAACTGTCGCTTACAATTTATTACATTATGTCCTGAAATTAAGTCAATCAATTTATTTTTAATAGACTCCTTGAAGAATTTTTTAGTACATTCCTTAGACTTACTGTAGTTCACAACACTTTCTTTCAGCCTATGATGGATAGTTTCCATTTTAAAATATGGCATTTGTTGTAATATAGTTTAAATTACTTTTCTTCCTGGAGCATGTGTTATTCAGAGTTACCATTATGCAGCAGGAAATTGTACATTATGTTGCTGCTTTATCTCCTTTTATAGCTCATGTTACAGTTGCATCCATTCAGGTACAATTACATTGGGGAAAAAAGTGATTTAACATTTGTATTAAGAACAATCCTGTTCAGTAAATTTATTTCAGGTTTTTGTTAATTACCAAAGACAAGTGAGAATAATCCAAAACAGCTAGAGGATATAGACTTTTTAATTAAGTAAATAAAACATATTTCCACCAGTACAAGTACTCATACTAAACAGACTTATAGCAAAATATTTACAGGCAAAGTTACAGTAATCTTGGTTTATTACATAAATTAGGTATAACATAGGTTAATGAATTTTTTCCCCTAAAGGCTTAGCTTTTAGTATGAACTTGCTTTACATCTGAATTCTCCTAAATTCTACTGGACAAATTGCATTTTAACATCATGGTATATGCCTGTAATACCATAACATATATTTATAAGCATAGAGAATCTCAGATTTTAGGCACTATCATGTTGTTATACAAGTACTCCAAATCGTATAATGAATATCCATTCATAATTAAACTATTACTCTTCTTTCAATGTAAATCCAAAGTTTTTTCCTGACTTAAAGTTAATATCATATCTATGAATACCAACACTAAAAAGTTATGCTGTAAATTAGAATCTGTTTTGTTCCCATTGCCAGTAAGACAGTGAAACAGTATTTTATATATACACACTGTAACCTGTTGGACAAGTACAAAGACATTTTAATCAGGATGTAATGGGTATTCTTATTCTGTTCATTAAGATAAAGAAGTGTTTGGCAGGCAAATGTCTCATTAGGTTTTAATTTGCTTTGATATGCAAATTAAGATGTAATTAGTTTTGAGTTTCTGAAGAGGTAGAGTCTGCATGCTAGACACTTGTGTTGAACAGTGGAAGTTCAAATACTGCCCCTACCTCCAAAACTCACTCCGGCCTCTGTTGTATATATTCTTAAAACCACAAGCTTTTCACACACTCACTTCAGATATTTCAGTCCTTCAAAAGTTACTTGTAAAAACAAGGAGTTACACCTAGGAGGATGTCTGTTAGTTACATTTTCCCCATTGCAATTCCATTCTGCAGTACTAAAAATTGGGAGACAGAATGAGAAGCTGTTGTGAATAAACATGGCTACAGTATCAGTAGGACAGCTATAGCAATTTACACCAGCTGCAAACCTGGCATATATATGTGAAAAGAGCTTGAGGTTAAGCAGGGCTGCATATTTGGAATGAGAGAAATAAGCTTAAGGCGCAGGAGTATCGAGGGTTATTAACAAGTAGCTAAGTAAAGTACAATTAATTCTGTTTTTGCCTTGTTCAAAATATGACTTAAAGAATAAAAACATACTTAAAATTCTAAAATAATCCATTTATTTAGCTTAGCTCACTGCAATAAATCAGTGGAAATTAGTTGGGATTGTGAACTACGAAACAAGCCAAAGTGGAACGGGTCTTGGGAGTTTCTGCACATCCTGAATTATCACACAACACCAAGCAAAACGCTCAGTACGCGGCAAATCAGAGACTAAAACACAGAGCTTGATCCAGTGATAGCGATATTCCCCGACAACAAGGGTACCATAAAGCAGTGCCCCCCTCGGACAACGCTCTCGGAGCGGATAACGGAGAGAATAAGCAGCGCTGCTTGTTGACCAGGTCTCGCTGGCACTGATGGGTAGGAAGGGCCTCAGCAAAGTCCCTGGTGATGCTTCACGTTATAAATAAGTCTAAGGATCGAAGTCTCCTCGGAGCCTGCACATGTTGCCCACCCACCCCCAGCTGTTTACGAGCAGCCACTCACCTACGGGTACGGCCTCCTCGCATTTAATCTTTCCAAAGAGACATTTTTGTTAGCATAAACAAGCTTCCCCCCCTTCATTTAGCCAGAAGCCTAGAGACCTGGCAGCTTCTAAAGGTTAAAATGTTTACATTCAAAAGCAAAGGTATCTTCTGCTGCGAGACAAACGGTGGCTGCACGCTTCCTTGTTACCAGGAACTTTGTCAAGTAGTAGCTGGGAGGGAAGAGTCGAGCAGGCTAACGGTTTTGTTCATTTCTCCATCATTTCATGATGGTCAGCCTCATAATGCATTAATACTCTCAATAACGGAGAAAGTAACACAACAGTGAAAAAGCAAACTAGGTGCCAATATAAACATTTCCAAAACCCCCAAATTTTACATTGGTTCAGAATCAGTTTAAGATACATCAGTATGGACACGTGTGTTTTCATTCAAAGCCAGGCTAAAAATAATCTCCAGCATTTCATACACAACAGAAAACCCAAGCCTTTAACTAGCTCCATCGCTACTGTTCTTTGAAATGAGGGAGGGCTGACTGCTTATTCTCTCTTCTCAGCAAGGTTTACATAATTAAACAACATTGCTGAATAAATGCATAACTCCATATTTTCCTCGGAACACTCCCAGACAGCGCGGAGGTTGCCCGTACTGCCCTGTTGCAAGATTTAAGCGCCATTCCAGCAAAGCAATCATTTTACTTCAACATGAGCTGTCTCTACAGGACTCCCAGGGCATCTACAGTGAAGCACACGCTATTTCTACGGATCTAGATTCAAATACATTAAAGTCAAACAGCCTTAAAAAGTTAAACCTATACTTCAAATGAGTCCTATCAGGCTGCCAGATGAGACATGCATTTGCAATTTTGACTCAAACAGAAGTCTTCAACACTGCACCGGCTTATACAGCTTGACCAGACGGTACCACGGGCAGGATGCAATTATCAAGGACTAAAGCAGCAGCGGCGCAATTTGCCCTATAATCACTCTATCTTCTAGTGGCATTAGCATGTACTTAATCAGCCTTATCCCACCGTTTCTATTTCACAAACAGGTAAAATGTAGAACTTGGGAGACGACAGAACAGCCCAAGCTGGACAGGAAGCATCCAGAAAACCCAGGAAGACAAGGAAGGACAGAGCGAGGAGGAGCCAGACCGCATTTCTTGCGGCTCGGGAAGGACTGATGCCATGGTTAGGTCCTTGTTCCAGTGCACAGTAGTTATTGCACAGTGTCTCAGGTGCTCGGTACACGAGAGCTGAACTAATACTCAGAGCCTGATCCAATGTAGTACATTCAAACAGTCTTAGCATGAGCAACGCTTTTAGTCAGATTCAACCCTTCCTCCCAACCACGCTCCATGCTGCTAATAAGTGTCAAATCATCTCTTCCCCTAATTTAAGGTTTTCTGCTCAAGCGTGCTTATTCTCCATGGGCCTCCAGTGTTCGCTTAGTCTCCTTACTGAGCACCTACCACCGACATTAGCCATCTTCCTGGAGTTATTTTCCTTCTCTCCCACTGATCATTCTTGGCTGGAAGATAGCTAGTAAACACATGGGGCTAGGGCCAAATCATGGTTTGCGTCTTTGTCGGACTGGGAGAGCACAGGACAAGAGGAGACCACAAGGATGCTTGGTGGATGTACTCCTCTCCTACGTTCCTTAGAGCAGCCAGGAACGATGGGGCTGGGCAAGTCAAGTAACATGTGGCACGATCACCCAGAGCAGCCCAGCTCTGCAAGGTCCAAGTGATAATACAAGATCACCAGATCTTATCTTCCTTGCTCAACTGTGCTATCGATCCTTTTTCCAAAGAGGAAATCATTCCACTCCATCATTCCACTTTGTGGGGCAGAGGGTAAATTCCTCCTAATCACATTTGTTAGCCTCTGCTTATGTTTTGCTGCTGGGCTAGACCTGATCTTAAGATATGAGGAGGGACTAGGAAATGATTTACCAGTAAATCAGCAGGTCCAAATTTGAGTTGGATGTAAATTGAGCTGTAAATTGAGGAACACTTTTTAGTTTCAAATGAGAATTCAGGCCTAACACACAGAGAAAGTAACCACAAACACTTGGGAACAGCATTTAAGACTAGACACTCCAAGAAGTCCAAGATGCATATGCACTTAGTCCATCACTGTTAACAGATCAGCTAGGCAAACTTATCTTTACAACTTTGTCTTATATTTGCTTTTAGCTCAAAAAGCAGAAGCAGCTATAAGTCTGCCTGGTATATTTACACCTGACATTTTCAAACACTGGGGATATCACTGCAGATGAAAAAAGAAGAATCTCTTTGGATATAATCAGTACAGCACTGGCTTTCAAATACATTAGTGGCACTTACACTTTCAGTTATCTACAGGTTGTTGTTGCTTGTTTTTTTTTTTTTTTAAGATGAATTATTTTTCAGAACACATAGTATCTTTTATCCCACAAATAAAGTGTTGAGCTATATCATATTCAATTTGCTACACTTGCAAACAAAAGCCTGTCTAAAAGTAAGAGTTTACAGGGATCTTTCATCCTGACACTACGTACTTCATGTAGCACAATCTTTTTTCCCCCCTCTGCCTTTGTTTTCATTGTCTGAAATGAGAGGAAGATACTGATTTAATAAACTTACTTGCTTTATCAAGACACAACCCAAGAGAAGAGAGATCAAAAAAATTTTTTTTCACGTTCTGCAAAGGAAAAAGGGGGAGACATTCACGATAGGTAAGAAATGACTCGCACTGATCTACAAAGGTTTACAAGTGTAATTTGCCAGGTTCTGTAAAGGTCTGATTTAAAGCCAGTCAAACTCAATAGAAATATTCCCCTCAGCTCCACTATGCTTGAGTTCAAGCCCTTAATCTGTTATCTTAACAAGATCTACGGGCTAGAATATCAAGCTGGAAATATTTGACTAGAAATGGGATCACAGTTTTTAAATGAGTTGCTCCCCAGCTTTCCAAGCTATATAATTGATTGACCATAAGTGGACAGACAGCAAATCTTGATTTAAGACAACCTGTATTTCAGCACAAGACCGAGACATGAAGTGTTTTTCAGAGCAGTAGACATGCAATGCAGGAAAAGGTCCTCCACTGCAATAGTTCATTCTACTCTGAAAATATTTTAATCTCAGACTTGCGGGGAAGACTTTGATTCAACTCCTTACGTGTTTGCTGGAAGAGAAAAACACAACTGGCATTCTCCTTAGATGTTCAGTGTTGCCACTGTTTATTAAGGGAGCACAAATAAAAGTCTCGCTTGTGAGGGGGAAGTCTACATGAAAACCAGTGGGCAGGCAACAACAGCACACAGGTAAAGTGATATTTGAAGTGTTACGCTCAGAACAAACAGCACCAAAGCTTCTTCATAGCTGATATCTTAGGAGCTATGCCAGGAGTCTATAACTACACTAATATTGTTTCTTCTGTGGCACCTTCCCTTTGATAATTTCCAAGTGCCTTGCAAACATGAATTAATCAGTCCCTAAGTCGCTCGGAAGATAGCTTTGACTCTCTTACAGGTAGGGGAAACAAGATAAAAGAGTTATGACTGCTTGCGGTACGGAAGTCATGATAAGTAGCTAATGTAACACTATCCAACATTTCAACTGAAGGGGTCTGTGACAGCCTACACAAAGTTAAGGAACAGCATATTAATGGATGCCCTTTAATTTAAGGGGGCATTCTGCATTAGCCTACATCTTGTATTTAGTATTAGCCTAATTCTGCTACTACAGAAACACTTAGAAGCTTTATTATAGGCTTTAATAGTTGCACAGGAAGACCAATAACACATGCTTTCAGCAATCTCACCCTCAAAGTCCTTTGCTCAACCTTATCATGAAGTGCTCTGTTGAAATACTCCTTCTCTGGTCCTAGTTTTCTTGTATAGTATCAAAATACTTTAATTAAATAATTTTAAAGCTTGACTGTCATTTTAGCAAATTATCTACTTATGTGGTGAATTCTTAAGTTTCATAGCTCTGACCTGACTGGAATGTTACTTTTCCTGTGCACAACCTTAACAAATGAGTTTTAGCTCTAATGCACCTGTCAAGCTCATGAACTTGTAACTCATGACTAGTGAAACAAAATTGCACAATTTGTTACAGATGGGATCCACTTTGTCAGCATGGCAACATTGTTATTTTTCTCAAACAGCTAATCTTTGCAATAATAGTTTTTAATACCCCCACAGATAATTTTATTTGTTTATTCTTATTACTGAGCTGCTTTTGAGTATTTGTAGTAAAATATTAATTTATACCTTTATCTAGTTTCTCACTCCAGGAACTTGTCTGAATTGTTTCAGTTGTTGCCAATAATAAATAGCAGAAGGTATAAACCTTAACTGCTGTATAATAAACAAAAACAGCACATCTGAAAAGGAGAGATGCAAACAAATTTAATAGAATGCTCTAATCCACCTTAAATTTGCAGCACAACATAATTGCAATGGAAAATAGATCGAAAAGAGTTTAAGCATCCTCAGGCAGTCAGCTATGAGTATGGACAGATGTGGTAGATTCCTCCTCATCTTAAGTGAAGGTTCAACAGCCTTATTAAAAAGCTAGATCAACCACAAGACACTAACTTGATGCCGAGATGAAAACATGAAACTTGGGGTGATTTAACTTTGAAAATTTGTCTTCATGCAACTGTTCTCAGCACTTCCTTTACCCATGCATCCGTAACACCTCAGTCTCCCACAAGTGTTAATTTTGGAGACCGTTTCAGCCTTGTTGCTTGGGCAGCAGAAGGGGATGCAACAAGCCCCTCTGTTCTTTTGTAAGCTGTTGCAAAAAGCAGTGTAGAGACCTCATCACCACCTGAAAGTTTTAACTGTATGCAATAAATCAACGTAGCATCTTGATGAAGTAGAAAAATACATATATGTGACAGTCAGCCATGTGATCCTAGCACTCGCTATGTTTTCTGCTCACACAGTATTAATATATAATGAAAAGAATGTTCTGCCTTATTGATCTTCAGACCATGCCTAAGTGCTCTAATGCTTGAAGCATACCAAAGATATTTCTCTTTTCCTCTTTCTCTCCTTTTTTTGGTTACATTATGCTAACCACTGCAAAGCATTTTTCATTACTTGATATGTTGGTGGGCTTTTCACCTTGAAATTGTTGACAGGAGAATAGAATGCTCTGTGTCTGTGTTTTTAATCTCTACTCATATATACATCTTGCTGTTTTTCACCCTGTCAAGTTAATCCCTTGAAAGTATCATAAAATAGTAGTGCAGTATAAAACTGTAGAACTGCTCAGTAGCAGGACAGAGCTCAAACGTGCCATGCATCAGTGCTGAAGGTTTTGTCTCCCCCAAAATGGCAAGACAATTCCTTCAGGCTTTCTGTTTGCCTTCTTAAACTGAAAGCTGTCTCGACTATAAGGTGACCTGAAATAAAACCTTGCAAATGAAGCATCCTGCCTTTGCACTTCCAAGGAACAATTGGGGGGGGGGGGGTGTTGCCTCCTTTTATTTTTTGTTTCTTTACTATTTCACAGCTATTGCTGTCTAGGATTTTAATTATAAATCACATAGCATCTAATTTTTTCCCCCCTCTTCTACTGTTTGTCACTTGTGTTCCAAAATGTTCATAACCATCTTATCATAAAAGATACTAAGATAAAAAGGGCCTTTGAGAGTGCCGGCACAGAACAGATCACATCAGAGGACAGCGATCAGCTGTTAGTCTCATGAGCCCACCTTCACGAGATCAAAAGGACCTTTAAGGCTGTGATTCCTCCACAGAGAGGAGCACATGAAGGTCACTGTTTCATGAAGACGTGTACAGGATGCTGTCACCCTAATTCATTCAAATCACACACACACACACTTCATTGTCAGGACAGTCTCACTGCACAGCAGTGAGACTAAGATTTGTGATGGGCATCATGCCTTTGATATATCAGCTTTGAAAGGCAACTAAAGCAACTCCTGTTGAGGAAAACTAATTGCTTAGGTTTCCACAGCTACTCTTGTCCTTCTATAAAAATAGAGAGAATTTGGTTAGCTGTTACAAAGACATATTAATCAGAATTCTATAAAGTATAAGTCTGGAAAGACAGAAAGATGCTTTAGTTTCTCTAAGGTTAGCCCACCGTTCATCAGTGCCCTGTATTTATTTATTTTCATTCATGTTATTCCAAGTTAGATGCAACCTGTGCCAAAAACGCAGTCTGCAACTTCAAAACAATACGCATGAAAAGTGACTCTTGCAACTTTAATGAGCTTCCCTTCATTTTTCCTGAAGGATATACCACAGTTGGGTTCTCAGGAAAAGCAGAGCAAGCCAAGAATTTCTCTCCCAAAAGGCCAGAATAGGTAAGGTCATAGCTCTATAAAATTAGGGTAATGGCCACAGCAGCAAACCAAATTAAGCAGTCATGAAAGTTCTTGCACAAGAGAAATTCTGATATTTTTCAAGAATCTCAGCTATGACCCAAGGCTTTGCAATGAGATGTCAAAAAAAACCTGGATTCAAGTTCTACTTGAATAGCTTCCTATTGACTAACACAAAAGTTTCAGTAAAACTAGTTTTAACACAGTATTAATTTCAATAACCTCTGAATCAGGACCTAGATATTGTTGTGGTTGAATGATTCCTGGAGCTATATTCTCCATCTGAAGCTGATGTTAACAAAAGACTGAAGTTGAAGTAGTCAAATAGAAGCTCTGCTTGATTTTCACGACAGGCAGTCATTCTGTTCATCCCTTCAAGGATGAGCAGCAGGACAAAATTAAAATTGAATTAATAGTAGGTATTATGTGCTAATGCCATCACACTGACATTAACTGGACATTGAGTATGGAAATACATTTTATGCTAGGTTTTAATCTATTCCCATGAGGCATTTTAAAGCTTCGCTGACATTTGCCAGCATAATATTGAATGTATTCACATACAGCAAAACACTGAAATCTACAGAGGACCCAAGTCTAAGGTTTAAAATACAATTGGGGTACAAGCTTTAAGCTTTGATTTCTTGCATTTAAATCCTTCTGCAGAAGATGATTAGCAAGGTCTCAAATAAAAGCGTATCAGTATTCCTACTGACACTTACTGATTGGCTTACAATATGAAAGTGTTGTGTGCTTGGCCCAAGTTTACTCTCATTTCTCAGTGAGCCAAGTAACATTAGCATTTTTGTGTAGCAACTAAATTGAGGGAGGAAATGTTTCAGGGCATCTTGAATGACCCCACACACAAGGTCATAGGGATGGTTCCGCCTGTGTTATGCCCCCAGCTGAGCAGCCACTCATGTTCATCACATAGCATGTGATTAAAACTCCTGGAAATTTTTCATCTCCTTTTGAGTGATTTAGAGCTGTTGAAAACTCAAGCTTCCTGTGGGAGTATGGTGATTTGATTGAAGTTTTATCAGAAAGATTCCTTAGCTGTACGCCTTCAGGCAAGTATGGATAGACTCTCTCCCAGGCAGCCAACAAATCAATGGGTCAAGCACTTCAGTTCAAGCTCTGCCAGGCTTCTCTTATTACTGGCTATTCAAAAATGCCTTTATTCATCATTTACAAAACCAAACCCAAAAGGCTTAGGAGAACTTGGGTTCATAACAGTATGCAAAAGGAAAAACTGTCATAGTCCAAATGTTTTCTTAAGAGATAAAGATATTTTCCATCCAGCCCCAAGTTAAAACTATTTTGACCCGAGCTTTACAATTTATCAAGTGTTTGTTGCTGAACCATGAGAAAAGTTACACTTGCCACTGCTGGTCATTACAAGATCTTAAGATAGGCTTGTTTTATTTAAACCTTAATGTTAAACATGCACCATGAACACAAATTAAAAATTAGGACTCCATAAATAAAAATATCCCTTGCTGTCTTAGTTACACACATCCTCCATTTCTACATAAAGTATTTATGGTTTTATGAAACATGTTGCCCTGCCAGATGTTTGAGATATCAGTCATGAATAATTTATTAGATTAAAAGATAAACATCTACAGAAATGAAAAGATTCAGACAATACAAAAGAAACTAAATTGTATTCAGAATGCCATTTAGAATTTGTAGGGTTTTTTGTTTTGTTTTTAAACAATCTAGATAAATATTTCAGTTATCAAAGGACCTCTAATCTTCCCAATAGCTAAATCTTACTTTGAAATGTTGATGGTCTCTCAAGAACAAGCTTTGCTCTAGCTGTGCATTACAATTATCACTTCAGTTTTGGTACAATAGAGACGCTTAATATCTTAATTCCAGATGCCCAGACTGGAAAATCTGAGGAATGTTTTCTGTTGAAAGCATGCCCCAGTGAACTATTACATATGTCCTACTATTTCCAAGCTGTAGCATCATCTTACAATTGCTTTATACCCATAATCTCTTTTGGAAAAATACAGAAAAAGTGGGATGAAGATAACACTGAGAAGAATGGGCATTGAGGAGGTTATGGAGGAGTTTTCTTTTGTTTTCCCCTTAAGAGCGCATTTCATTGCCACAGGAGTCAAAGACCTATTTACTAAACCCAGTATGTACCTGCAACAGTGCTAGGGAGCAGAAGAAAGTTCTTGGTCAATCTTCTACAAGTCGAACAGCAAACACCCTTAACTCTTCCATTTGGTGTTAATGCCACTGACCTGTTCCCTTTGCTTGAGGCTCGCTACCCTCTTATTTTAGTACTCTGCAAAGATACTGTATTTTCTGGGGAGAAAAAGGTGTAAAACAAGCCCAAGTAGAATAAAAGGTTATGACTAAGCTACATAATTATGCAAGGGTGCTACCAGAACCTCTGGGCAGTTGTTCTTGGAAGAGGGGTCCAGTATGCACACCCCCACCTGTATTTCTAACACCTGCTCAGCTTTTCAGATTCCTCTAGTTTATGTAGGGAAGCTTCAGTTTCCCCATCTAGAAAGGCCTAGTTACATTTTGACTGTGCACCACAAGAAGGGGAAAAAAAACACATTTTCTCCAAATGCTTAAGGTCCAAATCCAGTCAAGCAATTTCAAGCAGGTCCCCAAGGCCTCATCCTCACCCATCAACACTTAAGACAAGCCCAGCCCAGCCAGCATACAAAGCACAGCAAACTAGTTCAGTAGATCTAGGGACAAACTGGGAACAAAATGGAATGGGCATTATTTTTTTTTCCATTTCAAACAAAGCTACTTGAAAGCTTCTGAGCAGCATCAGCTGATCTGATTTTTGGCATCCTAGAGAAGTGGGAACAACCCACCTGGAATAACAAGCCTGCAGAAGAGCTCTGCAGAGCTGCTGTTGCTAGCCCTGCTCCAGGCAGGGGAAAGAAGGGAGCAGAAGAGGAAGGAATAGCAGCCCAGTCCCCCCAAAATGAGGCACCACTGCACATCTCCCCGCCTGCCTTGCAGGGGCAGTAGCTGTGGGAGCAACAGGAGCTCAGCTGAAGGTGGGCAGAGGCTGTTCAGAGCACATACACTGCTCAAACACCCAGGTCACATGTCCCCTAGCCCAGATGCAGCAGGAGCAGGGCTCCAGCCACCCCTCAGCATGGCCATTTTGTCACTGTCAGCCCCCGTCGTTGCAGGGAATTGCCGGCTTTGCTTATACTTGAGGCCAGCTCTGCTCTTAGGGCTGCACAGCTGTGAGCCACATCTCATCCAGGGTGGACTGCGAAGCAGCTATCCAGACCAGAGACAAAGCAGGGATACCTTTATTCAGTACTTAGTTATACAGCCTTTAATATATAGTGGCAATGGTCATCACAATTTTCACAGCTTCACAGAAGTAGATTTTTCTGTCACCCACAAATTTATTGACTAATAGTCTACCAAATCCCTCTGGAATAAACATAGTTGCCTATATTGTAAAACAACCCCAAAATGAGCCTTGAACTGGCATTGGAGCATACTGTGCAAAGTGTTGCACAAATGAGTGTAGAGAAGACTGCATCTAGGCAAGGAACATTTCACAAAGGATGTTTACACAGAGGAAGGATTAAATATCCAATATGTCCATTTTTGATCGAAAAGAACAAATATAGCAAAGTGATATGAGATTTTCAGGAATGTTACAGGGAAAGAACATTGTCTAGGTGGTAACTGAGGTTTTATTTAGTCAAGGGCAGCATTTACCACCCTATAGTAGGGTAGGGGAATAAACTCCAGCATTGACTAAATAAAGCCTCAGTTTGGGTTCTTCCCCCAAAAGCTTAAACCATTTCATATCATATATGACATAGTTCATGGGCGATCGAGGTACATACTGCTAGGTTCATGTGATTAAATAAATATTCTGTTGTCAGAACAAACTAAGCTCTTGCAACTCCAAGTAAACTTAGAGATTTTTGCTTGATTAACTGCTGAAAGAATACAAGGAATAGAGAGAAACTAGCAACACCCTACGCAAAGGGAATTAGGAAATCTAGCTAAAGGGCAGCCACAGTTCAAAGGGGTCAAAAACACTGTATTGATGCACAGGAAATTCATAGCGCTAACTCCCATTAGCACTAATTGAATTTACGTGTTCTAACTCCCATTAGCACTAGCACAAGTCATCCCCCAACACGGGCAGGCCAGTAGACCTTACAAAGTGGAGAGCAGAAATAAAGCTTGAGGCAGAGAGGGCAGCAAGAGAACTGAAAGTCTGCCTCAACCCCAAACACATCCACTGAACGGAAGTGGAGAATGAGAACAAGAGGGGTTGCAAATAGAAGTTTTATATCAGTGAGTAACATCTTGATCGCTTTTTTCTATTCAGCTGTTTGACAAGCTTTGTAGTTACCCAGCCTGGTTCAAATATGAGAATCAATGAAATTGTAGTGCAGGAAAAATACTACGTTATCCCTCCTCCTTCCTCTTCCCTCCCCCCACCCAAGAGGCAGCTAAACATTTCCAATGCATTTGGACTCCAAAATGAACGAGCTTTATTAACAATAATTCAACACCTCAGGTAAGTTTAATGTTTAAAGTAATTATACATTTTATGGCTTTATGTTATGATTTTTTCAAAAGCACTATAATACATGCACAAACTGCGCTGCAATTAAACGCAGAGTACCATAATAGTGCAGAGTTTCCAATTGCTCCAAACTGAATACACGCACTGACAGTTCAGTTACACGTTTTTCTGAAGTTCACCTTTATTTTTAGATAGGACTACACCTGAGAGCTGCTTTTGCTCCCATTTCCCTTCACACCCAAGAAATATTAGCACCTTGAATCAGGGTGGCCAGAACAAATAAAACTGCGCCAGACTGAAATTGGAGGGAGTCAGCAGCAGGGACTCTGCATCTGTGCGAAGCTCCAGCATCTGCCGCGGCTGAGCTACACTTTTGGTGTGGAGCCCTGGAATTCTGCAAACTAGTCCATAGCAAGGCTCTGCAAAACCAGCTTCACATTACCTGTTACAAGAAGGGATGAAAACAAGGGGAGAGGCAGGAGGACACAATAGCAAAGATGGGGACAGAAGTTGTTTATAACAGTTATAAATTACGCAGGGAAAACATTGCCTTCTACATGAAAAGGCAATTTTCTAGCAAGATAATGTAGATGTCACAATAAATCACATGCTGCTATTCACATTTCTATTAATCATCTCACAACACATGTCCTAGTGTCCTGCCATGTTATGCTGTTGTAACAGCAGGAGTAACCTTCTGAGGCTGACTACGCCTCTGCATTTTTAACAGATTCATTGGACCGCCAAAGTGACAAACATTTTGCTGTATGTACTGGTGGTCAAGGTATGAATGACTGCTGAATATACATTTTAATAATGGGCCCAAAGCAGACTATAGATGACAGCAATGGCCAAACCAAAAGCAACTCCTGGCTAGTTGAAGAGATGCAAGTAATTTTTGCATTCAGCCATCTGAAATGGAGATGGGGAAGCTCTATCACCTTCCAGCTAGAGGAAGAGCCTGTTCAGATATAATATACCTGTTGCAATTGCTATTAGACTTCAGCATTTCAGTTCAGGTGAGCTTTTAAAGGAAAGCCACTCAAGGTTGATTTCCCAATGCTAAAAAAATAAAATAAGATAGAAACCTTGTGTGCACTTGTTGTACTGTAACCATAACAGAAATAGCTTTAGGGTTGCCCTTTTCAGTATATTCCTTCAAATGTGCACCATGCCTTTATGCAGGAGTCCAGCAGGGTCTCCAGAAAGCTGGATCTGCTAATGGGGAAAGGACCAACATTCAGCTTGGATAAAAACGCAGTTCTGCAGGCATGTAACTGCTTAGGCCCAGAGATGCAGTCTGCTTATTTGTGTTGGAGGAGCTGCACAGTGCAAGAGCACATGGGAAGATATTAGGCCATAAAACCTGTCATCCTTCTCATGAGCTCTTTCCTCTGTGACAGCAGAATAATTGCTCAGGGTTAGGGATACCTTTGTCATTTCTCAGGTCTGTTGCTCTTGAGCTCAAGACCAGTTTGTTGATACAAAAGGGGGAAACAACAGCTTGTACTTATATTTAAACCAAGTATTCATTCCTGTGAAGAAATAAGCATCTACTGCAAGGTGTTTAGGGTCCAAAGACACAGACAACTATATTTCACCAGCCCTTCCAAAATCATGTTCTTAATTGCACACTTGACTGGTAAAAGAAAAGATTTGATGCATAAACAAGCAAATGCTTCATCTACCTGGAAGTCATCAAAATAACTCAGTAACTATTAGAGAGATCATCTTTCTCACCAATCTTTATGCTGAAAGCACAAAACATACTGAAGCTACAAAAACAGTGTTGACACACAGGAAACATCTGATGTAATGAACAAAACCATTCCTGTCATAGGTCAGTGATGGTGGTTCAAACTACTTTTCCGTCTTACATGCTGAAGTCAAGTGGCTTTTCCCTCATGTCCGTAGGAAGGAACACTAAATTTTAAAGAGAACTCATTTAACTGAAGATTGGCAGAGAAGTCTCCAAGATAAGGAATCACGTACAACCAGTTAACTAAGTTAATATAATAATAATTCATATTGAAAAGAGAAAAAAGTTAGTCACCATTTCTCAGGTGAGTGCCCTGCTATGAAGCCCAAACGGCTCCAACTCTTAACCCTGCTCCAGCAGTCTCTAATCCTCAGCACAGTCATGCACATGTTTGATTTGAAACTGGGCCCAAACCCTGCATAACATCAGTATGTGGTCCAGGTAGGATGAAATACACACACAAAAGAAACTAACCTACTGTACCCGAGAGCAATTCCCTGTTTTAGGAAGTAATTTGCTAATGCTATAGTGAACTCTGCAGCTAGGTACTCTGATAACTTGGGCAAAATCTACCTCATGCAATGGCAAGATTGAGAAGTAATCCCCTCCATCCTAGTCTGTCCAAATCAGGCATCATGTGAAGATACCTTCCCCCCTACTGAAATAAGGATACACATGTTTATTTTAGCAAACATTGCAAATAAAAACCCACAAACAAATGGGCTGGGGGGAGGGAGGGAAGGAGGAGGGGAAAAAACATCAAGCCTTGATGCCAAAGGGTTCCTCAAAGCAGTCCCAAAAGTTAGAAGAGTGGCAACTTCGAGGTATGTGTAGTTTGATTAAGTGTTCTGTAACTCCAGGAGGACAAGAAAGGAAAAAACTCATTTGTTTCCACATTAGATGAAGGGGGAAATTCATAATTCTTTGTCATTCGACTAAGTATCACACGGATGAAGAAACTATACTTGCATGGGCTAAAGCACACTAGTCTTTCCACAGAAAAGATCTATTTATCATATCAAATGAAATTTCTGCTTCTGAAAAAGACAGTGAAGAGGGCACCGTCAAGGTATTTTGGCACCAAGATTGAAAAACCCCGACAGCAGTTGCTCACCTGGAAGATGTAGCCTCCAAGAGTGCAAGGATTTAGCTGTCCCACCAGCTACCACATGCTGCCTTCCCACATGCTAGAGCTTGAATTGGCATAAACCAACCTGTCTGTCGTTAAACTGACAGAGCCAAGGGCCTTCTTTTTATTTAAGTTACATAGGAAATTTCAAGGGGTTGAAAAAATACGGATATCCTTGGATTTTGGAAAACAGTTGCCTGTGCAGGGCCATAGCTGGGGCTGGTCAGGGTTTGACACTGGTAACTGGCAGCATTGCTTTCATCAAGCTGCCAGATAAATATCTTTTCTCTGTGCATATAATGCTTGCTTACCATATAAGCCTCAATGCTTCGCAATATATATTAAAGATTAATGTACATGAATACTGACCAAATCCCAAATGCCTCATTCAGGCAAAATCCCATTGACTTTTTGGTCAGCATTTAGCAACAGAACACTACAAGAAAAGCACTTATGGACTTTTAAAATGAATGCACAGCTAGCCTGGAATGAGTTGTGTATGAACACTTCATTAACAAATTTTCATTCAATTCATAAATACGTAAAAATATTTGAGGCTCATTCTTTGCCATTTAGAGCCTGATCTAAAGTCCCGTAAAAATCAATATGGAAGCTTCCATTAGCTTCTCTGGAAGCAGGACCTGTCTCCTAAGCTGAAAAGATAATGAAAAGAAGTTGCATGTACTGAATGTTTCTAAGGTAGGATAAAATTAACAGAAAAAAAATAACTTATTTTGTCTGCTCTAATCTTGATCCTCATCTACATATTTTTTTCCTTGGGATCTCTAATGCAATCCACTGATTTCCATTACACATTGCAAGGTCACAAATGAAACACTGTCTGCTGCAAGGTCCTGTAAATTGTGTTTATTATGTTCTCCTCGCTATGTCAATCAAGAAATCAGCACTAAGTTCAGCTCTGTTGGAAAAAAACAGTTTAAGTGCACTTAAAGGCTAAGGGTAGTAAAATAAACAGTGAGCTAACCCTCCAGATGCAGATGTAGGCTGCTGTGGATGTTGGGTCTTTATCTTCAGACAACAATATGGCAAATACATGCACAGGCCTTTGAAGTGCCAACATTTTATTCACCTAACAAGTCTCTCTTTTTTGCATCGAGTACATTAAGTCATGACATACGGCTGTATGATTTATACTCTAGTGCCCCTGACAATCCCGCACAATCTTGCACTTTTACTCATCTTGTAGCCCACTCAGCATTCATTTATTCCAACTCTACTTCATTTTCCTGGAGCTTCCAGACTGCAGCTGTAAGACTTACCCACACCTGAAACATTGCTGCTCTTAACTTAAGAGTTGTGAAAGCTGTCACATTTCACAAGCAATTAGACAAAACATTTTAATTGAATCATTCAAAACAGCAGTTGGATAACCAATCAACTACATAGTTGTAAGCAAGTACAAAAAGCACTAATCCTAGTAGTGTGTGTATATACATGCACACCGACTACCCAAGCTATTAAAAGATACACATGCCATGTCAAAAAGTTATAAATAGTATTAACCAGATGTTATACATGGCTTGATCAGGCTTGCTTTAGTAAGTCTTCCATGGAGGCACACTCCAATTAAATAAGTCTTTCCAAATTATCTCTAGTACTTTCAGTTACTTCAAAGTTGTATAATGACAAGCTTTCCTTTTAAAACTTTAAAATATCAGAAATAGATATTAGTTTACCATGGTTAATGAACTATGCAATTGCAGCTTAAGTTCAAATTTTACAGTTGGTATGGTGTGATTTAATCTTAATTCTTTCATAAATACCAGTATCCACACCAAGATGAGGACAACAGAAAGACTATAAATGATTCCCTTGGTCTTTATAAGCCCTAAGCCAAACTGGTTCACACCATGAATATCCTAAGTGACTCCATTGCTGGGTTTTGAGTCAGAAATGGGCAATGCAGGATTTGACATGGTTTTTCAAGTTCCTGTTGTGGAAGGTGCTCAGCATTTCCCTGCTGACTCTGAAAGGCTGAATTTCATTATACTGCTACAATGTTTAATTTTTTTAGACAAAGTATCATATTATTAAACAGCTACATGAATCTCATCTCACCTCAGTTTTACAGGAAATACAAAAGCACTGCATAGTTGATGCATAAGGCAGCTTTTGGGGAATAAGAGGTAAACTTAGTTTAATTAATTCCATCTGATGCTCTGAGCAAGTCAGAACTGAAGAATTTCTTATCACTTTATACCAATGATGCTTTTCCACTACAGCTACATTGGTATTGAATTCACAGCTGTAGCTGCATTTTATAATAGCAGACATTGAAATTTTATTTTCATGCCAAAAAGAGAAGTCTTTTTCAGTACATAGCCAGATGCTCTGCATATGGCAGAGTAGGAAAGAAAAATGGCAAAACAATACTGAGCAATCCTTGACCAGGCATCTCTCTCAAAATAAGAAAGTTAGAATCAAAAGCAGCAAAGATCGCTTTTATTCTGTCTTTTGACAAGAGCATATTATCAGTTTCCTATCCTAGGTGACCTAAGCTATAAATATTGTAATCAGTTAAGCAAGAGTCACTAATTTCTTCCTGACTTAAAAAAAGCACTCTAGTTCTTTGGACAATAACTCTAACACTGTTTCTCTCAGAAGAGATAAAGATGGGTAGCCTTAAAAATTTAGGTGTTTCCAAACACCATAGCTTATCAGGCCTACCCTAGCTGATGTAAAAATCAGCAAATCCTACCAGTATCAGTGGAGCTAATGACTTGCACAAGGTAAGAACATGGTCAAATATTCCCTAAACACTTATCTAATTAGGACAGATCTAAAATCCTAGGATTCTTCTCCTTTAATTGCCATTTCAGAACCCTCCAGCTGCCCCCTCACATCTGCTTGCACAGAGCAAGGGAATTTGTTTTTGTTTGTAAAGTCTCCAATGGCCTGTTTGGTAAGGGAGTCTCTTGTTAGAGAATTTCTTTACTTGTTTCTTGTTTAGCTTCTAAATTATTCATCAAATAATCCTTTAACAAGTTTCATGTATTTTCATTACTTGTTCAATTCACCCAAGCACATTTTGACCACCTCTTTTCAATAAACTGATCAGAATATTAACCTATTGCTAGTCAAACCTTTAGAAAACATCTCATACTGGATTCTGGGATAGGATAAACCTCTTGTGAATACACAACAAGCTTCCTACAAGCTGTTTCACCAAAAGGCAGCCGGCAGAGTAGAACGAGGCATCTTCCAGGTATGTAAGACTGGTAACTTGCATCAACAGTAGGCATAGCATCACGAAGACCTGAGGCATGATAGTGCACATACATGCATTYCCCTAATTCCTCCTTTCCCCAATTTTTGAGCATTGTCACCTGAAGTCACCCACAAAAGGGGATCAGGATGTCCACTAATCTCTGGCTTCATACACTCTTCCTATGTGCAGCATCCTATTTCAACCATTTTCTCCATCTTCTCACCTAAATTTTTACCCCATATTAGGAAGTTTGATTATCAAACTTTGTCAGTTAAACTAACAAACACCTGGGATTAGTGTCTCAGCTACTACAGGAAACAAAGACGACACCACTCTTACTCCCACCTTTGCCCTGCCGACATGAGTACATCTGTACCAGGGATTAGCCAATTTGCCCAGCGTTTCATCATGAGGATACGGACAGTGAGGAAACAGTAAAGTCCCGACTCTGTCCTAAGAAGCTAGCTAGGCAAAGAGAGAAATCAGGTTCTTCAAACAAGGTGGAACATTTGACAAGTCACATAAGGAGATGGGGGGAGCAACTGCTGCGTATCAACTCTTATAGCAAAGTTGGCCTACCTCCACGTCTTGCTCTTCCCCTCTCCCTACAGCCTCCAAATTTTACATTTCCAGATACACTAGTCCAATGACAATATTTGATAAGGGGTACTGCTATGATTATTACATTTGGGGTTTTTTCATATGTTTAGATATCTATAGATGTAGAGAAGTTAAACATAGATATCTGAACAGTGGTAGAGTATTATTTTTTCAGCAGTAAGCTGAGAAGAAAAACAAAAAACCTAAGAGCTGTCAAAGCATCATTTAGACCATGATAATTTCCACCCTACTGAGCTGATATATCAAAATGGCTCATCTGAAGCAACTAGGCATACTCATACCTAAGATCTCACTTTCAGACCACTGAAATCAATAGGAGTCCTTCCTTCCCTGGCTCCTAAGGGTCAGATGTAACACAGCACACTCACATTTATGGATTTCTGGAGAAAGGCCTATGACTTAAGAACTACAGATAATTACACCAAGAAGTCTACCTATGACCACAAGTGAACTGTACAGATCTAAGACAAAAAGTTAACAAAAGCTAACAGACCAAACTTTCCTACAGCTTGGAAAGCTGTAATATGTATATACAGCTTTAAGGAGAAATGAACCATGGTTTCTACAAAGCATGAAGTTATTAAAGGAGTAATATTAGACAATGGGATGAGAACAAACTGCTTGAATCAGGAACATACAAGTCAGACTAATGGCCCAGCGCTGAAGAAAGAAAACTTTCAGATACCTAAATCAACAAATCTTTCTGCCAAGACTTTCTACAATCATGTTAGTCATTGAGAGTGCTACTGCTGATCTATCCTTCAGATTCCCTTTTGCTCATTAAAACACTTTATATAATATTTTTCAGTGGGAAAAACCATGAAGAACATGCAGAAAGTGATCGGTTTCATGCAAAGAGAGCAGAACAGAAAGTAAGCTTGTTACAATGACAAATTTTGCAAAATTGAGGGATGAAGGAAGGATTGATCCTTAGCTGTGCTGATTCCAGCTGTTAGCATCTGTTAGAATCCATCACCAAATTAATCATCCACAGGTGACACTGCAGGTAAAATCCAGGATGAAGAACAGACATTTGAATTCCTACAGAAATAAATCTCAAGTCTCCCAGCACAGAGAGGAGACATTTTGAAGTTATGTGGAACACTAATAATTCCCACATCTCTACCATACCAGAGTCCTGAAGCCAATGAACTTGTAGTTTTCTTAGAGTTATCATAGCTGATTTTTTCTCATTTTTTCCTAGGTGCTTTCAGTTGTAGGGTTTTTTGACTTTTTACAGTAAAGCACTGTAAATAGTCAACTAATTTGAGAGCAACTATTACCCTGTCATTCATCCTAATAACACTAACAATCCAGATGTTTTGTTTTACAATTTAAGTTGTAAAGCAGAAATAGCTAGCTCCTACATAARGCTTTAATAGTGCATTGCTAGATCTTTATTGTTGTTTATAAGAGACATCAGTATCATTTCTCACATCTTGATACGTACAATATTGGCCAAACTAATGGAGATGGTCACCCCTAACTCCTGGCACAACATTTTACATCAGGCTACACCACCTTCTAGATACAATTTACTGAAGCTTTTGGTTAAAAGTAAGAGAATGCTCTTTTCTTTCAAAGCATTAAAAATAAAAACCACACACACACAATAGGGAACACCACCTATGCTTCTGTGGCACAGGCTTCAGTTTTTAAACCAACTTGCATCAGCAACATCTTGCTCCATGCCATCCAAGCAAACAAAACAGAACAGCAGTCTATCCTCCCTAGCTGCCACGCTCCCTTACTTTTCCATCCATGACGAGTAAAATTACACCAGCTTGACTGCCACAGAGTCACTGTAGCATACAGTGACAAGTTTTCACACCTGGTACCCAGCATTCAATCAGTCATTCATAGATGGCGAGTTTGTGGCAGCAAGGTCAAAAGCCAAGTTTGAGCAGGTATTAGTTGATTTGGCACGTGAACAAACACTGAGCAAAGATGCCAAGAAACCATTGAGATAAATTGTCAAATGAGCAGTTAGACAGGGAAAAAAGCCTATTAAAGTTCTTGCTGATGAGAGCGCAGCAGAGCGGAGCATTCCTAGGGTGAGCATCAGAAGCAAGGCTGTAAAAGGATCTGCAAAGCATGTGGTTTGTCAACATTTGTTAATAGATGCCGTACTGTTACCACTAGAGCTAGGCAAATCGCACAGAGGCACACGTTTGCAGCCACGTTGTGATGAGATGACATCCTGCACTCAGGACAGGAGTGCTTTACACCTGCACCTAGGATGCCCAGAGCTTGTCCCAGGAGGACAGGAGTGACTATTTTTACTGGAACAAGTGAGTGATGTAAAAGCTGAATGGGCTTTTTCTGTCCTCAGCAYATCAGCCAGTCCACCAAGCAGATAAGGTCAAGACCAGCACGTTAACTTCTGCATTGTAGGGAAGCATGGGAACAAACCCTGAGAGCTGTCCTTGAGTCCTCACACATTTCAGCAATAGCCCCTTTTTTGCTGCCTAGTTTTTTTTTTCCTTTTAGTAAAAACCAATCATATTTTTATTGCATACATGTCCTTCCCCCCTTATTCCTCTTTCCTTTTTTCTCACCTCTTTCACACTCCAGCTCCTGAGCATTCAGGCAACTTTTGTCCAAATGTATCTCTAGCCTGGCACTAGGAATTACAATGGAAAGAGGGTCTACCTCAGAGTGGGGCAAGTTTTGAGAAGCACTCTTCCTCAAGAGTTGCTTCTAACCCGAGTAACCAAGAGAAGATGGTCCAAGGACTGCAAGACCCCAAGTACTTGAAGAAGCAGGCAAGCTAAAGCCTGTAGGGTAACAGGGCTATGACAGGTCTCCTGGCAGTGCAGGACACTAAAAGCATCAATAAAATCTGTTCACAGATTACGTAATCACCAATTTCTTTCATTTAGCAGTTAGACTTTTCAGTAAAGACAACATGAGCATGACCACTGTTAGGAAGTCCAACATCCAGCCAGATTTGTTCCTGCAGATCAGACAGAGCTGGCATATTCAGTCACTGTCACAGGTAGCTTTTCAGATGACTGAAGCCACCTTTCTACTTGGTGAACTTGGTATTTTTTTACCTACAGGTGCTATTTATAGCTACGTCTCACCCTTACTGCACACATGCCTGAACACATCGTTATCCTCTATTACTGCATTGCAGCCTGCAATGCTCAGGCTAACCACCGCATTGACCGGGCAAAAGCGGTCACTGTACCAAAGAAGTCTCTTGGAAAACCTTGGTCTCTTGGAAAACCTCAGTTTATAGAGGGAGAAGTAGGAGTAGATCACATGCCAAATCATGCTGAGAGGTCACATTCGTTCATGCACACTGAATGACCTCAGGCCTCCCCCCCCCCACCCCGAGCTCTCATCAGAGCAASACAGCACCTGTCTCAGCTGACCAGGTATTTATGCTAGGGAACACTCCTTAAACGCTGGGTTTCCCCACCTTTGGTACACACCTTCTGACATAGGCTTGCATCCGATATCAAAACTCCCTGCAGCATCTGCCAAAACTTCAAATACTTCCCAAGGGCTCTGCAACTTTGGCCTAGCCCATTATTTTCCAGGTGCAAGTATTAGCTTTCTTCCTGCTGCTACAACAGATGCTGCCATGGGGAAGCCCAGACCAATAAAGCTATTTCAGTCCAAAAAGCCTCTTCCAGAATGTCCTAAGATCTTACACATTGCAGAGGGAGAAAGACCTTTGAACATTAAAACTGAATTAATGTAAGTGAAGATTATTCTGAGGAAACAAGACCCTTTCACAGGCTATGCTCTAAAGCATACTGCTGTGACTTCTTTCACTAAGGGAAGGGTGCGAGAAGCACCGCTGCACTAAGGGTAGAAATGGTCACATTGCCCTTAGCAGGTTCCTGCATAGATAAAGCAATTCACCTAAGCACCAGAAGTTGCCAGATCACAGTGCTGGAAAATATAAGTGTTTAAGCTGATGACCTGAGCCAAACATAGCAATAAGGTTGATGCCTACCTTCAGACCTTGACCAGCTCACCCACAGCATGTTTCACCTTATGCATTTCATCAGCTCTTTCCCAGCAAGCACCATTTGAAAACTCTGAAAATTTCCTGAAGAGCTGCCAGTGAGTTATACAGAATGTTCACTCAGCAAAGGGGAGGACAGTGCAATGGTCTAGTAGAAAAGTTCAATGACCTGATATTTATGAGACTGTTTTCTTCCTGGTTCTCAATAAATTCATGGCCATTGATGCCAGCCGTTTCATCTCTTGGTTTCAGTTTCCCCATTTCTAAAAATAAAAACCTGTTTTCTTCAGAATACCCCTCAGACACAGGGATAAGACATGCTGTTTAAAACTCGGATGTTACTGTCAGAACTGGAATTGTGACTGCTGTCAGTTTATTTAATGTTTCTGTAGAAATTATAAATACACAAACTTTTTATTTTTAATAAAAACTCCCCACCAAAGAATGACAAACAGTTTTCTTCACTTTCCTTGTCCAAGAAGTATATCGTTGGTTCTGTATAACTAATCTCAATGTAGTTATTAATAGATAACTGCAGCTTGTAGCAGACAGGCTGAGAAATCTGATGTCATTTTTCCACCTAAGAGTGTTTTTTATTTGTATACTGCCTCCACTTTCATCATATTCATTTAAGTTGCAAGTTAATGGAGGCTGACAGCATTAAAAAGCAGTCTTGACCTCTGGTGTACTAGCCACAGATACATCTCATGTCATAAAATAAAGGGTCACATCATACTGTAGCACTTAGACATACAAATTGGGGAAAAACATTACATTTTCACACCAGATTTAAATATGCTTTTGACAGAAGTTTTATCTGCCATAATAGAAACAGCACAAGGTCTAAGAGGAAAGAGCTGGAAAAGCACATGTGGTGAAATCATATAGAATGTTTTTGTAGGAATTACAGCAAGGAGAAAGTGTTGATCAGCTCATTATACTCATTTGTCTCTCCTCAGAGAGTTAAAATGCTTACAAAACATAGTAAGGCAGTTCGATAGACTTATTTATTTTCTAATCATAAGCTGTATTATTTCAGTTGGATGTTTGCCTCGTACTAACAAAAGTGGAAACACAAGGACTGCAGAGGGTATCTGTCTTGGAGCGTTCTCATCCAGCACAGCAACATCTGGGGTCTTGCGCTAGAGATCGATCCTTTTGCTTTTAAAGCCTACACGTGGAGAGGGGGCACTAAGCCCCCATGTGAAGAGGGAGTTCAGAGGTCTCTACAGCTCTATTCCCCCTTTTCATGCTCAGAGTCTTAAAAAATGGACAGACTATACCTTAACATATTCACAGCACAGAACATGTCAAAGTCAGGCACACAGCTTCATGATATCGCTAGTAGAGAAGCAAGCTCCTAATTTAGATGCTTTCATTTGCCTACTAAAGGCTCAATTACCACCCAGAAAGCCCAGGTATCTAGCTTAGGCTCTTAAATCTGAATGGTATGAATACATCTCCTTCCTCTACCTTGCTCTCAAAGCTGCCTTTTATTCACTAATTGGTAAGTGCCAGAAGGGAGCAAAACAGGAAACACCATTAGTAAATCTGCCTGTGAATTAATACAAGAAGTGTCACGAGCTTGTTCAAGAGATTCAGGTGTAGAGTCAATATCATGAATGTTTCATACTAAACTTACTCGGATTGATCTAATGCCTCAACAAGCTCTCTGGGACTTGCATTAGTGTTTATTATTTATACATATAGTAGTAGGGCTCCTGGGTCAGGGATGCTGCACAACACAGAACAAAACACCCCATAGGCCTCAGACTTCCAGTTTAGAATACAACAGATAAGTCAGAGGAATATTATATTCATATATATATCTACACACACACATACACACACACAATAAGCCCATACCAATTAGTGTTATTTGCAGATGACTAAATGAACCGGTTACTGATGCATTACAGCAGAGGAGAATTTTTAAAGAACTGAATGAGGACTACAAAGTGGTCTTGCACTTGCTTGCAGATAGCTCATCCTCAGTAAGAGGAGCAGCATGAGGAAAAAGTGTTTGCATCACTGGTAGAAGAGATAGCTGACATTTCAATAAGTCTGAGCAGACAGGCTCAAAGAACCTTAAAATGCCCAGGTTCAGTGAGGATTGATGCTGCCCCTTCTGAGAAGGGAACAGAAGAAAATTCCCAAGTCACTACGTTATCCAGTACAAAGTCCAAATCTCTTCAAAACTCATTTTGCCTACAAGCAACAGAGATCAAGGGCTTCTAAAAAGCTGAAAAGGCCACGTTACACTCATAATAGTACTTACATGAAGCTTTATTTTACTCTCCATAAGGGGTACAAGATCTATTTAAAGCAAGAAATATATCTAATGCTCGGGGTCCCTGGTACAAAACCTCTAGCTTCTACAGCAATGCAAGAAAGGAGGAAAGAGCTAGAATTCCAGCTCTTGGCTAAGATCCCAAACCTGACTTGGTGATATTTAAAACTTCTATTGAACAAAGCCATTGAACCCCTTCGAAATGCAAGCAGGCACAATCCACATTTCAGTCACTTGCCACAGTCATAACTAAGAAGTCTATAATTTGTTTAATGAGGAGGTCAAACACAGCCCCTTCACTGTTACACTTAAACATTGAAAGAACTTGCCCTTTCCTTTAAGGAAAGGAATATCAAAACAAACAGCTGCAAACAAAGTGCCCTCCACAATTCCAACCCACTTACTGTAGCACAGATGCAGCAAAATAAAAAGCCTATATTATCTTGCTGGGGAAAGACAGACAAATTCAAAACCTATCAACTGTAAGTTGCTATTACATCACAACACAAGCTACAACAGCACTTGGGAAATTATTGAAATTGAAGTTGATACAATTTACCATCATCAAAAAGCTAAAATGAATTATAGGGAAAGAAAGACATTAGCAGAAATGCTGACTGTATTAGAAGTTTCTTCTGTTCAGACTATATCAAGAAAACTATTTTCAGTTTGCAGTTGTACTAGGGAGTCAGCTCCCTTGCAACATATAGTTGTTATTCTTCTCATTTTTAAAGTGTGTAATAAAACCATGAGATGATATTAGTGTTTGTAAGACAAATATGTCCATAAGGAGAAAGGAGCATTTTGCAAGAAGGGGTAATACAAATAGAAAGATTACCAGATAACACTTGAGGTTGAAAGGGACCTCTCAAGGTCATTTAGTCCTACCTCCTGCTCAAAGCAGGGCTGACTGCAAAGTTAGACGAGGTTGCTCAGGGCCTCATCCACTTGAGTTCAGAAGAGTCTCCAAAGCCTCCCCATCCTTCTAACATACCACTTCTGTAATACCTTCAAAGCTCTCCCAAATGAAGTGATTTACAGTGTTACAAGGAGAGCTTTGCCTTTGGCTAAAGTAGATTAGGAAGCAGCTGTAGAAAGAGTTCTTGTCACAATGGTACTCAGCTTGCATTCTCTACAGGAAGCAGACCTTTGCCATCTTAACCAGCTTCTCTTGCAGGTTTGAGATTAACAGTGTGAAACAACTGTTGCCTATTACAGTCTTACTGGCTCCAAAGAACTTGAGCAGTTGGAGTCCCACTAACTTCTACAGACTTGCAATCCCAGAACTCAGAAGCGCAAGGGCATTTACACTCCCTAGTCTCTGCACAGGGAGTGCTGGGCACATCTTCAGCCCAGGAGGTCCAGAACAGAGACGGGGAAATAAAAAGCCCATGCAGTGTGCATATGATTGGAGACAGCCAGCACTGTGCAAAAGCTTTTGGTCTGTCCCAGCTAGCACTTTCCCTAGCAATTCCCCAGCACACTGGGGATTAGGACAGGGCAGGAACCATTTCCAACAGGCATTCTGCATGCAAAATAGGGTGGCTGCATGGAAAGGCAGCGCAATAGCGCAGGCTACAACAAAACACACGGCCCTCCATGCTAGGTCACAGTCCTGAGCCTCAAGAGTGGCAGGAAGAAGCTACTTCTATTTGGGAGACAGAAGGTTTAATTTTCTTCTTCTACTGTAAGCTATTGCTTTTCATTCAAAGAATCAGTCTCTTCAAGTGACAGAGGAAGATGAAAAGGTAATGATATCACATCCTCCTCATTTACTTGTCTAATGGCAAGAGCATTCACTCGGATTCAGTTTCCTCCTTCATCCAAGAGAAATTCAAAGCCATACTTTCTCTTTCCCAGGAGAAGACCCTAACTGGTTAAAGCTAGGAAATTCTCCTGTTAAAGCTGCAGTACCTGGAACCCAGGGAGTATTTGCTGTTCTAAAAAGCATCATATTCCACTCAGCAACAGCTAAGGTTCAGTAACAAGGGAACACACTGCACACACAATCAAGCCAAGATCCTGTAAACACTTAGAAATTAACACAAGTATCCTATATATGCACAGCAACTTTATATTTTATAAATGACTTAACTGAAGGATTTAGGTCACAGTTTGTGGTGCATTTCAAAGTCTTCAGAATAAAAGATGCCATACAAAGTTATTATGCAGTTAGATTAATAGGAATTAGATTAAGTAAAAATAAAATGATGAAATCTCAATTCTTAGTTAAAACACTTATAGCGAAATTCTGGCATTACTGAGGCCAAGGGAGTTTTAGAATCAGCCCACTGGGAGTCAGAATGCCATCCATAATGAATTATAATATGAAATTACAGATATTTAGCATCCTCCAGCATGAGGCTATGATTATAAACCATTTGCACTTGAACACCCATACTGCATAACATTTTCAAATCAACTTATAGATAAAGCATCTGGATCATCCATCAAGTGTCATTTCACTGTAACAGAAAATAGAAAGGCATTTTTCTAGTTAAATGTGCCTAACATAAATCAGAAATTGTGCCTACCCAGCCACAGATCTACTGGCTTTGCAACAAATACATTCAGGCTCATGCTAGGCACAAATCAAGATGCCGGAAGGGTGACTTTAATCACTGTTGGAAGTAAACAAACATCAAAAGAAAACCAGTGCCCCAGATAAAAATAAACTTCATTGTGCTCGTGTTCTTAAGGAGTCCTCTTGTGTCCTTACTAGGAAGTGAAAGGAGAAAAAAAGACAGCCAGTATCACAGCTAGCTGTTTGCCCTCGTCAGGCATCCTTATCACAAATACAGAGTGAGAAAGCCTATTCTATTCATGTGTCAAAAAATATCAACATTATTCTATCCTTGGAGTGATATCATTCAGCACAAGCATAGTTTAAACATGAGCGAGTGACTGGATTGCCAAAATATTGGTGCCCAAAACAGAATTCACCCCGCAGAAGGATCAGGAAAGCAGTGCGAAAGGGAAGGCAAAGATGATACTTCCCACACGTGCTTTTTTCAGTGCCCTGCAATACTTCAGAGGTCCCATTCGGCTCCTTTACGAATTCCACCACTGACTTCAGAAGGGTCAGGCTCTGCCACAAGTAATACCAAACACAGTCAGGTTATTTGGTTAACATCTCCGCTCCTTGCGGTGAGGAACGTAAAAGGAGGCGTTTATACAAACATACCAAGCAGCAGCTGTTTGAACACGCTCTGCCACTCACTGCTGCTCCTATTGCTGGGCATGTCTGAAGCACCGGGCTGAATACTTGTAAACACCCATGTCAAAAACAGGAGAATTCCCACATTCAAAGGGAATCCTCAGCAGATGCAGCCAGTGCTACATCATCTATTCGCCCCCAGTTAACAAATCTACCTGGTGCCCCAGGACAGAGCAAAAGTCCGAAATGTGAAGCTTTAGAACTGGTCTCGGGGTGGCATTACAGGCTGAGGAGGTAAACTACAGCAGCCCACGGGCACCTCTAACCGGAAAGGGAGTGGAAAAGGCACATTTTCTCTGCTCTCTTCAGGTGAGCTGCTCTGGTTCACATGATGATGCAGCCTAGCAATTCCCTTCAAAACTGAAGGTAGAACAGGAGAGTAAAAGCAACAAGTGACCTGCAGAGGGGAAAAACACTGCTGCCGCCTCACTCCTCCTTGGTTTTGGGGGGGGGGGGGGTGCAGGTTTTCTTCCAGTGCTCAGAGGAGAGAAATGCGATTATACATTACATTGACACAGGCAAAGCACTGGAAAGTTTCTCATAGAGGACTGGGGAATGAAAAAATGTGAAAGTTGTGATCTGTTCCAAGTTATGTTAACAGGATGCACTTCCATACCAAAACACTAGCGTACTTAAGGACTGAGATTAGTTTCAGTATTTCTTCTAGATTTGAGGTGATGTTTCAGTAGATTTATTTTTATAAATGTACCCCTGTTCTTAGTCCAACAGATTTTATGCATTCCTCTGCTCTATTTGTTCAGGTTTTGAACAATATACCATCTTCCTCCCACCCTTTCTCCTGACCAGACCTATCTCCTAGTGCACCTATTCTAAAACCAGCACTTCCAGGAAAATTAAGTGTGACAACTATGGATAAAATCATGTTTTGTTTGTATTTCAGGTACTAAACAGCTGCTACTAGATATTGCTACCAGATGTTCTGGAATTATATGCAACATTATGCTCAATTTTAACTTTTACAAAATCACAAGCTAATAAAAGATGACACTGCTGTAGTCAATGATTTATTAAAGGAAAAGCCATTAAGTTCCTTTTAAGCTTCACACCCTACTACCCCAAATAGCTCGTCATTATATACATCAGCAAACAGATGCAAATGTCTGTACCATTTTGAGATTTCAGTGCTACCCCATAYACTAATTATATATCCAGATGCCTTTTGCTCTAACAGCCCTATGCACATCTGTCCATCTCAACCTGAACGCAGGGCGACTGTTCATTTCACGGTTAGACTACCTGCAAGATGACACAACTCCGGGATTCAGACATTTCACATCAGGATCATCTTTCCTGCCACTCAAGTGAGCTTGTGCACAGCTAAGGCAATATCTTATGCATTGAAAAATGCTTGAAAAAAAAAAAAAATCTGAATGCTGGGATGGTTAAGTAACAGAACACACAAAAACTTGCTATGTTGCGTCAATTCCATTTAGACACCTCACACTTCGAGTCATTTAAAATACCRGGCTTTTTTTGGTTTTGTTTTAAACAATGAAGTCTTATACACTTATGATAATCATGAACTACACACTATTTTGCTTAAGCTCCCCAGCTAGAGCCACAGAGCAGCACGCAATAGCCAATGCGGCACACAGCCTTTCCCATGCACAACCACCACAAACATAAGAACCAAAGGGGAGCGGCAGCCAGCAATTATAAACYGAGAACGGCCACGGATTCTTACGTACTAATGAAGCCTGGCACAGAGAGAGTAAATCCAAATAGCTCCTTTCAATCTTGTAACRGGAAAATACACACATTAACTGCTACAGAGAGTACTTTGAAAGTTTGTATAAATCTGCCTCTAGGCAAGCAAATAAAATATTCTACCTAATTTTGCTCTCAGACATAGCGGAAGGACCTCACCAACTAAAGCAAATTACCACAACGTGAAGCTTGCGAGAGCCCATTAGAGTCAAAGGCACTGCAAAAAGGTCCTTGAAGTGCAATCTAAATCACAAGCGCGTTCACTTAAGTCAGTGAAATTCCCCTGGGACAACATGGGGAACGGAGAGAAATACAAGTACAGAGGGGCTCCAACTTGACCCAAATTGACTTCAGTAGTTAAACAGGTTTATTTAAGCCAAGAATGTGTGTATTGCTTCATAAATTTATTCTACTGTACATATATAATTTGGGGGAAGGGGGGAGAGCAAGTTCAAGAAAGGAAAAGAAAAGGARAAGGAATGAGGGAGATCATTAATATACACTGGTCTCTCTTTGCCGAGGCCGCAGTAGCCACAGAATTTACCCAGCTGAGCATCTGGCTCCAAATATTTAACTGTTCAAAATTCTAGTGTGCATCCTTGCGTAGCAGAGCTTCTCTGACTAATCACGCTAGAGGTAACCACATCTTAAGTGTGTAGTTCTAAATTGAGTAATATTACCATTAATAACAGTGCCTAATTAAGACATCTATAATGTTTTTAATGAGAAAAATTGAAAGTCCTTCTGGAATTTTTCCAGTCAAATTAATTCTGAGGACTTTAGACATTACTACAAGTAATGTTACAGGAATTAGAATTAGGTCTAAATTAGGACATGTCACTGTATTTAAAAGAAGGGGAAAAAAGGAAACACGTTTTATTTCCTCCTTTATATACAATTCTCTGCTACAACATCTCACCACTGGGGAAGAGAAAAATACCATTTTGTAGCCTGCTCTATTGCTCTGCATATAGTTACATTAACACTTTGCTTTCAGTCTCTTTTTAAATATCTTCTGATCAGTATTCTCTTGGGAACGAGTATCTCCAGAATTTTAGTGACAACTGCTATGGTTTCTGCAGAGCCAGATCCTTTTGGCTATAATTCAGACAAGTCATGCTTGTCCAAATAAGAAGCTCCTGTGAGGCTGCATGCCCAAGTAGGGATCACTCAGGGGATTAAGAATCATCAGACCTAGATCCCTCTACTTGGGAGTAGGAAGGGGGGAGAAAAAGAAAACACAGTCCAGAGTGATGGTCTTCTCGGATGAGGCTCAGACATTTCAAAAGCTATCAAACCTGCGGATTTTTATTCATATTTCTAAAACTCCAGTCCTTCAAACTACTCCATGCACACACCCAGTTTACATTGCTGTGTTTCTTCTGCACTGCTTTCATCATGCATTTATATTCACTAAATTCTTACAAGTCTGCTATGCAGCTAGACAAGGCTACTTTGAAGACACAAAGACACTCCATCACTTACTCTTGAAAACAGCTCATTTGATCACTTTCTTTAATACCAGGCATGAGAGTTTGAATGTGTTCAAAAGTATAAACAGATTCCAAACATAAAACCCATTACTGTGTTCTGAGTGGATTTTTATGCAAAAAGCTCACCAGATTCAGTTTACAGTAGCATGGAAGCGAAGCCCTAACTGAGTTCAAATTCATTTTAAACAATTCAGAAGCTTTACTCTTAAGGCCTGACCATAAGTTATTAAGAGAATAATGAGTTACAAACCAAGTATAACCTTTGGGAGTAAAAGCAGCCAGTGTAATGTGACACAAACCCACAAAGCTTAGCTCTGATTTTGTCTGACCTACATTTTATTTACGTATATGATACTATCATATATTCGTATACATCTTCACATGCATATATACACACAGAGCACACACTTAATTGGGGTAACTAATGTGTTTACATTTCATTTTCCCTCTCTATTGCAAAATGATTCTCTCCAAATTGCTTTCAGATTCCAAAACCCAAATTTAAATTCTGCAATTTTTTTGTGCCTTAGTTAACAGAAACACAACAGCATGTGTTTCAGGCAGGTCAGCTAATTGGGGTTTTTTGTCCTTGAGAGCAGAGACTGCAGAAAAGGCTTTTTCTGAATGCATTGTACTAATGCTGAGTACGCTGTTGGTGCTCCGACAATATCGTGAACGGGCTTACCCCGTAAAACAATTAGAGTTATGAGACTAGCAAGGTCATTGAGACACATGCACATTTCCTAAAAAAACTCTGGGAGGCTTACCCTCTTTCAAATCAGTTTTGTTTGCAAAAATGTTAACTTAATTGATATGCAAAGACTCTTCAGGGCACAAAAAACTGATTTTTCTCTCTTGTTAATACCATAAATATTAAAAGCAGAAAATATAAACAAAATGCTTTACTGACTTTTGACACAAATACACAGTCTGGATTTTTTATAAGTTACATCACAGTCATCACTCAAGTATAAAGCCAAAATGATGACAAAGTTCAAAAAAAAAAAAGCATCTTTTTCAAGGTCTTGAGACAATACAAACACTACATGCCACCTAATACATAGAAGCCTAAGAAAAAAAATACTAGTATTGAGCTAACAAATGGATATGGTGACCATAAATACAAATGAATATTTAAATTACATCTCTTACATTGGCTAAAATTACTTTGTTTGAGAGTTTCACCCAGAGGATTCTGACAGGATATTCAATTGTCTAATTCTTAACTGGTAGGATTAACCTCTGGTTTGACTCTTGCTATAAAAAACAAAGATCTTTTCACAGTAGTTTGCTGCAAATAATTTAACATGAGACTTAATAAAGGAGCCTCCATGTACAGGTTCATATGATGTTGAGTAGTTCTAGCTAATATTTCACTGAGGACACTCATCCTTCTGCTTTTATTCTCAAATTTGGAAACATGCAACATGCTTAAAATACTTACAAATACAATTTAAATTTATTCGCAGAGCAAAGAAGTTGACAGTGTATTCCTGAAATATAGAAACTCAGGTGGGAAAAGAAGTATTCTTAAAAAACCATTGATCCCCATCTTGCTTTACTTTCAGTAATGCATTAATGTCAATGATGTATTTCAGGTTTATTGAACAAGAACAAAATGGTAACAGTAAAGCTTTCCCTTCGGGTGAAGTCATTTTGTTAACCACAATTCCCCAAGCACACTAAAAATATATCTTCATTGTCACAAGATGACTACAACGCATCTTTAAGAAAAGGATTAAATGCTGGCAGCTGGATGCACTGCAGAAATAAAGTAGATGGATGGCCTTTTATTAAGATACAAACTAGTTACTGCAATTAAAGCTTTAGTCAGGCCTAATAAATAGGAGGAGTGAGAGACTCTCTCAAGATTTCCCTGCAAGGCACGTTTGTCTGGGTTCTCAGTACCAGGGACAACACGTACTGATGGGCGATTTGGGTTTCCTGAGCCATGACTGCATCCTGTCAGAAGCTTTCCATAGGACTTTGCACAAGCCACTTTTTTTGCTTTGTACTTTGGTTTCCCCCTAAAAATAAATGAATATACTGGCATACAGAAAGTGAGATCCCATCATTAAGTAAGGTTATTCATGGCATCAAGTAATGCAATTCTGCCTTGGAAGATGCATCCACCAGGTATTCTTAACCACAAGAATAAATAACTGTAAAAGGCAGTTCAGAAGAAGCACTCTGAATATAGGTCTTCTATCTTCCCTCTGTATTTGCATTGCTATCCGGCTCAGGGCCTGGCTTCATACAAGTCCCATGCAACTGTTCACAGAAGAAACAAGTGCCCCAACTTCAGTTAAATTGCGAGACAAGCATCTAGGATCTCTTGAAACTCAGCTCATCCATCTCTGAGCTATGCTGTTAACTACACCCTCAAAAGGCCGCAAAAGCTTGTCTGAATTTCAAACTGATAAATGCTAACATCTTTTGACTACTAACTTTTTGGGGGGTAGTTTTGTCACTTATCAGTTTCTGGCATTCTGAAGCCAACATATCAAAACCACTGGCTAGCCTCTGGTGGTCCATAAAAACCTTACAGTAAATCCTGCAGCTGGGGATGTGCTAGAGAGGAAAGAAAGAAATGACTAGTGTAGGAAAAAGTATTGAACTAGTGCCAGCAGAGCATTTAGAGGTTTGTTTACTTTTAGTTTTATTTGCTTCGCAGAGCAAACCAAAACTTTTCAGAGCTCTCTTCAAGACAGAATTACTGTCCCCTTCCAGAAGTCCCTGCTCTAGAGCAGTCTGCCCAGCAGGTTTACTCAGAAACTTGGGAAACCCTGCAGACCTGACTCTGGGACAGTCTATCAGACATAACTGACCCCTCTCCAAGAGGGCAGAGTTGCTTCTTCATGTTAGTATACTTCAGTAGTACTGCAGAGAGATTTCTATTAGGTTTCCAAACCTTTTGTGGATGGGGAAAAGGAGGCAGAGGCATGCTCATTAGAGCCTAAAAAAATCCCGGATAGCAAAACCTTACCTTTCTAGTCATTATACAAACACAGAACAAAACCATGYGATCCCAGACAGGCTGCAGCCCTGAGATCTCAAAGCTAGCCCATTCACAAGAGACAAGTTAAGACTCCTAGTTTCCATGCTACTTCCTTTATGCATTATTGGTGTACTGTAATGCTGAGTATATCAGAGACCACTCTTAGCAGCAAACAGAAGGTTAATCTTTCTAAAATGCAGTTACTCATAAGACCATTCTGACATTTCAGAAGTCAAGAGGAACTATTATTAGCTTATGTCTAATAATATTGCAAGTTCCCACCCATGGAATTCGTGTGCAATTCTCCACTGAACTGGCAGCCTTCGGTAATATCACTGCCACATGATTTGAACCAGGCAAGTTTCAAAAACATTGCCATAACACTGTGTAGCCAGCCTGAAAATATCTTCACCACTCTAGGGAGATGAGTGATCCCTTTGGAATTGGTTTTTGGAACTGTAAACTAATGAATCACTAGCAGCTTTAAAGCAGACAAAATATATTGCAACAGAGCACGTAGTGCTGCAGAACTGAAGGAAATCTGTTTACAGTGCTTCAACAGATACTTGAAATCAAGATGCTCAAGAAGGATGAGGCTGTTAAGAGAAAAGCAAAGCTCCAAGCGCTGTGAGCAGTTATCCCTACCCTGCGCCAGCAGCAATTCCCGACACCAGGTGTAGGCTCCCATCCCATGGGGTACCAGCCAGCAGCTGCAAGGCAGCACACAGCTCAGGGGAGGGGGTCTGGACGGAAACAGGGCAAGGGACAGAGCAAAAAGCCACTCTCTCCTCCTGGGTCCATTTGTGCATCTGCTTCAGTACTAAGTACTGAAATCAGAAGCAACTTTGTCACCATCTCAGACATTTACTGCCTAGATCACTCCAGCCACAGCTGCCTGGAAGCCTCATCAGTATTTATGCTATATTTGGTAATAAGACAAGGTTACCACCAAACTTCTTATCCAAGCCAAGAGAATTTTATGCACGTGGCTGGTGGGAAAAGATGTTGCTTTGCAGTTCAGATTCTTAAAGAAACAGTCTGATGGGAGAGGCTCTGAAAGCTAAGTCCACAGAGACTTTTCTGGGGCAGTACACCACCAGGAAGGTGAAGACCCAGATTTGAGAACCTCCTCAACAGGGGGACATTTGAACCTGCAACTATTGCTTAAGAAGGCTCCCAGTCCTACCCTTGCCCAAAGCTGGGCTGCTACACAAACAAAAATGCTTTGGGCCAGCAGACCCAGCAAAAAGGAGCATAACCTTGCAAACAGTTAAAGACCTTGTCTGGGGAAGACAAAGTTCTGTGTGCTAGTGCTTAGCCCAGGGGCTAATTACAAGGAGTTACCGAGTAAGACAGAATACCAAGGGACCCCCTCCTTGAAGGATGCTCTGCCCAGCAGGCTGCAGGCACACCGTCTTGCCTCCCTGCCCTCTCAGCCCCCACGAACACTATGGGCCTTCTGGACAAGCAGCCCTGCTTCAGCAAGAAGCCTTGCCACTAGCACTGAACAAGAACAGGGGGGTTTGTTCACAGGTGCTAACATAGCAAGCTGTTCAGATGGGTCACTGATTCACAATAAAATGTACAGAAAAAGGGGAAATTAAAAGACATGCTGATTATTTAAGCAGATTGCTCCAGATTTGCTATTAATGAAATCCCTGCAACCACAGCCACAGAAAGTAGCTACACAGGGAACCAGGAAATAAGTGAGATGAGAAGGGAAAAGTGTTTCTCCTTCCTGCACTGGGCTTGACCAGCACACGTTGATGAGGAGGATACCTTAATAGAGGTGCTATTGTTTCCAGTTGAGCAGGATTTTTTGGGGATCTGAAGCTAATTCCAATGCACTAACTGCAAAAGTAGGTGTAGAAGTGCTAGACTGAAGACATATCCTCCACTCCAGCTGTTGCATAGCCTTTCTTCCCTTCCCAAAGGGACTTTGGAGAAAAATTCACCCTGCTCACTTTGCTGAAATCCCACCTCCACCCCCAGAGCGTGGCACAAAACCCTGCACACCCTGTACATTTCTTGCCTGCAGGGTGGGAGAGAGGCACTGAGTGTACTTCCCCTGCTTTTAAAGCAAAGGAATGTGCTCACAAAACAATAGTTTTACGAGGAAAAGGCAGGGAGTCTTCAGTTCTCATCATAGTTTGAGCCATATTCAGAATCATGCATGTTCCATAGGACTAGTCATGACCTGGGGAGCGGCAGCATAGCCTGCCCGGCATGCCCTGACTCAGTCTCTGTGCTATTTAAAAAACCCATCCCTTCTAGCAGGGGTTAGTTCAGGCCAAGGCTAAACCCTGCAGTAAGCCCACAACAGCACTAACTGAACAGGTACATTTACTCGGTATAGCACCCATGGAATTACTTGCTTCTTAGAGCTGCTCAAAGCAGCATTAAGAGCGGCTGCTAATAAAGGCTGCTAGCTAGCTTGGGAGCAGCACAAGTCTTCCAGTTTTACAGCTCCCTGGGTCAGCGCCAGATCAGAGGCTCCTGTACCACCCTACACTGCGCAGTATAGACGAGACTTCGGCCCAGAGATTTGAGAGAAAACTATCAGCACTAGCAATTTCAAGTGACACTTGCAGTGATACTTTACTCTTGCAATACAGACTCCTGCCCATCAGGCAAGGGAATCAAAACCCAGCATGCCAATTATACAGGCATAACTTTCCAAACAGTTAAAGCTTCAGGATGCAGCTCATCTGAACTACAGGGCCATCCCTGAACTGAAGAAAAGAAAGTTGACTTGAACCTCTGCTCTAATATGGCTTATAAGGAAAACCCACACACATTTCTATGGTAATAGCAGGTGCAAAATAGTGGAGCTCAGGTCTAGAAGCCCCTGCCCAACTCCATCTCCCAAAGTAGAAACAAGAAAGAACASTAGTTTATTTGCAATCTTTGCAGTTTCTTGCATGTCTAGAGTAACTATTTTTCTTTCTTGTTGTTTTATTTCTTTTCAGTATTTTTAAAGGTCAGATATATTTGCACTGTTGTGTTCTTTTCTTTATCAGTGCTTAAATGCTAGCACTGCCAGATGAATGAGTCACGCAAACACCACAGAAACACAGTACTAGAAGCAGATTCTTTGAATGTGAATTGCATGCTCAGTTGTCAGAGGAGGGCTGTTTCTGCTTGAAGCACAGAAGACCCGCAAAAAAACTAATGCCTTGCTTGCAAGTCTGCCTGAAGTCAGGTCCCCTTCCCTCTAATATTTGCTCTTCAGCTGGCTTAAGAGATGTCAGAAAATAAGAGAAAGGGGTAAGTCCCCTTATGAATGATATATTAGCAGAGGTGGGAAGCTTGGGGGAAGTCACATAACAGTGCCTGAGCAGCTGAGCAGGCCTTACAAAACTTTGGAGCATGTAACAGCTGGCCTATAAAACTCATTCCGCCAACAAATACTGCCTACTCTTAACTCCCCTCTCCACCCCCCCCCCCCGAGATCTGGCTCTCTTCATACCTACAGCCAGAAAGATATGTCCTTTCCTTAGAGCTCTCTAACCCTTTCTTACTTTCCATTTTCTCCGGGACACATTCACTTTTGCTGCTACACAGCTAAGCAGTATGCTATGTTACACTGTAGATGGGTAAAAAAATAAGTGTGTGTGTGCATGTACAAAGATTTTTATATATACACACACAGGCATACAAATAGTTTCAAAAGAAACTGCAGTGAGCTCTCCTGCCATATCTGGTTTAGCCTCACATCTTATCCCCCAGGTTGTCCTCTCCTCTTTGCTTTCCCATTCCTTCCCCATCCAATTAGTCAGTTAGAGGAGAGGCATCTCCTAAGTCTCATTTCATCTGTGCCCGTAACAAGTGTCCCAAAGCATCAGTACAATGGATTTCATGACCATGAACAGTGTCAAAGCAGCATACAGATAGATATCATCCATTAAGGCATACAGCAAATAATAAAGTCCCACCAAAACATAAAACAGAAGCACATTCTGTGGTTGGGCAGCTAATGAGTGCTTGGAACCTGGAAACAGATATAGGGTTTACAAAGGATTAAATTGCCTGCCTCTCATACACCAGCACGCTATAAAATTGGAGTAAAGTACTGCTATTTCTTGATGCCAACAAGTTCAGATCCAGGTATGAGAACAAGCTCTAGACATAGGTATCAGCCTAAACTCACAGACAAGATTCCTGAATTTCCATGTATTCCAGTAACATGTAGAGTCAGATTGGACTCTGAGCTCTATTCTAGTATATATCCATTAAGCATAGCAGAAACATAAAAGGCTATTTCTGAAGTCCTAGCAGCTGCAAAAAAAAACTACAAGGYATTGAATTCCGTTTAGCTCTCTTCCTTTGTTCCATTTTCCCTTCCAGCTTGGTGTGTTAAGGTTTGATCTTCTTTCTCATATTCCTTTGTCAGCATAAGGAAAGGGACAAGAAATTGAGCAGCTACGTCAGCAAGTTTATTACTAAATAACTATACTGGTACTTCTGGCTTTTTAAGAGCTCAACAACTTTAAACCCTTAATAGGGCAGTCAGGAAACTTGGAGCTAAGTTAAATTGTCCTTTCCACGTGTGCAGCTAGAACTGGACTACCTGAGAAGAATGGAGGAGAAAGGAGCCAGGTCATAAGAGAACAAAGTCCCAGGGTACATGAAATTGGAGAAATTCTTTGACTAACATCTCTGCTTCCTATAGGGACAAAGGCATGCTCATCAAACCCACTCTTCATTCTTCCTTGAAAAGTTCTTAATGCTTGTGGTGTTGTTAAGAAAACTCTTCAGCTGCAACAGCATTTTATTAGTTAATATGAAGACGACAAAAAACACACAAGACTTGGGCCAGATACACAAGTAATAGTAAAAAGCTCGTATTTGCCTACCACATTAACTAAAGGTTAGAATTTAATGCTGAGGCAATTCTAGGCAATCTGCAGGTTACTCAGTGAAAATAACCAGGATCTACACAAAGTACTCTAGGAATGTGACTTTCCTTAAGAACATTTGTTTTTCTTTGTGCAGCAGGAAAATCCCCTCCTCTTCATCTATCAGCAAAAAAGAAATACATCCAACAAACCTTATAAGCACCAAGAAAAATAACTGGGAGGGACTTTCCACAGACTTCAAGAAGGGCTTAGTGAAGTCCATCTCAGAGGTTGAATTATTTTTACTACTATGTTTTAACTTGTCTCTAAGTGGCCATTTTTTTTTGCAGTAACTAGAAGCTCTAGAAGAAAGTTTGAACAGAAAAACTAAAAGCATTCTGAGACTATCTGAATTTCTTGGAGCAGATTAAATGGAACAGAGTAGAGCAATTTGAACAAGCAAGTTACAGATATTCTGATGCTTCCAGTCAGCCTGGAGGTAAGGAAGGGAGAACTGCTCATGCTGTGCATGATCACATTTTCTTGCTTCACATCCCAGCTAGACTCCATAAACAGAGCATACAGAAAAATCAGAAGTCAAGAACAAGCTGGAAAAAAGGTTTTGTTCAGTTCAGGTTCAGTATGAGTTCTGGCAGAGAACCAATTTGGTTTCTATTTTATCCAGACTCATTCAGCCATCCATAATCAATGTTTGGTTCCCACATGCAGAAGACAAGAAATAGATGCTACACTTGTATGCCTTTGACTCATGAAGGAACAAAAGCATTGAAAACAATGTTCTGGAGAAGCAAGTGCAAGATGATGATCCTCATCCCTGAGGGACATTAACAACTGGGGAGAGGCTGCTGTTCCACAAAGTCAGACATTAGCTTTTAATAATCCATGCAAGTCTACAGATTCTCATGCTTTGGGCTCCCCTCCCACACCCCAACACCAGTTCCAAAAAGAAGTTCCAGCATTTAGGTGCATCTTGCTAACAACGATGCTTTCTGACAGCAATATCACACTGCCAGGAGCTCAGCATGGGACTGGAGCAGCCACTACCAGGCAGCTCATCTACCAAAGCAGCCCAGGCTTTAGGTAGCCTTTCCTCCACCTTCTCCACTCTGAGGGATGGGAACACCTACCAGCAAACAGACATGGTGGGGGAATACCATGTTGCTGGGAGTAGGTCTCATGTTGGGGTGCAAATTGTCCAACACCTCTTCCCTACCCAAATATTGGAAGCATGTCTGGTTGTACATTGCCCACTGCTGTTTACCCCAGTCTGCTCTGGCCCCGGATGCTGTGAGGATATGGCACTGCCAGCCCCATCCTCTTCCTCAGTTCCAGCAGATCATTCTGTCAGCAGCCATCATATACACCTCAGCTATAAGCACACTCCATTTTCCTTATACCTAGAGGAATTCTGGACAGTTATTATTAACAGTTTTTATTTCCATATAGTAGAAGCTTTAGTTATCAGCTGAACAGTGCTATGTAGTTCTTTGACAAATCATAACTATGTTCTTGAGAGTTCAGCAGAATTAAAAAAATATATGTACACCAGTTTGATTGGCCTGAAGACTGAATTTATTCCGGGCTCCCACCAATCAGAATTAATCTTTGGATAGTACAATGAACTGTCACTACTGAATCAATATATAGCAGCAAAAATGACAGCAGCCTAYATCATTACTCAACTAACATAATAGAACTAAAGTCATTGGAACAGGCACATGTTGGAGGCTGTCTCCCATTTCAGAATAATGCTCCTGTCGTAACTCAGCATTTATTTTAGGGAAGCAAGGATAAATTCATTACCATTTGCAAGGTGCTCAGATTATAATAGTAATAGAAGCCATGTAAGCCTCCCAGTATGTACACCGTAGAAATACACATGGCACTGATACTAACCATCCTTCACCTAGCTAATGCAAAGCAGGGCAACGCAATCAACCCATGCCAAATGAGGACCTGTTCCCCTGTATGAGCAACAGTATTTTGCTGCTGCAAACTCAGAAAACTGAAGTTAAGATATGCAAGACCAGAAGTCACTTCCACAAGATACAAGTGTCATACTTTATTGCCAGCATAGCAGTACATCCTTACCTCATTTCCTGGTAACATGCTGTATCTGAAATTATGATTTAAGAAGCTGCTGCTTTGCTAGATTGCAATAATCAGTGCCACCACTGCACAGAATGCTACACTTCCGCATTGATAGCCAAACTGCATAGATCCAACAATTAGGGAAAACTACTGATGACATATTTAAAACCTGGAGATTGTACTCTGCTTAATCATTTTTGAATGAGATCTTATAATTAAGAAGAGCAGAACAAAATAATGATTCCAAAAATGGAAGCAAATGTCAGTCCCTTATCTATTTCAGAACAACAGTACTGCAGATGAGTGCAAAAAGATGTACTTATTACGCTAGACTTTAGCAACCATCCTTGCACCTTCATCCCACTGAGTAATATTTTCTGCCATGATATTATCATGTATTAATGAAAGGTGGTCAAATACTGGCCTAACTATTTTGGTATTCAGGTCAGAGCTTTATATCAGTAGATTAATAAGATTATTGATATTCACAAGTCAAAATTCATATAGAGTTCAGAGCCTCAGTTAGCTCAATCAGATCATCAATTATGAAAACAAGACATTCTGGAAAAGAATAAAACCACCTGGACTGACAAACAAACCCAGCCTTCAGGTAGCAGGCTAATAAAAAAGCCCTATAGTACAAACTGATTTTCATGCACATTTATATTTAACTTCATTCTCATTTATCTTTACCCACAGTTTTTTTTCCCCCTCATTTCACCTGGATAAGGATGGTAGATAACATCCATGACTTTTTGGTGCTTGTGAGACCAATGATCTTATCTTGGCAAAAAGCCAGACTGAATGCGTTTCAATTTGGCCAGAGTTATCTAACTGTACAAAGCTCCTCAAATCTGCAGCTGAGATAACCATTCCTACCACGTGGAGCAGTCAGAGTTACTCAGCTTCCTCCGATAGAGCTGAGAAACAATGGGTCTAACCGGGAGGAAAGGCCCATCAGATTCGAACAGCTAATTCCATCTCCTTTCACTTAGGGAGCAAAGCACCAGAYGCTTTGGATTTCCTGCTTTGTCAACTATACAGCAGCTGTATGTTCAACTCTCGTATTCTGCTATAGTTGTTTATTTGATAAAGTGTGGTCCCTCAGGGAAAACAGAGGGCTGCCTCCAGAAACATGACTACAAACACCTTATTTGGTACTCAAAGTCAGCAAGTTTGTCAGGGAAAGATGGGAGATTTAGGGAAAACTGTTCCCAGGGTTTTGTTTCTCCAAGCCATTACTAGTAGTTGGCTCAAAGTCAGAATGTGCCTGTCGCACTTTAAAGACCACCCTATACCAAGATTAAAACAGGCTGGGGAGAGTACAACTTGGTGATAATTTTCCCATCCKTGTGCAAGCTATGGATCATATTCCTAATTCATGGAAGCTGGACTAGCTCCCTAGCTGATCTAAATGAGTTTAGAGCAGCTTAGACTTTCTGCCCATATACTGTGACTACAGCAAAGGTAATCAGCCTTTATTTTACTCTTAGGGGGTTCAAAAACTCCCTGCATTTGACCCTGCTCAGGAGAGTTGTCTTTAAAGACAGTTTGAACAGACCCTTCTTACAATTCCAAGTTATGCCAAGACACTGAAAAGAAATCGATTAAGAGTCTATAAAGTAGATGAGCCAATTATCAGCACGTTAAGTATGTTCTAACATGCTTTTTTGCTCTGTGGCGATTCAAACAAAACTCAGTGGGCTAGCAAAGATCCTATGGCTTGATCTGAAGCTATATGAGAAGTTATTCATCTCTCCTCTACCTCTGACAGATTTTGTTACTATCCATGCAGAGGATTGCCATTACTGTACAGCCTCAGTAGTCCTGCAGCAGCATTTCCAGCTCACCTTGCTGACTTTGCAGTGGAGCAGACAGGGAGCACCCACACTTAACAGGGAAAGAAGGGGCAACAGCCAACTTCAGCACACTACCTGTGTAAGCAGCAGTTAATAGCTGAGAACAACTTACAGATATAGATGTTTGCAAGTGAGCATCTTTTACATCCTAAATTCAAGATGTGATCCTATAATTTGCTCCAACATTGATACATATTTCTTTGCATGCAGCCAGAACAGTGCTATGACAGCTTGATGGCCTAGTAACTGGTTTGCAGCAGAGTCCTTGTTACAGACAAGTACTGTGAGGTCCATCTGCCATGATTACTTGTTTGCCAAAAAACTTACTTAAACTTTTGGAAACAGTTTGCCTGTGCTCATAAGTTAGCCCATAAGTTTCAAAAATAGAAGTTACTTACTCTTCATAACATACCAGACTGCAAATTACCAATAAGGAATTAAACATCAGTTGTTGACAGCAATAGAACAAAGGAGGTCAGAGTAAGAGAGATAGCTATTATTAGTCTAAAAACAACACCACCACAAACACTGATAATTTTGGGAACAGCACCTTTATCAAGTGGAGTCTGAGAAAGCTTAGGCAATAAAAGCTGTTATAAGTTTCAGGGAACTGCTCATGGGTGCCCAATTTTGAGACTCCTCAAAGCCTCCTTAAAAACAAGACCCCTTTAAAGATATCAATTAGCCACCTATAAATGGATGTTCACAGATATCAGAAGTTATTTAAACACCTTAATCAGCTTTTCCAAGTGGTTAGAGATACTGATGAACTGCCATGTGCTGAAGAGATTTTTCTACACTCCACTCAATAGCTCCTGTTTATTTTGGTTAAAACTGTTTCAAGAACAGACTAACTCAATCAAACCAAGTCTTAAATTCCTCCTTTTTTCTTTAGCCAGGAAAATTAATGGTGCAAAAGTATTGGATAAGGTAGGAGAAATGAATTCCCTTCATACAAAACAGTGAGGCTTTTCAAGAACGCTGCCGATGGAGAACACAGTCCACATAAGTCAACACTAACAAGCAAGCAGAAGGCAAATCTGAGGCCCTTGAATAATGAAGCCTTGGTTAACAAAGCAACAGACTTATTTTTCCACTCCTTTATTTGGCATTTAAGAGCCTACCAGTTTATATACATTAACATTGCACTAACTGTGGGACTTAACAAGTGACAGAAAAGCAGTCTCCCATCTGGGCTAGACCCAGCCATCCTGCAATTAGGGCAGGGCAACAACAGAGCCATGATCAAGAACCCACTATCATCATCCAGAGTAAAGGGGGAAGAGCTATAGCCCACTTAGTCTCCTAATTACAGCAAATACCTCTTCTCTTTCCATCTCTCCTCCCCAGTGGAGATGTGTTCATTGTCCTTTTGTCTACACAAAGGAAACTTTGCTGGCTAGAATGCCAGCCATAAGAAAGACTTATACAAAAAATACCTGGCACTAGGATTGTCAAAGCAGAATAAAGTAGTGACTTCCCTGAAACTAGTCAAACAATCCCATTAGCCTCATTTCTGCTTCAAGCCCCTCTCCTCCTCCRAAGTCTTAAACTGGCCTAGGAACTCCAAAACCTGAGCCAAAATCCTGACACATGGGTCCAATCCAGCAGCCAAAGGTAAGAGATGCAACTTCAGCTACAATGCAGGAAGAGTATAACTGAAACAGTTACCTAGCTTGCCCTTACAAATTATAAGAATAGGAAAAGCCTACTTACCCAGTCACTAATAGGAAGAAAGCAAAAGGCAGAGCTTCATGTCTCTGAATAGCCATCACTGTTGTTTCAACAGAGTACTAGTAGTTCCTGTTGCACTAGTCTATAGAGATGCCTTTTAGAAATACTTGTTTCTTAGCTGACAAGTCACTAAGAATCAAGTCAGCATCCCCCATGGTCTGCAGCACAAGTATTACATGTGATAGAATAAACTTTCAGTTTCTGATCATCAGAACCAGAACCCATGCCCCAACACATTGCCTGAGCTATGCCTTGAATAGAAAGATAGCATTGCAAGTAGTAAACTAAGTGGTTTTAATTGTAATGTCATAACTCTAGCAGCACTTTCATGACCAGTTTCTACTCATCTACTATACCAAGTCTCCCTTCCTCATCAGGGAGAAGTCTGGTCAGGTCCTATGTAAGCACAGCTTAAAAAGGTTAGAGCTACTGCCAGAAGTCATACTAATTCACCAGATATGATACTTCCCTCCAAGGCAGCATTTGACAAATAGTATAGCATGGCTGCTAGAACAGCTCTGTGTTTTACTAGATACATCTTTCGAATGAGATATGCAAGAGGAAGGTCTTTTTGGCTGCAGCATCAAAAAAAGATGGCCTGAAACAGGCAGGATTAAGGGTGTTAGCTGGATCACAAAGTGTTCATCAATACAAGTAATTCTACATAATAATTGGCAGTGGAGTTTCTTTACCATTTTTTGAAAATGCTCAGATATACACAAGATATGAAAAACTCTTACTCTGTTTAATATTGCTTATTATTTCAGAAGAAAGACCTACAACAAAAAGATACAAGAGGGAAATGTTTGGTGAGAACTTGAACATAATCCTTTAATGTTCTTTCAGCAAAGTTAGTGTGAACAAGATTTTTCTTTTCTCCTGAAGCTGATAAATTTCTCTTGCTTTTTACATATTGGTGTTGACTTTTGAGCTGTGCATGGAGCCCTCTTCTGGAGAAATTTGAAAAATAAAGCATAGCCCACATTGCTGCATTCTTAAGCTATGTATTTGGAAAACTGTTCTAGGACTAATTCTCTCTATTCACAAATTGATATACTTGTAAAAATCTATAGTTTTTTCTGATTCATTTAGTTACATCCAGCAGAACTTGAGTTGTTAGAACTATCAAACAATGATTTATTTTTTCCTTGTCATGTGCTTTACTCAAATTTTGTTAGATTCATCTGTCTGCATGAAATGCATTAACATACAAAAGCAATCCTTTGAATGACTTGTTTTAGAACAAATAAATACTTTACATGTAAACTTCAGAAAATATCCTTTGGGGAAAGCCTGAAAGAATCTCCTGTTCAACTTAAAAATCTCTAGGTATTTACTGCAAACTGTATACTTTATAGTTAACTATGCAGTTCAAGCTACCAGATTACACTCAGCTTTTGTCAACTTCAGATCAATGAATATATTACAGATATGAATCTTATAGATATGCTTTTTAGTTTTAAAGGTGATTATGAATTAAAGGGTTCCTTGAAACATCATCTTCAGCTGCTCCAGTTAAAATAATGTCCAATTTTCCCCTCTGTGGAAACAGAACAGTCAGTAGTAGGGCACACCAAATCTTTGTAGGAGAGAGGAAAAAAAAAACATGTCACCCATCTGTTTAATATAACCTTCATTAACAAAGCAGCTCATGAAGTATGTTTGTGTGAAGCTTCCCATTAACATCATCCTCCTTTTAATGCCTCAAAAGAAGGCTTTTCCATGTTTAACAAATAAATGCAGACCAAGAAAAGAAAAACAGTGACCAGTTTTATAAATGACCTTTTCAGTAAAAATATATACAAGATTTTAATTTTTGTCACTTCATATTCTCATGAGCAGAGTAATTTTCTCAGACTTTCTACACTGTAAACTTTGCCATCATTATTGTGAAATGGAGATCTTCCTTTCCTTTACTTCTACAGAAGGTATTACAATACTGGATTGCTGTCGTTTAGACATCGTTTTATCAAAACTGAGCTTTGCTAGTTCCACTAGCATTGTATTATGGGAGCCATTATTGCTACTGCTGACAGAGGGAAAACAAAAACAAAAAACTTATGAAAAAATCCTAGCAAAATGTGTTACAACCACTACACTGCCAGATGGCTGCATTTGTTTAATATGTTGTTTCTCACATTCTTCTGTTTACTTTTCCTGTCACATGAAAGTTGTGCATGTGTTGTGTCAAAGAAAAGCTGACTAGCATATAACAATTCTCTTTTCTCTGACATGCTATCACCTGTAATTCATACCTTAACATGGCAATATTCAGCCATCTCATTCCTGAGAGCAGATTTGTGTATCCTTCCTCATTACAAGCCAGATTCATTTCCTAATGAATTAGCTTTGACATGATACATGAAGTCAACTAGGGGGATACATAAAGCCACCAGGTAGAGGCATTGCCAAATAAAGCTACATCTGCTAATGAAGGTAGAGTGCAAATTCAACACTTCAATATCGAGCTATATTAAAGCACTACAAGCTCATCTCAGCCCAACAAGTCAGAACTGAAACACCAAACTAGTGCTGCAAGTTAAGAATAAAGTACACTCTTAAGTTGCTTTCAGGATCAGGTGTACAGCACCTTGTAAAATTGCAAGTAATTACTGATTTTAAAATAACAGAAGCTACATGGTTTAAGAGGCCTTAGAAGTCTGTCCTTCTCTATCATAGACATTAGGTTTTACAATAAGGGACTGCTAAAGAAAACCCAAACTCAAGCCTATTAATTCAGTATGGCGTGCTAGAAAAGACCGGCAAAAAGGACCTGAACTCATGGAGGAAACCAAGCAGATAGCAGTGCAGAGGGCAGGCTTCAAGCCTGAGGTCAGGGGCACCCAGGTGGCCTGGCCACACGCTGCCTCCGTGGCACCCGCTGCACCCTCTCCCCGGGCACCCGCACTCCCCGAGCCCAGCTGCCCGTGCCGGCAGCCCCAGCCCACGCTTGGGTCTCAGCCCACTTTCATAACTTCTCCTCCCAGCACCCCAGGCATTCCCAGCCTGCTGGAGCCATCAGCCCTCACCAGGAATAGCAGCATCCCCTCTCACCACAGCCAGCCTCAGCAGACACCTGGCTGGCAGCCTGCCGGAGAGCCCTCCTGCACCGTCCACCAGCTTCAGCCCAAGCCGCTGGGGAGGGCTCCCACTAGAAACCCTACATACAGCCCCAGCACACGCTGGTCTGGCACCTCAACCACCTCCTTCACCAGCACATTCAGGCACTGCACCTGTGACCCTGAGCAGCTGCACTCACCCTGGCTAAGGGAAGACCCAGGTCCCCAACGTAATCCCATTTATTACACTCCCTGAAGCGGGGCTTGCTCACATGAATCCCCCGTCACCATCACCCGCTGTCCCATAACTTCAGGCACCCAGGGCATGCTTTCACTCCTCATCCGGCTGAACTAGGACCCAAACGTCCTAGCTGTGATCTGCAGCATTTACGYGTTCAGCTCATCCAGCTGCCTCCTGCTTACAGGCTCTTGGCATGTCTCCCTTCAGCACTAAAGCTCTCCCAATAGCAAAACCTCACTATTTTCTCCTCACCATCCCATTTTGAAAAAGCAGACTAAATTCCCTCTGGAGATTGCTATCACAAGCAAGTGCACAGGCTCAGTGTCCCAAGCACTAGTTCAGCACTCTAACACCTACCAACCCCCTAAGGGTTAACAAAACCACTTGATCCCAAGTGAAAGAGGAATTCACTTTTTTTAATCTCTACTCAGGGCACAGGATGCCGGTGCCACGGTCACTAAATGCAAGAGTTTACAGGGCTCCTAAGGCAAGAAACGATGCATTTATCCTGGACAACAACAAAGGAGCCTCAGACCTCTCACAGTGCTTTCAAAAAGTGAGCCCTGTGCTAGTAGCAGGAGGGAAAGAGCAACCAGGAGAAATTGAGAAGTCGGAGGCCGGCAAGTCCCTTCCCCTGACTGACAGCAGCAGCAGGGCTGTAGCAGCTCCGTGTTTTTAAGGCTGGCTGCTTTTTCCTCTGCTTTCTGGCAGAGGGGGATCTATTACATTTAATAAGAGAAAGGCTACATAGCAAGTCACTAACAGAGTATTACACATCTATCAAGAGAGCGTGCGGGGAAGGGAACCTTTTGCAAGGTCTGATTTTATTTTTCTTCTGTATCCCCCCTTCCCTTTTTTTTAAAAAGCAGTAAATAATGTGAACTGCCTATAACAGCCTGTAAGCCTACTACCCAGCAAAAGCCAGAGGAAAAAGGCAAATCAAAGTTGCAGCATTTGATACGACAGAAAATATTGCTGCTGCAGCTGCTGCCGAGACACTTGAAAGATTCCCCCCAATCACCCTCCCTGAAAGGAAGAAAATACTATATAACACACAGCAAATTTGTTGTAATTGTAAATCAGGGAGCTATGAGATTCTACATTCCTAGCAACTGGCTTATAGCAGAGATCTTGCATCTTTCAACAGTAATTCAAGCAACGTATAATTACTAAGAAATCAGACCTGAATTACAAATACTTCCAAACCCAAAAACACATCAGAGAAGAAAGATGAAAGAAAGCAAGGAAGAAAACCACACACATTTCTTACCTGGGACAGTAGAAAGGACAGAGCAAGTTGAGTTTTGTGCTGCATTTTGCCAGACTAGAAGGTAYCAGAGGCTTTTTCATTCATGCACTCGGCTGCACTGAGCATATTTTCACTGTGAAACAGCCTTTGAGAAGAGACTCTGCCTTGAGAGCCAGCCAACTTCCCAAATAGATCAGCAGCATCATCACTAAAGCATTGGATAGAGTCTGATGACCAGAACCAATGGCTTTACAAGGATGATTTCTTCACAAAGCATCCCCATTTTGCATCACACATATTGGGCAAGCACCTCTCACAAACACAGCACCTTAGAATGCAAAAGCTTTGGTGTATTTGTGTGTTTAGTCTCAGTCTAACAAATCATGCCTTACAGCTTTTAATAGTATTTTTCCCTTTTAGAGAATGAAATTGCACAGAGAGAAGTAAGAGCAACTCTGAGCACCTGTGCAAAGAGATTGTCTTTATTAAAATGTTAATAAGGTGTATTTTGTTTTCAATAAATCAAAAAAGCAAACACTGCTGTTTTAGTTACTTCCAAGCCTTAGGAGAACACCACAGTGAAAATTCTGTGCAGCAGAAATACAGATTTTATTTTGTGTTTTCCACCCTCAATCTCACAAATCACAACGAAGACAGATCAATTCTAGCCTGCAGAAAAAAATCCATCATAAGGCAATAGATTTTATTAACTGCTCAGGTAATGGCAGAGCTGGCTTTTGATTCAATGAACTTGAATCTAGGACAGTTTCTAAGGTGCATGCCCTTCAATCACAAAAACTTTTCTTCTCTGGAAGAGGAGACCTGATGTTTCAGGAATCTGCTTTCTCYGGATCAGTTATAACCAGACAAGTAATACCTGGCAGATGGACCACCAATTGCAAATTAAATCCCCCCCTCCACCTGCTTTTCCAGCTCCACCTCTCCCGCCACTCCCCATTATCACAACAGTCCAGTCCTTTTTTGACATGCTTTCTTGCAGGCACCATATTTAGCAGTACCCTTCCCCCATATTCAGTAGGTTGACGAGTTTCCTCGTCTCTGCCACTCATCCCTTGCGGGCTTATCTGGCAGAGCTGCTTCCCCTGTTCTCTGCTCTGCCCCAGCGCAAGGGGAGCTGAGCGGAGGAGCAGGGAGGGGAAGGCAGGCAGGCAGATTGGGAAGGGAGATGCACTTGAAGGAGCTGCCAACTACTTTCCAAGTTCCTCGGCATCAGCAGGAGCTTCCCACCATGAATAATGTTATTTGACAGCTTTCCCAGCCCCTGCTAGCCTCCTGCTCTCAGCTCACATCTTCCTATACTTACAGGCTGGGGGGGGCGGGCAGGGGGGAGAGAGAAAAAACACTATCCTTAAGCTTGTAGCAACAACTCTGCTCCAGTACCTTAATCAGGTATGAGGATGAATTAATGCTCAGGACAGATCAGAACTCAAACCAAACCAAGCAGGAACTTCTAGTAGCAATTATAATGCTCTCCATAAACTGCAAAAGGTTCACCATACATATATCAAAAAAAAAAAAAAAAAGGCAGGTAGGTTGCTTTCCTCTTTTATCCCCTTTCTCAGGCAGAAAGCCAGCTTACAAAGATAAGAGTTATAACAAATCTTACAGATCTGTATGCTAAAAATAGTAAGTGACTACCTCCCATCCCTCCTTCAAGGTCCAGATTTTCCACCAACTGCAAATCCCAGCCTCAAGGGAAGCACCCCAGAAGCTTATGGGGGGGCAAGGGGGGCTATACAAGGCAAAGCTCCCCGGTGGACATCACCAGCCATACCCCAGCACAGGTAGTCTTAATGTGAGACCACTGGGATTTGGATCATCTCTTAAACCCCACAAACTGGTGTTGATGAGCAGAGCAAGTTTCCAGACCAACCAGAAGTAGGTGGTGGCTAAGAGGAAACAAAAGCATACCTACACCCAGTTTCACAGGAAAGGGACTAATAAAAAAATAATAATAAAAAAAAAAGCCATGGAGGTAGATGATTCACTTCAAGATTACCCTTGAAGCAACACAAGATTGGAGCCCCTGTTAACACTTCACACCAACACAAGCCATACTTACCTGCAGCCTGGTGTCTTGAGGGCAAGTCACGCTGGGGGCACCATCACTGGGAAACCGCAGCCAGCACCCTGGTCACAAGAGGCTGCTCTGGGGACAGCAGTGCTGCAAAGCCACCCAGGGCCCTATGAGCACGGAACAGCAGCTTTAAGCTCCTGCCTGCACCACAGGAGGATTATAAACCCCTGAGGGAGGTGCTTGGCCACAGCAAGGCCTGCCAGGGTCTGGTCTGGTCTGGTCCAGTCCAGCCCACCCCAGAGCCCCCACAGCACCAGGCAAGCAGCTCCCCCCTCGCTCAAGGGGGCTGAGGCATCTCAGCCCAGACCAGCCTCACAGTCCCCATAGGGCCCACCCAGCTCAGGCCTCCACAGCCAAAGCACCAAAGGGAGCCTCATGCTGCAGCCCCTCACCTCCAGGAGCATCAGTCCCCCTCTGGTGACACACCTTTGGGGCAAAAGGCCAAATAACTCACCAAMTCCCCCACCTCCCTGTCTCCCCAGCAGATCCCCCTCCTGTCTGGGGCCACCAACCACAGCTGCTTCTTATTGGCCCCGGGAGGGTGATTAACAGCACCTGGAGGAGCAATTAACAGCCCCGGGAGGATGATTAAAGGCCCCAGGAGGGTTAATTAGTCCCCTCAGGTACCAGCCCTTAGTATGGGCCAGGYCAGGCCTGCTGCAGGCACCACCTGAGGCCCACTGGGGTGGCRCAGCCTGGCCCAGTCCAGGGCAGCCTGTCCCCTTGTGGGGGCTCCGCACCCCGGGCTCAGCGGGCGGGTGGCAGGGGAGAGTGCGGCCTCCGCCTCAGCCCCAAACCCGCCCCCGGGGCCACAGGAGAGCGYGCTGGCCTCTGCCAGGTAAATACGGGTCAGGTAGTACTTGTTGTAAAGCTACCGCATTGTTATAAAAAGCAGGAAGGCTGTTAATTGACTAATAAGGAAATAAGACTTGGTTCCTGTGTCTGTCTCTGCCTTGGGAGATAGGAGCAGGTTTAAGCCTTTAAAGACCTCTGACAAAAAGCAGTGTAGTCATTAGGGCACAGTCAGAGGAGAGGGGCCAGGCCTTTACTTTTAGGGCAAGTTGTGCCTTTTTTTTTTTTTTTTTTAACCTACTGATGTAAGATACATAGGAAACTTAGGTAAGGCCTGAGGTGGGTTTTGGGCCCTGAGCAAAGAAAGCTCCTGCTAGGGCCTCCTGGAGGWGCCCGAGACCTTTGGGGGATCCTTAGTTAACTGCTGTGCGTGATGTGCTCTGCAGTCCATAGATGTGTGGTGCCTTCGTTTTCTCTTATAAAGCCTTCAACAACCTGATGTCTCAGGTCGCTTCTCTCTCCGTGATGTGCTGTGGCAAGAGAGGCTGGTGCTGAGGCTCCGATCACTATTAATTGCTGTAGCGCATCAGGCGCGCTCACAGATGGGCCCCTGAGCAGAAGGGGGTGTCCGGGCGCAGCGGTGCACCTTTACGCTGCCAGAGATATCTTCTGACCTTCTGGAGGTTTGTCCTGACTGTTTTATAAAGGCCGAGGATTAGCTGCTGTGAATCTATTGCGAGAGCAAGGGAAGTTTAATTTCACATTAAAGGGAGCCACATAAGTCCCTCTCTCTCACGTGTCCAGGTTTCATGCTCCCCCGCTGTGGTACCGGCAGTCTATGTACTCCTGGCTGCTACACAGCACTGAGGTTTTCCTGCGACTCCTTCAAACCTGGATAAAAACTGTAGCAGTGGGCAGCAACCAGGAGTGCGTAAGCTTGAGTGGCATGTCTTTAACCAGGGCAGATGGGACAAAAAGTGCACAACCCCTATATAAGAGCATAATACAGTCCAAGAGGACTCAAAGTTTCCTGTCCTTATCAGAGCAGTATCTGCCCCTAAGGGCAGGCATAGCTGAATTTCCTTTAGGGCAGGTGTGCCAAGCACACACTGGAATAGAAATTCAGGCAAGCAAACTGATTCAAAGAGCAAGCTTAGCTGTGGTGTGTTTGTCATTGCCCTCGTTATTTGGAAACAACAGGCTGGTTAGTGTTTTCTGGGATCCTACTGTCTTTACTCCAAGAACTGCCAGAGAACAGAAGAAAGCAAACCTGACCTGCTGTGCCGTCAGGTTTGGCAAGTTACCCTTCTGCTACACCCCAGCAGAGCCACCACCACTTCTTGAAGCCAAAAGGTTGTAGGAAATGTGTATGGTTAGAGCTGGAGTCCATAGCAGGAGTGAAATCCAGTCTTCCTGCCTGGGGTTCTCTAGCAGGAGGAGACAAAGCAACTGGCTGCAATTATGTGATATTCTGGAGGGTGGAGACTCGGGTGACTGCAGTGGAGTTGGATTAGTGAGGAGTTAAARAATGTGTTTCCAAGCACTGTGGTTTTGTGCTTGGCAGTTCTGCCAAAATAGGTTTGAGTAGGGATCCTCTGTCTTAATGCAGCTGAAGTGTCTTGGAAAAGGCTTCACAAAAACACCAAGAGAAGAGCTCTGCAGCTTGAAAGTGAGCCCACAGGTTTTCGTTATGTACCCAACCCAGAACCTCTGTAACACTGCAAACTCCAATTGCTATTTCTTACATGAGGGGTTATTAGCAGCAGAAAGTTTGACATTAATGCAGCTTTCTCTAAAACCTGCAAGAGGTTCTTTTTTTCCAGATGGTTGCTGAATGCTTTGTCTACTCATCTCCCTTTGTGTCAGCCCAAACTCTAGGATAGTAAATGGGTTTTGTTTTCATGCTTGCTAACAGGCAAGTCACAGGCAACTAGAACAGACTGATACTTCAATGAAAAGAAATAGGGAGGATTTCATAATCAAGAGAGGACTAAAAACAGTGAGTGAGCGGTGAGTCAAACAGGAATTTTACATGTTAGAAAAGTTCTTAAACCATCACACCCTTTTCTCTCCAAAAAGAAAGAAATAATTGCTGCTTATCCTAGCCATAGGAGCCATTTCTTCAACTCCTAAAACAGAAAGCCATATTACTGTTTCTTTCTGCATCCCTGAGCCCTTTAAGCACTAACAAAATGCACATTTTGCTTCTAAAATTGAGTTACTATAAAGCACTGAGTAGCAATTCAGTGCTGTATTCTAATGCTGTGGTTTTAGAGTACTAGATCACTATTCTCTATAGCAGTTATATGCCTGTCTATGCCTATAGACTTTATCTGTCTATATATGTTAATTTTTTTCCTCTAGAACCACAATTTAGTAGTAAGTACCACCTGAACTGCTACTTAACCAGCTGGTAGATTACTAATCAATATCTGTTAGTAAAATGCCTTATATGGTCAGCTGATAAGGAACACCTACGCAGTTCTGTATTATCTACAGTTACTGCAAATGATTGTTATTTACTTCAAAATACAGTCATATACTCCAAACCCTTCAACTTAGTACCCTGCAGGCTTCTCTTCCTTTACTCAGTCCTAGCCAAAAAAAAATTTTTTTTGAACTGGATTTTATTTTAAATAAACAAAGAAACAATTATTCTAATCCTTACTTTGGCCAGAAGCAAGCTGTTCTGTAATTCACACTTCATGTGAAATAAACTGGGGAAGGAGTGAGAAGAGCCCAGCTTTGTGATGGGTGGCATACTCCACAGGGTCTACTTCATGGAAATGGGGTGGTTTCCATCCTCTTCTCTAAGCTGCCACCTGTGTGGAACAAAGTCTTGCTCCTCAGCTGACTTCCAGCATCTAATGCTGTTTCTCAGAGTGAAGGCAGGTGTTTTCCCAGGTGGGCTAAGGTCCCCATGCCTATCAGTTGAATGATAGCAATTCAGCTTGCACTGTGAGCTCACCCCAACCATGAAGCTCCCAGGCACTATGCTTTAGTGGTAGTCCGCAGTAATTCAATCACTTTCAATCATACAACCATGCCCATGGACAGGTAATTGAATTCTGGCCCTCTTTTTACCCACATTTCAGTAATACAAATGCTCATTAATACATCATGCTCATTAATGTACTTGTCCTCCCAAAGCATAGGTATATAGCTGTACAGCTGAAATATTTCTGTAGTGTTACAGAAGGAAAACTGAGGTACAGGGAAGCAATGTGACCTGTTTAAGATCATAAAGGTGGTCAAACAGAGCTAAAAATTGGACTGCTTGTTAAATGCCTTAGGCTCTGGCCCTTCCGTCTATTGAAAGAACTGGTCAGCCTTCCTGGGGAACCTGGGAGCTTCCTCTGTTGTTGTACAAAACTGAAGCTGAAACGCGGTTTAATGTAAAAAGTCTTCATTGGCTGCGCTAGCTTTTTCCGTTCCCCACATGTGCCTCTCTCTCCTCATTTTAACACCACCACTCCTTTGCCCTCCCCCCATAAGCATAATTGTATCTGGCCTAAATACAGGTGTTCTGGAAGCAATTACAGCTCCACTGGAGCAGAATATGATGCCTGGTAGCTCGTTAGTGGTTTGCCAACATTAAGGGAATGACTCCTTGTTTCCCTTCTGACCTCACCTATTGTCTAGGAAATGAATGGATCTAGGAGTGAGAAAATTTGTTTTGGCAGTGGGATGTATATTTTCCAGGGTTCTGTTTTACTGAATTCTGCCCAGAAATACAAATCAGAATAATTAATCAAATAAATGCAAAAAAGAGCTGATCATTCCCTATTCTGGTTGCAACTGTACAAAGTTAAAGTCACTATTTAAAGATTCACTTTGCAAGTTTATTTTAAAAATTACTCTTTCTTCTATACATTAAGAAAATAACATTTCTACATGAAACACATGTGAAAAAGCAAGTTGTCACTGTCAGAAGTTCGTATAAGAAGTATCCAAACTCAAGATATTCATCATGAGTTATGGTGAAAGTTAATACTGTAGAAATAAATTAACCACAGAATTTTAATGGATTTATTGTGTGACAGTTCCTCAAGCCCAACCAAATATCAGCTAGGAAATTCAAATGTGAGAGAGATGCTCTTAATTCCTACAGTTATGGATTTTTTTTTTAAATCCCTTCTTATGATATAAGGGTCATTTTAAATATTCTGCCATGAATATACAGCTTATTTATGGGTAGCACATTTCACCATTCTTATCCAGCCAGAAGCCAGCGTAATCTTTCATCTTTTCACAGAGGAACAGCAGATGCATAAGTATATTTTAGGGTGAATAAAATAGTTGAGAGAGACGGAGAGGGAGAATGTGTCAGTCTTTGAATATCTATGTGCACAGGACTTCAGCTGACACATACAGCCAAGAGCAGTTAAACCTCCTGGCTTTGGACATATCCAGATGCACTGTATGCGTTGCAGGGTTGCGCACAGCTCTGTTTCCTGTTATTTTCAGCTAGTCTGTTTGCACTGGCCAGTGCAGCTCTGTATTTCGCATACTGTGATCGTTACCAACGTGGCTGCAAAGCCCCTCCACCAGAACCAGAATTGTATCTGTCCCAGGCATGGCAGCATGCAAGATTGACTTGGGTTAAAAACAGGGTCAAATACTAGGGGTTTGTGTCCTAGCAGCCACTATGGCAGGAAGACAGAGTTGTAGGAGAAGAGACCTGAGCAAAACCTCCCTTATAAAATGAAAACGCGCATTCATGAGGACTCTGACCTGGAAGAACAGCRTGGGCATCCTGTGCTCTGTAACGGAGGCAAGCTAAGGGCACACGGTGTAACATCCTTGTCCCACTAAACTCAAGATGCCATAGATGTCAGCAGCATCAGGATTTCGCCCTCCATCCTTATGCTCTTTCTTCCCCATTTATATTCACAACCTTTTCTCTATGCAACTGTCATGGCTTTTAGACAGATAAATATCTTACATGCTTCTCAAGGGTGTCATACGCTATTTAGTATTTTCCCTCTGGTATCAGCACCTGTTAAGCATGGAAATAAAGTGATTAGTCTTACATGTTTGGTTTCAAAAATTGATTTCAGGATATGTCTCCTTATCATTGGCAGATCTACCAGTTCAAAATAATGATATCCTCCTCAATAATGATATCCTCCTCAATCGTGAAAAGTAGGAATTACACTAAGAAGTTTTCTGGATTTCTCTTTCTCTTGGAATTTTCTAGATCTATCAAACTTTTTGTGACAAAGTTGTCTGATGCTATGTAGCCTTGGAGGAAATTTTTCTTTGCAGATCTAGGCATGACTTAGGAAATAAAGTCCTTTTGATATAAAGGAGAAAAAATAACATTTGAAAATTCAATGTTCCTTAAATGACTTGCAGCCAGATTTTTTTTTTTTTAAGTCTGAGAATAACCTGGTTCTTCAATCAATCTAAGGAGGTGTGATGAACAGGAGGGATAAGAAATAGCACTATACTACAATRCAATTACTTTAGATCTAAGCTCATGACATCTCAAAGAACAGCTAAATTCAGTGAGGCCTAATTTTAATAGGTCATTAATTATCTTTAAATTAGCTAAGCATTCCATTGTAATAATGTATGCAAGTATTTCTAGAGAAAATTATTAGCGAACTATTAAAATAATCCTCAAGAATGTAAGGTGATACAGAACTCCCCCTAAACCACTGGATCCCTTCTGTCCYGTCAGAGCCAGAAAGTCCACAGTGCCCTGATGCACCTTCAACTTCTGGCTCCCCACGGTGGAATACTTTTCAAACAAACTACACTGTATATACCAAAAACATCTGATTCTTACACTGCTTTTTTACATACCTTTGAAATATTGTATCTTATGCATGAATTCTTGGTTCATTGTGTATCTTGAGATCTCTTTGTATTTCATTTTGTCTTCAATTTTGTATCTTTCTTATGTAAAATTCATTAAGCCTGTGTAAATATGGGGAAAAAAACTGTTCCTTTTGCTTTTTCCCTTGGGATTGTAGAAGGTTACCTTGCCTCATGATCAGTCATAATCTCTCTCTTGGGCTTAGTTTTTAACGCATGCAATTTTCCAAGAAAGGGGCATTCTATGCTTTTTTGCTAGGTTCAGCCCTGAAGTAAAACAATTTCCTTTGAATTAGTGTCATTGGATCCTCTAGCACTACAACAGAATATACTCATGTTATGTTGCCTTGGTCAGGTTGTGTCCATAAAATTATGTGKTTTTTTCTGAGTAGGCATTTCCAAGGAGGTAAAAACAGATCGCAGTGAGTCATTCCGAGGCATCAAGCAACTCTCCTACTGAGGTCCCTTGTCAACTGCTCACGTGGTAGATTGTGGGTTGGAAATTTGCTTTCGTTAATGCAGGAAGAAAGCACTTAACTTTGAGGAATGGAATGCTGTGAGAAGAACCCACATCCAAGTATTTAATCCTCTATTTTTTTCCCAAGTCTTAAATCAAAGTAGGACTTCAGTAAATCTAGGAAATCCTACTGGCCATACTTGCTAAAAACTAGCACTGCACATTCTCCGGCGTGCCGTACAGCCAGTCTCAGCAGGTCGACGATCTCCTGGGAGCTGCAATCAACCAGCATATATTAGAGCAGCTTTGGGCATGTTCTGCTTTAAGCTGAACCCAGCACAGACAAGCCAATAGATCAAAGAAGCCACAGTCAGCTCCACAATACCATTTTTTTCCTATGCTGCAGTTAACAACATCAGATCAGGAAATCCCCTGAGCTGCAAATAGTTGGAAGCTGGAAAAGCACTTGGGAAAGGTTATATGAGAGTAGCTTGTTCATGCTCTTTTGTAGGCATCTGTTTATGGCCACTGTTGCTGTTGGTATCCTCTGACACACAAGTGTAAATTCATTCCTAACAAACTTAAAAGATCTGCCTAAGAAGGGGAGCGGACGCAGCAAAAGRAGTGAGGTGGTGGGGATGCTGCAGTAGTGGTGCCTGCAGTATCAGTCAGGATGTTGGTGGAGGTTGTCATCTCATCTTGGGAAGAAGAGAAGGCAGGATCAGTTCTTGCAGTCACGGTCTGCCCCCATGGAAGAGCAGGACAGGGACAGGCTGACCCTGTTTACTCTGCTGGTGACCATTGTTTTGTTTCATTTCATTTTTAATTAGGGAAAAGGGTCCATCTGTCACCTCCCATCGCTGCAGATTATACAGTCAGCTTCCTGCACAGGGGGAAATGAAAAGGTCCACGTACCTGCAGGCCAAAGGATGTGCCTCATCGAGGGAAAACCACATTCCTGATCGTGCTGTTTCCTCCACCAGTAATGCAGGTGAGATGGATCCTTGGTCTGAGCCACTACAACTGTCTTTGTGGTAGGCAGTAAACCGAYCTTAGTAAGGAAAAAAAAAATTAGTATTTGCTAAGCAATATTTTTTCCACTTGTAGAGAATAAAACACTCTTTCTAACAGAAGTTTAAAGCTGGTGAAACCAAAGCCACTTTCTGAGAGCTTTCTCATAGTGATCAATGTCTGGTTACAAAACATGGCCAACACAAGCTCCCCAAACCCATGCACCACTTCCTGTGTCGCTGGACTCCCTAGCCTGAGCGCTGGGTTGTTTCTATGACTCACGGTTTAAGTATGTAGCAAAAAAATTTAGACACTGAAAGATGACAGTTTTTCACTTCTCCAAGGGTTTCAGAGAGATTCAGTGGCATTGGGGCAGCAAGCACTCTTAGTAGAAAGCTCAGGCGAAAACTTCTTGAGTCCTAGCACACATGCTGGAATGGCTGGGGTAGACAGAGCAGTGTGGGGACAACCCTTGGGTCTCTTCATGAGGTCTAAACATCTCTGGAAAGACAGGGATTGAAGCATTTGTGAATTCTGTCTCATCCTTCCTGGGAGCTCAGCACGTACAGGGTGCTGCCAAAGGACAACATTTCATATTAAAATATATAGCTTAAATTATTGGCTCCCTGCCTGAAACCCAGCCTACTCAAGAGAGGTGCTAAGATTTTGTGACATGGCAAAGGAGAAGTTTTTTCAAGCGTTTTGCATTTTTATTTATCTTATTTGTATTTTTTTCCCTTTAAAAGTAAAGAGGCATTAAAATAAAACTCCAGACCAGAATGTACAAACTAAAATACTGCTTTATTTTTGGAAGAGTGTTTATGGGAACACTGACTCAGCTRTTAAAATCAGTGCTTCCCTGATTAGCCTCGCTTTGAGACCAGAATTTAAGTAGTTAAGTGAGATGCACTGAACTGAATGGGCACTGAATGAGTTTGCTAGCCTGTGGGAAGGGGGTGCACAGGAAAATGAAAGACAGTTTAATGGAAGCAAGTAAAGTAATTAACCGTTTCAGTCTCTTGATCCCTGAAAGCGAAAGATAAAATAGTAGCCATCRAATGTTACTAAACATGCCAAGTGCCCTAACAAATAATTATATACAATCAAGCTTCAATAATAAGAAAAAAAATTACTTATGATTAGATTGAAGTCAAAACAGATGCAAAAGGAACTGGTAAACTCAGCAGAACAAATCTTCAAGATATCTACACACGTTGAGATTTAATGGAGTTTACTAAATAAGTGAATTGACTAACTCAAAAGTGATAAAAGCTACTATGTGAAGTAAGTAATCACATTGTATGCTCTTTGGGAAACTTCTTATATATCTACATAACACCTTTTCAAAGCATGTAGTTATAATAGTGCCAGGGTGCTGTCAGCCTTAAAGTAGAAAACAATAGTTGTTGAAGAACTTCCTGAAAAACAGCTTTTAAGCACGGAAAGCTAAAAAGAGATAGATTTAATCATAGATCGGTTTAAGAAGGAAGAAAATAATGAAACAGAATTCCAATTTAGACAGGATGCTGTTTCAACATTTAAAAACAGTTGCAAAAAATTGCTGCAGACAAAGTTTCAGCTTTATACTTTATTCAAAAGATGTCACCGTGTATAGTAGGAGCCCTATTCTACCATGACAGGGTATTGGATAACTACTAAAAGAAAAGCAAAATACTAGTGCTATTTTTTATGTAATAAACAGGAGTAGACAGAAGGGTTTTTGCTGATCRTTAACTTCCAGGCAACTTTAAATAGGTGCTGTCTTTGTGCCTGTATGTAGCCAGCTAACATGGGACTTGACCCAGGCTTTTTGTCACTTGGAGTTTAAGGGAAAGAGAGAGTTAGGTGTTAACCAAAGACTGTAGTGAAAGTAGAACTGAGCCCAAAGAGCAGGTTGAGCTCCTTAAAGCCTGTTTTTTCCAACTGTATTTCTTGGTTTGGGTTTAAAAAAAAAAAAAAGTAAAATGTCTCCCTACAAACCCTGCCTCTTCCACACTGTCATTACTTGGATGATGTGATGCAAGAACAGAAGCAGGAAAATGTGCAATGTAATATTAGCCTCTTTCAAATATGACATTCAGTTCTGACCTAATATTGCTGGTATTTTGGACGGTTTTAAAATACTGGGGATTTGGGAGTGAATTTCCCAGTGAAGAGGAAACCAGGGGTATAACATTTTCTATGCACAGTAATCCACTGATTCCTGTGTGAGCTGATCTAACAGCATCCGGAACCATCCCTTCCTTCAGAAGTCTCTCCTCACCGCTCTGTCTCGAGAATCCCACCTAATCCAAATCTGTGGCAGAAGGTGAACCGACTTCTGACTGCTGCTGCTTTTATGCAAAACATTTGCAGAGCRTAAACCTAATAACATGAATAGACAAAACTGACTTTTACACTTGGAAAGGGCCCTGGAAGTCTAACTGTGCCTGCTGGTGACACTTGCTATGACTGGAAACTGCGTTTCTGTTGACTAAACCTGCAGGAGTAAGGAGGCAGAGTGTTAAAGTACAAAACATCCTGAGGGTGTTGATTAAAGAAATCAATACTGTTACATATTTATGCCAGATTTTGTTTGTTGGCATATGTCTGATTTTATGGTTCTGTGGTTACCCAAGAGCCTGGTGAGGCATTGCTGTTTCAAACACCTACTGCTGAACATGACTTTTGCCTGAGCTGGTGTGGTTGCATGGGTTTTAACAGTACAGAGTTCAGTCAAGCTTAGCTGCYTTCCCTTCCTATTTGTAGGGAATTTATCCCAAACCATTTCTTCCACACCAAGAAATACATTAGCCTTAGTCAGCAAATATAGTGCTGTCATAGACTACAGGTTGTCTCGTTCCTTTTTCTTTACAGTGAAATGAGTAGCATGCAAACACCAGGTTGRTTTTTAGGTTGGTAAGTTTTTCAGTCCTTTTACAATATGTACACAGCTGCTTCAGTTGACAGAACTAACCAAGTACTATAAAGATCTAAACATCATATCATTATCTCCTCCTGGACTAGCAGGTGATAGTATTTTTATTTCCCACCAGAGAACTCTAATAGGTGCTATTTGTCTATGGTTAGCTCTTCTGCAGAAGTTCTTTCATACTTCCTGAGGTTTTTTTAGGCAATTCATAGCTTTGGCATAACTGGTCAATTCGTAACATTGACCGTTACTTGTGTGAGTCTGCTTCTCTGCAGACCTTCTGGCTTTGTGAAATATTTTGTTTCCTTTTACATGGAAACCAAAAGGGCTCACAGATTTCACACCAATAAAAATAATTCTTCATCAGGGAAGTTCAGGCAAGAAACAAGCTTTACTGGTGATTTTGATAGGAACAGCACCACATCTGATGCTTGCCATTTCATGAGAGGAGATTCCCTTGATATCCAGATGAACAGAACTAGACAGACAATGTGCAACAGCACCATCTGGTGACTCCCAATAATCTTACTGTTACCCCAATTCCCAGAGGCAGGATCCATTACAATAAGAAAAATAGGAATATACATATTTCTAGAAAGGAGCAGGATGCAGGAAGAAATTACTTTAATTTAAAGAGCCAGTCACCTCCATATGTGAGCAATTTTCATGTTGCATGAAATGATTTCAGCAAAGGAATCCTAATGGACTTGGGGGCCCTATCTTAAGTTAGATACTGTGTGATTTTCCCAAACCTGTTCTAGCAGATCCCAACATTTAACAAAATATCCAAAAATTGACCCAAACCCAATAAAAATATGTATAGCTAGTATCAAACAATGAAGCATTTTGCACTTGTTCAGTTCTGGTGAATTGGATCATATTTATACTGTTATTGCAACCTACTTAGGCAGAAGATGATTTCCCGTAGATCAATCTGCAAATTTTGTATAGAAGGGGCAGCCCTGGGAAYGTTCCTTTGCAGGGTCTCTGGGAGACAATGATGCAGTCACAAATAATGGTGAAATACTTACAAGACTAATTTCTTCTGACCATCACCAGTAATGATATCCTTGATGAATTTAATAGATCCTCCAAATCCTTTAGCTTTGTGTCTTTCCCTGCTGGCCTAGCCCAATCTATGAGCCGAGTTCTGTAGCTACTGCGCTACCCCAAAACTAGTTTTCTGCTGTGAATTGATGTTACATGTGATTAGAGACATTATCTAGGCAATAAGTTGGTGTTTGGATAACAGTCTATCTTCAGAAACAAGAAAGACTGAAAATTATTTGTAGGGCACTGGAGAAGCATGAAATAGTCAAGGAGCTTCTTTGCATATTTATGTGTGTGTTTGTCATTAAAAAAAGAGTTTCAGAAGAAATACTGAAGAGAAAGGTTCAACTTGCTGTGACTGCAGCTGTGTTTATCTTTTTCTAACAAAAAAAATGGAATATTCAGCTACAATAAAAGTTACTGCAGAGCTAAAGCCGAAGGAGAGGGTTTGGGAGTTTAAGTAGTAGTCCTGGAGCTGATGAGAAGTCACTGGAGAGTGAAGCCAGTAATTACAGGGTCATTGTATGTCTCATGAGTCCGAATGATATCATTAATGCATTTTTTTGCTGTACCTGGATCCCAAAAGATTTCCTTTTCTCCACTCAGGTCAGCTTGGAGGTGAGTTTGGTGCTGTGCCTTGAATTCTTCACTGACAGCAGTGAGTGGCTTTATCCTGCCTAGAGGTGGTCTCTTCGTGTGTGCCTTTCTGTATTCAGGCTGTTGAAGGATGCATATGAAGGGACAATCTTGTTGCAGAAGAGTTTCCATTTAGGCATGTCTCAAAACTGTAAAGAAACTATTTTGACTTGTCTTCTGTTGCTAAGAATAAGTTTTGTCCTTTTGCCTTATTGTATATGTACCTAGTCTTGCAATAAGCTGCAGCCTGCAGGAACTGCGACTTTTACTGTAATATAACATGCACCACTTTTATTTATTCATGAAGAGTGAACAATCTGCTATCCTACTATATGTATGATTTTTTAAATGAGGATATAAATTGGAAATGTCCAGAGCTTGGGATAAGGAAACTATTGACTGAATGCCAAACATTTTTCCAAATCAAAATAAATAAGACTACTAAATAAGAACTACTAATCTTTGTGCTTGTCAGCTGTAGCCAAGTTCATTATATGGTGATAAAAATAAGCAAGCTGTTTCACAAATTGGCCCTAGCACGCTATGGAACTTATAATGCTCCACTTGTGATTGGCCTTTCATTCTGAATTTGCTGTTTCTTGGGGAACAGAGCTTCTTCCACATTGTTTGCCTTCTGAAATACCAATTCCAGAGACTGATTGTGGTTTACTGTGCTCTGTATGACTGTCACAGGGAGGGAGGGTGTGTGTGTGAAAGAAGCTTTGCACATCATTACATCCTCTGAGGATCTGAGCCATGCAGACTGCAATGGTCTTTTGGGCAGTGCACATTCCCTCTTTTGCTGAGGAAGGCGGACAGAGCAATGCTTGCACAGATGGAGATTTCTTCAAGGAGACAAAACTTTGTTTTCCTCCCATAATATCATTCTCTGGTGAGCTCTTGACTTCTTGTTTGGGATCCATGAAACATCATTTTGAATACAGAGAGAAATTTCAGGATGACTTATTGCATCAAAACAACTGGCACAAGCAGAGGAATATATTCAGGATACCACTTTTTTCTGGTCCCATGTGTGCTCCTATCCCTCATGTCCTTTTCTTAATACACAGGAGGATAAAACTGTAGGTGTAAATATGTATTATTTATTTGTTAAGCTAAGGGTGAGATCTGACACAGGTGATTTGCAGCATTTCCCACATCTTGCTATAGGGAATGAATGCAATAAAAGAATAAGCATTATTTAGTTCACTTTAACACCTGGCAAGATTTTAAGAGTAAATGCAGCAAGTACTTGTGCATAAAAACCACCAGCCCATCATATTACCTACCTCCCCCAAAGCATATTCATAGTGTCACCACGGTACACAGTGTGGGGATGTTGGAATACAGATGTACAGTCAAAGACTGCCCTTCACACAGAGAGCACAAGACAGGGGTGGCAGTGCTGCAGTGGTTATTTCTGCTTCCATTTTTATCTTTTGTTGTTGAAGTCTTTTGAAAATCCGCCTTCTGAATCAGCTTGCATCTTTAGATACTTTAAATATTTAAACAGACACAGGATCCAGTTCCCAAGAGAGTCTTGTTCCATCCACTTGTGAAACTCATTGTGTTTTCTGTCATTTTTATGTAGCATGTTGATATCCTTGGAAATCCTGACCGTGCTTATGGTTGGAAGAAGCAGCCTCACAGGTATTACTGCTTTGAAAATCAGGACAGAAAGTTGTGTCTGATAAGAAACTAGTACAGCGAACCCTAAAAAGCTACCACTGATGTGTAGCTAGGCTGCTGCACAGGCTGCGCTGTGCCCTCAACGTGCACAGGCATGTCAATGCCTCGTTCCAGTGATTCATGGAAGGTGTTAACATCTARTGCTTCTTGCAGCGAGTGCTAATGTAACCCCTTATATTTCTATAATCACTTAACTCTGGAGCAGTTCTTAACAATGTTTCAGTATAATTCTTCTCATCAATTCAGACCTCCTTTTCAGATGTTCTTTCTTTATATCCCAGTTTCTGCACATAGTAACTAGTTTGGGTGTTAAGGAAATGACTCTTTGCACAGGGAGATGACTGTTTAGGAATTCAGCCTAAGTTTGAAAATAGGGCCCTCAATTACTGTATGTTCCTGCTCATTTTATTTTTGTGATCTTTACATTTTAAATCATTTTTGCCAGCTGTTTTTTAAAGAACAGAATTTTAAATGTTGAAAAAAAAAAAAGTGAAGGAGCAAAGATCAATTTATTCTTGGTACATGTCCTGTTTTTGTCATGTCCTAAACCCTTAAAAATGAGGGTTTCAGTGTAGCCAGAGATAGAAACATATCACGTACTGAGTTTCTTGGGCTTATAAACCATTCACTGAAAGTCAAAAGTTTATTGAAGGGTAGGTTCAATTTAAAGTTGTTTCCTGTAAAGTGTTATTAGCATTTGACAGACACTGATAGATGTTACTAGAACATCTTTGAAAGGCAAAGGAATAATTCAGCCAAAAGTTCCACTGATTTTGCTTTCTGATATATCCCTTCATAAAAATAATGTCCCTTTGATGGATTTTTTCCAGAATAGAATACTGTATCTGAAAAGGAGAAGCAAAATATTTCCTATAGTATTTTCACATTGATCAAGAGCTTACAAGAAGGAAAAAGTCAGTGCATTGGGATGACATGAAATAATTAACACCTAAGGCTTGCATTTTGTTATTACAAAAGGGCAAATGTTGTCTGGATGGTTTTAAAYGGTGACATCTGATTTGATGGTATTGTCAATATACTGTAACTACTCAATGAAACCTTTAGGTTTCACTTCCTTCTTCTCAAAGGATGCTCTTGTGCTAACATGGAGCTTTTTATAGTGCACTTTTCAGTCCTAAGCCTCCAGGTTTTAAAAAGTTACAATATCACTTCTTAGATTCTCCATTTCACAGAGGAACAGAGAGATGAAATAATTTGCCAGGTTGCAAAGTAGGCTTGTGATAAATTATGAACATAATGACAGTCTATCACCAGCTGTAAGGGCCATGTTAATGACATTTGGGGGTCTCTTTGGAAACAAATAGGTTAGACTAACACTTACAGCTACAGTCAAGTCCTGGTCCTTGGAAAAGTCAATAAATAACCTGGATCTCACCAGGTACCTTGCCTACTCTTCAGCTGCAAACCCAGCTCAGCTGCACCTCAGTCAAGTGGTCACAGCAATGCCACCATCCTTTCTAAGGATGAAGAAAATTAAGTACTGAAACTGTCTCCTTTGGGAATCTGTGGATCTCCTGAAGAATCTCACTCCTGAAGATCTCACTGAAGAAGAGCTGCAAAAGGAAACATCTATCAGGAGGGATCCAGCTATATTTATTCTGTCATAGTACTGGAGTATGAAGTAGCCCATATCCCAAATACCCTCCATTTCTATAACTACAATTTCAGAACTTAGAAAGTTGTTCCTGTAAAAATTTYCCTTGTTTTTCCTATAAATTATGGGGACTGACCACTCAATCTGAACCTACTGCCTTTTGTTTACCCCAACAGAAACTCAGAGAAAGCTTCCTTTCACACTCAGCTATGCATTGGTTGGTGAAAGAGAATGAACACCAAATGGTGCAGTTCTTGGCACTGTATGGATCCCATCTGAAGTACATACAAATTTGCTAAGGTTACCTGCTGAGATAGAAAGAGTTTTGGGATTTTCACTTTTGACTGATAGGAGGATCCAGAAAGTTGCATGCAGGCTACCTATCAGTAGCTGGGAATGCAACTCGTTTCTCCTAAACTGGGAACCAAGGAGCTTGCAGTCCCTCAGCTCTGTCAGCAAGAAGGTTTACAGAGATTTGGAGGTAATCAAGGCACAGAAATCACGGACAGGCTCTACCAGAAATGCTCAGGTGCCATTAGCTGTTTTAAAATTGTTTCTTATTCATGAAAAGCTATTCAGTAAAAAATTTGGTCCCTCTTTTTCTTTTGTTCAACATCATTTTCTTACTCTCAGTTCTGGTGCTGACTTTGGGCAGCTAAAGTTTTGTATGAGACCATTCTGAAACTGCTTCTGAATGAGTATCTTCCTTAGCTTCAATCCATGCCCTCTTTCTTTTGAATTATTTAATAGTACAGATAACTTATTGGCATGAATCTGTCACCTTTGTCAAGAGTTTATCTCTCTTTTGTACAATAATCCCACATGACTAACTAATCTTTCCTTTTGACTCACATTCCCCGAACCTTGAACCCTTATTTTTTGTTGTTGCTGCAGCTGTACCAGTTCAATCTCTGCTGAGAGTATCTTAAATTTCAAGGACCAAAATTGCTCATAAAATGTTAATGGTGTCTATCTTGTTTCCCCATAATGCTAAAATAACTGTAATGTTCTGTGGGCTTGTCTACCCAGAGAAACTAGTGCACAGTAAAGCAAGGTTTGAATTTATAGCTCCTTACTTCTCACATAGACGTTTTTAGGGCACACTGAGTACTGGATGACTTCTTCCACTATTCAAAGTGGAGTAAGCCACTGTGAACTAAATGTACATGGGGCTTTAGAAAGTAGTAAGTAGGGCAAAGCAAAAACATAATAGCTCACTACTTCCTGTATTAGAGAAGCCCTATATTCTTAAGCAGCTTTTTTCCTGTCTCTAAAAAGGATTTCCTTGTGGTTATACTCGTGCGAAAGAGAGCTGTGTCCAAGTCCTCATTGTGCTTCCTGTTGGGTGATCACCAAATAACTTCATGTAAGCTGGTTCAAAATTTTCTTTCAAATTAGTGTTTCTGTAAATTGGGAAGCTTGGTTTGCAGTAAAACTAATGCGCATATTAATGAATGCATGCATGTTCTTTCTTTGAAAAATCTTTTCTTGGTTGGGCAGAGAAGGAAAATAGACATGCAGGAATATTTTTATTGTTTTTTTGTTGTAACCGAAAACACCGGGGCTTTTTAACTGCACTTGAAATTTCCCATGAGATTTGTGACAAAATTTAATTATTTTTCATTTTCAGCAGTATTTTTAATTAAAAGGTCACATTTTCCAAACAGCTCAAGCTTTACCATCTCTATGCCTCAGGTCCCTGTCTGTCATTTGGGACTATAATTCTTTTCTCCTATCTTTATGTTTCTCCTGTCTATTTAGATTATAAAATGCTTCTTACTGCATGTTGATAAGGTGCCTAGCAGAATGGGATCCTGAACTTGACTGATATATAAAGTCGCTACTATAATGCAAATCAATATTAATAAATGAGCATCAACCTACTTTCCTTTTCACCTTTTACATTTCACATGTTTCAGTCAATATGTTCTCGAAAATGTTCCTGGGCTTCCTCTACTCTGATAAATAACACAATATTTTAGTATATTATCTACAATCAACTTTAAGTCCCCGCTATGATCAATGTCTCTTAAGACAGGCTTATGATTATTTTCTGCCCCTGCTGCATTACCTTTTGCTTCTCCACTGGAAAGTGTACCACACATTTGCCTGCATATAAGCCTAATTAACTTCTTCAAAATGTTTTTAATTTGTTGACTTTGTTCCATCACATTTTTTGCCCTTCTTCCCTGATACCAATAAATTTATTCTCTTTTCGAAATACACCCACTGCCAAGTTTACATATGTAATATAAAAAGTAGTCCCTAAATCATCCTGGATGGAACCAATACTGTTGCCTCATTTACCCTCTTGAAACACTGCCTATAACATTTCTTGTCACTAAGCAGCCCTTTCTGGAGCCAATTGAATAGTTCTTCCCACTTGCCAGGTACACTGACTTTGTAGATTAACCTTTTGTGTGGTATGGCTTTTAAATTTGCATAATTTATATCATCTACTTCACCTCTGTCTGCTAATTCACTAATGTACTCAGCAATTTCACACACATCACTCACGGGATCAAGGGGGACGACTGCTGTGCGGCCTGCATTCAGCTGCATGGCACAGTGATTGTCCTGCGGGGAAGCCCTTAATTCCAACTGAAGATAGCAAATGGTGAGAACGATGCTGCACCTTATTATTGGGGAAAGCAAAAAAAAAAGTCCAGAATAGAAGCTAGAAGGGTTCCCAAGATTTAGGGAAAGGCTGTTTGCTTTGCTTTGTTTGCTCTTCCCAGGGAGAGGTGAAGGGACGATAAACAATTCTGTAACAGATCAAATGAAGGAAAATGAGACATGGCACCCGAAGCTGAGCAGACTTTCAAAGGGAGGATTTTAAAGATGATTTGAGAAGAATCTCATCACTTCACTAGCTGAACCTTTGTCAAGATGCCACAAAATTGCTGGCCTTCCCATCTTCTTCTGAAGAGATCTAAACCAGAAGGACCTGATGTCTCATGAGCTCATCAGACATCTCAGGTAGCTCTTGAGATTGACAGGCCTTTTTTGCATCCATATAATTTAGACCGGAGCATCTTTATTCTTTGGTGCTATTGGGTCTTTTGAGCTTCCTCCGGCAGAAATACAGGGTTTTCACAAGGGAACAAAGATAGGACATAATCTTTCGACAAGAGAGAATCAATTAATAAACTCCTGGATTTGCTCCAGGTCTAGCTTTGCAGCAGTGTCTTTGGAAGCACTGCCGTCTATGAACAGTCAGGACTCCCCAGACAGCACAAGATTGTTCAGTGTGTGAATTATAGACTTCAGCCTTGAGAGTATAAATGATGGTCAGGAACAAGAGGGCAGATATGGAGCGGTAATCATTCCAACTTCAGAGTTAACTCAGTATTATATTGCTTCATTACAGTGCAACAAATCAGCAAAGAGATCCGATTAATCCTTGGTGTAACTCCCTTGACATGCCCTGGTTTCTAAAACATACTGTCTTTCTTCAGCAGCTTCGTGCTGTTTCAACAATAAACATTTGGACAGCTACCGTACCACATGGACATCAGTAAAGCTGAGCGATCTGTATTATAAGCTCATCCTTAGAAAGCAATGATTCAAGATGACAAAAAATCCTGACATGCTAGGAAAATGCACTTAGCTAATCAGCTTATCACCCTTTATCAACAGACTGATACAATGCTAGTCCATAACACAGGCAACATTTGGTTTGAATTTAACRACTGATAACTTTTTAATGGCAACCATTAAAATGCAACAAGTTAGGTGTAGTTGTTCCTGCCTGGAACAAAGGGGTTGGCTAGATAGGACCTATTCTGTTGTATTTACTATCAGTCTAAAAATCTTTAAAAGCTAATACAAGGTAAGCACCTGCACAGGAGTTTGCAAGATCAAGTTTGCAGAGCAAAATCTACATGTGCAGTAAATATGAATAACAAATATGACAGATGAGGAGATCAGGGAACAGGCTCCCAAATCACCCCAAAACAAGAACTGCTGGTGCATGTCTATAGGTGCATAGATAATTTTTTATATATGCATGTATATATAAAATACATTAAAAGTACATATTTCCTATTATTCTGGGTGAGTAGTCAAGTAGGAGGGGTAGCTGTAGTCTACTGACCTGTAGCCCCTGCAGCTAGTCATGAAAGCACAGAGCTGACTATTCCTCAGAAATGCTCTTAGGGGTTGTAAGATATATTTTGCTTAATACAGGAATGGTGGAGTTTGGGGTCGTAGTGGGAGTGAATAGTGGGTTTTGTAATGAACCTTAAAAAGAGAAGCACTCTCAGAGCTTCATCTTTRTACATCCTGTCACACAGATCAGTGTTTTTCCTTTATGCATTTCAACCCTAGCTGTCAGATTGAAGCACATACACAGACACCCATGTACGCACACACATGCACAAAAACCAGCTCACACCAAAAATCCCTCTTAACGCTGTTTCTCCCTCTTAATAATCTCTCCCCGTTTGTGAAAAGTCTCACTTTGGGATAATCTCATTAAGGGATATCTCCTTGACAGGTTAATCTTCTCAGTTACCTCCTGAAGATTTTGTCATCTTTTAATCTGGAATACGGTCGGATCTCATCTACAGATCAATATCTTCTTTGTAGTCATGTTCCGAAGGCTATGGAGACTGTTCTGCCATGCAGTTCAAATGCCTCATTAAAGATTTCTCAAACTGTAAAACCCTTCCAGAGATATCATGCCTTCATTTGCTATACGTTCAGTATAATGTTCCTTAATTCAGTGAAGTGTTTTAATGTCTGCCACAGTGACTGTTCCTTTCTTAAAGCCAATATATTTCCTTAAAATAAACTTAACAGCTTCTWCACATTTTCAACAAGCAGTATATTAATTTGAACAAGCTTTAAGTGAATTATATCATGAACATTTCTTATGATGCACTGTCATATTTACTGCACATTTCAGCACGAGTATGGTATCTTCTCATTTGTTAGCTTTATGTCTCTTGCAGTAGTAAATTAAAATGATCCATCGAACTCTGATTTTCCCTTTTTGCATTCAATTCCTAGCATAATTGCTTTTCAACATTTTATTGACTTTTTTTCTTTAGTAGGATGATTCACATATATATTTAGAACTCTGAAATAATATTAAGAAAAAAATGTAAGGTTACCTGTTGAACATTCTTTGCTTTGTGCATATTGTTAATCATTAAGAAAATTTCTGATGTATTCACGGAAAGTGTTCTGAATGTGCTCCTTTTCTAAACAACATTGATAAGGGGATAATATAGTCTAGCAGGCACATAAGCCATAGTCTTGCTGAGTGTTATTTTTTGTATTGATGAATTCTGCTTGCCAAGAAGCAGTGAATAAACCAAGTAGACATTTCCTTCTGGAGGCAAACATCATAATGACAAAAAGGAACGGACAATCTTAATACAATACATGGAAAGAGCTAGCCAAAGACATATGAAGAAGTAAGACTAACTCTGAGTGAGTGTTTCACTCAAAAGGGGGAACAATTTAATGGTTTGCCATTTCTGTCTTTTGTAAGCTAAGCTTCTGTGATTAAGAGTCCGAAAATATACTTGGTCTCTATTTACACAGCAAGGTGTTTATTAGTTTGTCAGATCTCACATAGGCACAAGCTAATTTGCTTACAGGGTATGCTGTAATTATATCACTGAATAGCTGCTTTAAGAGATCCAGTTATAATTTCTTCCCTTTGATATAGTCACTTAATTACAACACAGCATGATTGATTAATAGGAATTGGAATATTTTCTTTCTGAGAATTTACCTTCAGTACAGTACGGTACTACAGAATACAAGGGAAGGAGCTACAGGACTTAGTTTATTAAGCCAACAGAATATATACATAGATAACCTGTTTTCTTTGGGTAGAAATAGAGCATATTCTATACTGGCAAGATGATTCTGCATTTAGTTCCCTGCTTCCATTGCTATTTAATACCTGGTGGGAAAAAAATCTCTAATGTCTCTCTGTGCCCACTTGTCAAAGTTCTCTTAATGGCCCTGGTCCAAAACTCACTGAATACAATGGAAAGATTTCACTCCACTCCAGAAGCCTTTGGACCAGGCTAGTTATGAGCTCTTCTTTCTTTTTGATCTGCAAGTTACCCAAACCTTTGAGGGCAGTACAAATAGTCATAATAATCGAATCAGCATGGACTCCTAACCTCTGCTCCCTGTTTGAGTTACACTGAAGAAGCCTGGGCAGTCTCTGTGCAGAGGAGCTGACAGAAATCAGAACCTGTCAGGTGATGCCCAAATTGCCTTGCTACTTCTGTCTATATAACATTTCCAATAAACACAAAGGTTAGAGACAGGCTAATAGCCAGTAAGACAATCAGTGTCAACAGAAAGTTTCTTCAGTGAGCGCCTAAATAGCAGTTAACTAAGCGCAAGATTGACTAAAGGACATAGGCATTGAAAAGCTGATGAACACGAAACCTGGCTTTTAGGGGCCCTCAGGAATCCATGCAGCCTTATGTTAGGTCAGAGGCTGCCAGTAATAAGACCAGGTTAGCCTGTGTGCAGCTCCATGCTAATATACCGATATTTCTGGTGGCCCTAGGTATGTTTGGTATTTCCTGAGCTGCACTCCAAACCACCGAGATACCCTGCCGCATGCCCAACTGCGCAAGCTCTTTTTGACGAGGGGACTGCAGGGTCACAGCATGACTCCACATCACCCTCGTGGGGGAATGATGAGAGGGCTGTATAGCCTTCTTAGCCTTCTCCTCCTCTACACCCATACTGGTGCACCTCAGGATTTAAGTAGGAAGGGGGGAGCTGCAGTCTTGAACACTGAATTCTGCCAGAGTCCATTTTAGGCCTCAATATCCTCTTGAGGATCTTGGCCTTCAAGCCTTAGTTTCTCAAGCAATTTACTGTGATGATGAGTAAAACAATATAGGAATATTCTTTAACTCACCGTGAAAAGGWTGAGCTTTAAATCTAATGAAATTTAATTACAGCATTAACATTGTACAGAAACTGATTTCAATTCAGAAAGGCAGAGCTATAGGGAACATCTCAGGAATTAACTCTGTCCTAACTTACCCTGCTTTATGTGGTGGATTTTCTGTGTATAGAAGAAAATTCCAGTATTTATTCCAGTACCAAATTCCAGTACTAAATTCACAGTTAAGATGCTGTTTTGACATATCCCTGAGTAGTGCACTCAGCAGAGTTCAAACAGCTCGACATTCAAAGTTAATACTAAAAATATGACCCTAAAAATGTCTGGAGTTTTAAAGTAGTGGGCCATTAACTTTTATGGTGTTGACCTATTCACTCTTACATCAGTTTAATTAGCATACAACATAAGATATAAGAGTAAACATCACATGGACAAGCACAATAATCATTGTTGGCTTCAAACAGATACACTTTCTGATGAGCTGCAAAGCATTAATGCAGCCACCTACACATTGCCCACACATACTCATGGCAACAAATATACCTCAACGTAAAGCAGAAGAAAGCTGCAACCTTTCAGAGTTTTAATATTCATCATCTAAGGCTAGTGTGATTGYATTTGCATACCTTTGCTGCCTTTTTTTTCCCCCAAGGACAAAAAGAGTGGGAAAAAAAGAGTAGAAATGTACGAGAAAGTGCTTTGAAGCTTCAGAATGGTTTTGATCATATGTCTGAAATGAATCAACAGTTACTTAGTGCAAGTATGTGTTATAGGACATTGCCTATGTCCTCTGAAAATAAATCAAGATGGGCATTAATCAATACGTGAATTGCACAGTAAAGCAACTGGTAGCACTACAGCCCTGGCTGTTAGCTTCTTGGACATGTAATCTGCCACTGGTTGGAGAAAAAGTGTCAGAAGTTCAACACAATTAAGAATATTTTTCGCTCTCTTGAAAGAGGAAGGTCTTTGCCATTCACATATCTATAATTCTTCAGTGGTAAAACACGACGACTAATAGATGATGACTCTAAATTGCTGTAAAACATCTTTTTCTTTCCATACATATGTATCGACATTTTTCTTTCCTGGCATGGATTCAAATCCACTTCTTGGATGCACTAAGTTTTATATTTCCTTCTGCTTTTTTCATTATATTTACCTGGCATTTATCTGGGATTTTGGACTTTCTCTTCAAATTGTTTTTACAGAGGTAGAAAGGGGCTCCAAAACACCAGATGATTTCTGCTCAGTGAGATGAGAATATCCGATGTCTTGCAGAACCTGTCTATGTGAATGGGTCCCAGCACAACATCCAAAGGTTTACAGTCACCTGGGTTGTTTTGTAATGGGTCATGAAATGGGTCCTGACGCTGTTTCAGCTGTGACGTAACTTGATTTGGAACCACTGGCCTATGAGATTCTTCATTAACATCAGTTCAACAACCTCCTTTCCTGCTCTCCTCTGCAAAAATTTTATGAACTTGACTACCCCATCTCAAAGAAGACACAATGTGTAGATATGGGCAACAAAAATGATTAGTAGTCTGGAGAGACTTCTGTTTAAATGGAGACTGAAAAAGAATAAACCATTTAATGCAGAGGCAAGAGAAGCTCCATGGAAGGGACACAGAGAGACAAGTAAATTCAATGGGATAGCAAAAATACATCTGTTGCTACTATTTATCCTCTCACTTAATGAAGTCACAATCAATCGATATGAAAGGCAACAAATTAAAAGCTGATAAAAAAATAAAAGAAAACACAGCTTGATCCATAGCAGCATTAACCAAAATGAAATATCATTGAGGACAAAAACTAAATTCAATCCAAAACCAGATTAGATATGCAAATAATGTGAATGTGGATAGTTATGCTACAGAGAAACACAATTGATTTTATTCATATGAAGTAAAAATTACTGTGATATAGGTCATAAGTCAACTGCTACTAATAAGCTTTAGAAGAACTTTCCCTAAGATCGTTTTCCTCTGGACTAGGCAGACTAAAGATCTAATAATTCCTATGCTCTTCCAGCAATTACAGCCGCGCTTTTCACTGTGGATATATAGTTATGTTGGAAAGTAGAACAAGGTTCACATATATACTCAATATACAAAACTATGTCTGCAAACAAATAGCTCCAAGAACAGTGGAATCAACAAAGCTTTGTGCACCTGTCTTAAATCAAAGCTGCTGTGTGAGTTCTGTTTAATAATGCCGCTTTTCTCATAGGTACAAAAGGTTTTTCTTCTGTTTCTCAAAAAAAAYGAAACATCCCAGGAAAGATATTCTTGGGCACCAGCCACAGGCAGTAACTTTTACCTCAGTGGGAACATTAATAGAGTCTCTCTTTTTCCCTTGTTTACCTGCAGAAAACTTACAGGACCTTAACATCTATCAAATTAGCCAATGAGTATAAAATGGGTGTAAAAATTTTTAAGAGAGACCAATAGATAGAAATGTACGCAGCACATGATTTCATAAGCATTACTGTGAGAAACCAGGACAAAAACATTGTATATAAACATGGGAAGCGCACTCCAGCACAGCCACTTACCTCCCTCCCTCACCTCCACCCCAAAAAACAAGAGTTAAAGAATAGCAGATTGCAAAGAGTAATCACACTGGCTGCAGGTTGGTAATCACATCTTCTCCAAATAGCAATCATGGCTCCTACTGATGGACAAGTACACATGAGAAACTGTCACTTTGATATTTAAAACCTCTGGTGTGTAAAACACTGACTGTCAATCTGAACTGGAGGGATCTGAGTTTATGGAGAAAGAGCTACAGGAATTACTGAATCTAAAATGGACCCTACCAGTCAAAATGTTTATTTTTTGCAACTTTTCAACATTATTTGTCTATGTTGCAGACTATACAGCTCATTTATTTACCTGACACCATATTTCAGTGAACAACATTCAGACCTAGGACCTCAAAATTGCATTTTATTCTCCCAGGCTCTTCTTTCCAGGTATTTCTTAACTCAGTAGAGACAAAAAGGTATATTCTTACCTTCAACTCTAAGACCCCAAAGCAAAGTTATCTAAGGCCGCTTGTCAGGAGAGAAAGACTGTGTTAGCACCATCTTTCCTGTCCTTCTCTTCCTATATATAGTACTGCTATAATGGTGGTAATGTGATCAGTGATGCTGAAGAGGGATTAAGGGCTTGACCTAGTCAAACTTTATGGTTTCCCAGCTGGCAGTGAGAAATTACTTCCTGTATTCCCATTGCCAAAGAATGACTTAACTGGAGGAATTGTATTTTTTTTCTTTTTTTGTAAGAAAGACAGAAGGAGGGAGCCCTAATGTCTTTGTGAGAAGAACAGAACAGCAAAAACCTTAATGGATTGTCCAGCACAAAATGTCCATAGGATGAATGAGGCCCTTAAAACATCATGGCTCGGACTGAAATATTGCCAGGCTTTTGACTAGTTGCAAGACTTTGCTTTCAATCTGAACTTTAAATCAATTGTCCCATTGATTTAAAAATCAAATTTCAAACCATGTGGGATAATGTAACATTTTGACTTCACTGATATTTATAAAGGGCAAAGGGAACTATATAAATATTAAAAAAGGTTCCACATTTTAATTAATAGACATCTCGAGAGGCCAAAAAGTGAACACCCAACAGCATGTCTAGTAGGGATTCCTTCTGAACAAAACTGGGGCACACAGCCAGCACTGAACAGCAAGTCTTCCCTGTCCAGAAACCAAGGTTTTTCTTATGTACTGCTGTACACTACTCCAAAGAAGGTAAGCTGGCCTCTAAGCACCCAAGTCAGTTTTGAAAGAAAGCGAGAGAAGTTGTCATGAAGTAAATCAGTGATGTTAAAATACAAGTGGGGACACCATCCAAAGGTGCGGCACAATGTTGCGAAGGACCAAATTCTGTTTTCTTCATTATCTAAGGAAAGTGTCCAAGAACTGACCTGATATGCCTAATGAAGGAGTTGCAGTCATTATGTGAACTGTTGAAAACCTTTGTTTGAAGATTTAGAATGGGCTAATGGAAAGATCATAAAACTAGGAAAAGGTGTTCTTCATTAAATGATATCTTCTTATAGCAGCTGGAGTTTTTCCATTAATCTCAACAAGCATTAGATCAGGAGCTAAGTATGSTTCTGCATAGTCCTCTATGAAGCAGGTATAATACCTTCTATCTCAAAGGATTTGGCATATTTAATTGCAAAAACTTTACTTATTTTTTGAAGCCAAAAGATGTTTTGTATACCCAACATGTAGTAGAATTCATGGAGTCTGCACCTCCTCTCTGATTTTGGATTTGGTTAACGCTCGTGATGCGCAGGTTATGGTAGCCTCAGCACTGCTCTAAATTACGCCAGTGAGGTAATCGCACCAGCATAACAACCATAGCCTGGGATACACTCTTTCCTCCTTTTTCCTTCAACATGTCACATATAATGAGCTGCAGGCAATGCAGCGTGAAATCAGTTTTAGCCTTCTCAGCCAGGGCATTCAAATCTGAGATGCACCACTCCTGCGATGCTACAAATGAAACTTCTGCAGAAGTGCAAACTACAGCAATTATTGTTGCTGTTGTTTGTATATTATTGCAGATAAGCAAGTCAGTGTTCTTTAGCTATCACAAACTTGAGCTACTCTGTTTCTTCCATAGAGAAATAAGTAAGCTCTCTAACTGTATTTTGATGCTATTATCTGTAAGTTTGGCTAGGGGGCTTTTCGGGGCCRTTATTTTTTGTTTTGTTTTTCTTCCCAGACATCTACTGACAAARCCCTTTACTGAGCACAGCATCGGTTAGTAATTCATGAGTTTCAGGCAAATGTTCAGGATTGCTATGATGAAGAGTATTGCTGCTGTTGGAAGGAAAGCTGATCTGGAGCAGAGACCCATCTGTTCCTTAATAAACACTAGAAGCAATATTCCATTTCTACCTGGAAGGGAAGCTAGAAACAGAAAATAATCATTTTTGATGAGATATTTAGATAAGTATCAGAGGCTCCTGCTTCTTATAATCAGCTGTATCTACTACTGCTATTTCTCATGCTTTAGTGGTTTGGACTTGTGACAGAAAATTCATCTTTGGGAGGATATATATCTGTGAGTGTGACAGCATGTAAGATTGATCAACTTCAGCTATTGCTCTGCTGTGTTCAGTTCTGTTTCGGGATATACAGTCAGTGGGAGAGCTGGTCGTTTTTTTCCTTTTTTAGACCAGTAATTACTTCCTGCTCTTATGACATAAAAAGATGATAATAATATACAAAGACATTGGACACTATCCAGAATTTGTACTGGGGAAGATGGTGTCATGTCTCCACACATCTATTTGATCTGGCATCCATTTGATCTCACCTGGAAAAAAAGTGTGCTGCCAACTCTTCAGAGTTTTCAATGTAGTAAATCTGAATTTTCAGGTTCTAAATAAATATGAAGTTCATTCCACTGAATGGCAGGAATGGAAAAGTAATCACTGCAAGAAAGCAAAAAGATAAAATTCTGCCGCTCTATGGTGCCTTTCATGAGAGGATTTTACTCATGTTAATGAGTCCTTGTAACATGATAGTGATATTGAATTTCTTATGGAGGGCTGAATTCAGGCTTTCTAGAGGTGTGTGGCACAAGGTCATTGTGCTGATGGCAAAAGTGAAGCTTGGGCAACAGTTTTGCAGTCCTGAATTGTGGTCTTTTAAACTAACCACTAAATCATCTTGATTTAAGGGAAGAAAAGGAGAGAATTCCTGAGGCTCTATCACATTGCTTCTCATGCTAACCTCCGAACTGCGGTGAGGATTATGCAGAAATTAGCTGAAGCGGGGAAGCAACCAAGGCCGTTTAACCTTGCTCTAATTAATCTTTCGAAGGTGCTCAGAAGCTGGGGCTGTATCTGCTTTGCAGTCTGTGCTCCAGGGTACATCAAGAGCTTTCAGTGCCTTCAGCAACAGTCGGCAGAATGAAAGTTTGCAAGAAACACGCTTGGCTCAGAGGGGTCGGGCTGTGTGAGGTCCTGCCAGTGCAGAAGTGGTCCCCAGAAGGAGGGGAATCAGACTTGGAAAAGCTGCGTGTCCCAGCACTGCCGAAAGCTGCAGTCCCTGCAGTGACTTGCGTGCATGTGAGCTAGACTGATTTGTTTTCAGCAATGTCTTTGTTGTAGGATGGTGTATTAACTGCTTGTTTGATTTTCTCTTTTCCAACACACYGTTAGCTGAGGGACACTGCAAAATGTAATTGCACATGCCAGTATCTCTTTTGCCGGCAGATTTCATTCACATGGTTTCATTCTTCTCTTCTTCCTCCCCAGCTGACAGAGCCGGGACACCCTTGCTGCACTTCACAAACAGTATGAGCCTAATTACAGATTTTTTCAAAATGGATCTTAGCAAGTTTAAATGGAAGACAAAATATTTGGTTTCTACAAATTAATGAGGACAACAGAGCACACATCCTTTGTACGTCAATTAGCAACACATGGTGTAAGGCTTGCAAAACAATCAAATAATCAAACAACATAGAAAGGAAAGAATGTAGCAGTTTCTCCCTCTCTTTTATTAGCTAAATATAGCACATGATGCTTGTTTTACAGATTTTCCAAGCAGATTGTGGAACACCTGCAAGCATATAGGTATTTTTTTATCAGGGTGAGCAGCAGATATATTTTCTGCATTATTATATTATTATGTCTAATTTCTTTTAAACAGCTAGAATTGTCTTTAGAAAAAATAAAGATGTCAGCTTGCAGTTGTTTTTCATAAAAATGATAGAGGAGACAGTTCAACACATTTCTTAAAACCTTTTCACCTAGGTTTTCTTGTGCACCGGGAACTGGCTTTTTTGTATATGCAGGAGCAGAAAATCAGAGAGGAAGTAGGAAAAAAATCCCCTGTTTGTCTGTCTGCTCTGTGGTACAGTCCAAGGTTGTTTCTAATTGTACTGTATGGTTTATAGGGTTTTAGCTAGGCTAGTTTTAAATTTTACAGACAGTTCTGGGTACATTACTAGCTAGGAGAACATATTCTAATCTTGAGGAGACACTTCCACTTCTCCCCAGCAGCACCTGGGTTAGAGCAGCAAAATGGGGACTGCAGGAGTCTCAGCTTCTCAGCCCACATGTGTCCGTAGCAGAGCTTGCAAACTGCACTTGGAAAAGAGGGGAGCTGCTGCCGGGGGTCCGGGATGGAGAGATGGGCGATGCTGGGTGCCTCGCAGAGGGGACGCCTCACCCGGAGGAGAGCCCCGCAGTTGGGGCATCTGCCTGGAAAACCATCTAAGGGCAACGGCAGTGAGGAGAACTGGGAAGGAGCTGGGGCGGAGGGAGCGTGGCTGCTGTGGGATGGGAGAAGCGCTGGAAGCACTGGAAGAGATTTGTGGAGCAGAGGAACCGCCGCTGCCCGCTGCAGCGCCTCTGGGGTCCGCTCCCACAAGCCAGCTCTCCACGCCAGGCCCAGGGAGCCAGTCCCAGGCAAATTGGAGAACTGTAAGGGAAGGAAACTTGGGTTAAAATTTGCAGGAGTCTGGCCATCTTGGCATACTTTATCAGCTGCCAAAGACTTGGTAGTTGTGAGTCCGGGAGAGTATTTGGAAGTGAGGAATTGAGGGGAAGAAGAAGAAATGTTCCCTTGTTGCAATTTCTGTCTGTCTCTGAGGTAGCATGCAGCTCAGCTCTTTCATAGCCTAACTTCTGAACCTGGATCATAAGCCCAAAAGAGGCAAACTTTTTTGTTAAGACTTCTAAAAGTCTGACCATTTATTTAAATGTGAAATATAAATTAGGACTTATATTGAAATCTGGCTCTAAAGCCTTGGGTAGCTTTGTTATATGAAACCTTTATTAGTCTCACACTACAAGCTATCTGTAGAAAAATCTCCCTATTACTACAAATAGCTATGCTTGCGGTAGATAATATATGTACATCCTCAGATCCTGATTTTCTAAGGTTATAAATCCAGTACTTCGAAGCACAGCAGCAAATCTAGTACTTGAAAACACACTTTAATGTTGATGATGATGAAAAATAGTATTCACTGGTTTCAGCAGCAGAACAGGCTTCTTGATCCACTTTAGTTAGATACCTGAATTGTAAAGTGAGATTATTTGTCTGCAGAAATACCTACAATATGATGCCATGATTGAATAGAAGGACCGATGGGGATTACTGGACCACGGAGACCAGGAGGAAGAAAAGAAAACTGGAGTATAAAGGAAGGGTGTAGGTGAGAATGGCCTTCTTTAGCTGTATTTTTGTGACAGCTAGTGGCATGGGAATAAATGATGGGAAGGTATCACCATGTAGTACACAAAAACATTCCCAGCAAGAAAGGAATATTTTGTTTTGTTGGGTACCAGGCATGGCGTAATGGAACCTGAACCTTCTGAGATCTTAAAGTAAAGACGAGGGTGGAAGGGAGGGGCAACACTGCAACAAATACAGCTAATGACAGCTAATTTCCCCATGAGCATCCCAGAACTGTGTATCTCACTGTCCTGGTCTTCTTGAGTCATCTCCATTATGCACTCCCTATCTGTCCTGCCACTGAATCCCATTTGGCAGGGGTAAGAGAGGAGGTCAGAGAAACCTGGGGTATTCTCTGAAGTATACAAGAGGGAAGGAAAACAGAGGAGGAAATCCAGTTAAGAAAACCAATAGAACAACACAGCATTCTGGGTGAGTGTCAAATTATAAAAATAATAAGGTGATAAATCACTTGTTCTTCTTTGGGGTCAGTCATAAGAAGCTATAGGCCAAAGATGAAAATTGTTGGAGTAGCAAAGACTAATAACTTCAATTGTGGCTTCTGTAAAGTGACGAGGGACATTATTTCCTGCCTTTCATGCCGTACTACATGTACAGGTTTGAGTTAAGGCAGTGCAAGAAGGCAAAAAGACCCAACCAATGAGCTATAATATGGTACAGACATTATGGAGGAGACAGGCAATTTGGCAACCACAGGAATGGTTACAAAATGTGCTGCAAGGAGACACGGAGAAGCAGACCTTACTGTGCCATTCAGTGGCATTCCTGCAGAAGACCTACCTGCAGGGTGGTGGTGGGCTCCAAGGAAAGCGGTGGCGGTGCAGTTTAGCAAGAGCAAGCTTTGACGGTCAAATGAAAGTTCAGGAGCTGAGGACAGAACAGATAGCAGTATCCACAGCAACACTACCAATGATGCTGTGCCTCAGTGGTAAAAAAGAGATATGCTTCTGATGCAAAGATATCTATCATAGAATAACTTCCTAGTGGAGAAAAAGCCAGCTAGTGTTCTCAGCTACTCAAGGTCAAGTCCAGATAAGGAATATAATACTGTCCTTGACTATACTGCAAAGGAAAAATTACTTCAGTGCCTTGTCGTAGAGTTCAGCCATTTCCAATAAGTAATCTTAGCATAAAATGCATGCCTAGTTTGTGTAGTAAGGAGTGAGCTCAAGTGGATTTTTGTGGCCTATCCATTGAAAACTAAGCTGAGACCAACAATTCATTTATATAGGCCACCAGCTATCCATTTAATTATAATAGCTTTCAGTCACCACCTACAGAGCTGGATTTGAACCAGTGATAATGGATCTATGACTCATAGCCAATACCATAAAGCAAATACTCAGGATTGTTTTAGCTCATACAAGAGATTAAACATTTCTCTTTAAGAATTTTGATTTCTTCTTGCTCTCTTGTAGAATCAGAAATAAAAAATTTCTTCCCTCTTTGTTGTACCATGAAATCTCCCTTTTCTAATGAGTATATGAACCAGTCATTTCTCTCTTAATAGGCCACTTACTGAATTTGATGGAGGAGATAATTAAATGTGACAGATATTCACATACATCTATCTTAAAACTAGCACTCAAAGATTATAAAAGCCATAACATTCCCTTAATGAAATATAGCTCAACATGAGAAAAACACATTACAATGTATCTGAAAACAATTGCAAAATTTAGAGATAAACACTGTTAACACTTGATAAGCCTTTATAGTGTTGGTATGTACAGCAGACGTAGGAATAGCAAACAAAAAAATCCTTTTGAACTAGATGAAAGTAGGAGATAAATTTGTTTGGCATCCAAACAGAAGAGAATGAGTTTGCGGTTCAAGAGAATATATACATTATAACTACTGAAGCAAGAGAGAAGGTTTTTTTTTTCTGACTTAAAAATGCCAAAGAAAATCCACTTAAATGAAACCCTTCAGAAACTTCAGTGCTGGATTTCACTGGTCATCAGAGTCATGCCTCATGTTCCCAGGTAGCATTAAAAGGCCAGGCTGCCCTGTAAAGTGTGTTGGAAGATCAACTGGATCAATATCTCCCAGCATTTTCTCCATCCATTCTCAGTGCCACTTTATTTACTCAGCTGTGTTCTTTGCATTTACACTTAGCCCATTTAACTAAGGGGACAAGGACATGTTACGGAAGGTGGGGAGATAATTATAAAAGCCTTCAGAAGCTATGAAAATGGGAAAGTTCTTAGAGCTTGTGAGAAGCGACATACAATCAAGTGCATTGTCAAAAAACCACAGGTGTGCACCTGTGATCAAAAGCCACTGTGATGGGGAAGGGAGCGCAAGGGAAGGGGAATGCTTTCATTTCTCACTTGGCAGAAGCACTAGTGCAACATGAATGGAGGTACTTGCTGAGTAGCAGTTCTAGAAATATTTAAGTAGCTAAACCTTCATTATATGTGAAGGGTACCAGAAGAGGAAATAATAATAAAAAGAGTTTTGAAAAAGCCCAACAAAAGGTTTGTGAAGAGGAAGGCTTCCTTACAAGGAGTGAAGATGCTGAGAATCCCTGGCCACCTAGATTTGACTTTGGATGGTCCCATCCATGAAGATAAGCAGGTCTAATGTAAATGTAATTCATATTCTGCTAAGATGTTTCAGAGCTCAATGAGTTTCTGTATCTGTCTTCTGTGTCAAACACTCCTGAGGTCAAAGCTGTTCAGTTTAAGTATCTTTCCCTAGGAAGGGGAGGATGGCAGACTCCCATGAGATGGGACAAGCAAAAATGTGGGAATAACTGGAGAAAGGGGAAATAAAGTAGCTGTTTATTGTAGCTGGATTTTTGCAGGATGCTATATGCTGTCTTTAAAAGAACGGTGGCGTTCCTGATGACTATTATATTTATATTCTTGCAATATTTCCTATTCACTTGACTCTGACTGTCATTCAGACTGTCATTGACAGAGTTCTGGTATCCTTCACCTAATCACAGAATCACAGAATCACTGAGGTTGGAAGGGACCTCTGGAGATCATACATGTTGAACAACATGTTAGTTGGATAGGTTGATGCTGTGAGCTCATCTGAGATTCCTCTCCAAGGCAGATGATGGGATTCCACTTCTTTAACTATTATGCTCCTTGAAAAATACACACTCTTCTACCTGTGGGGAAAGGACTGGTTTAAGTATTGCTATCACTTGCCAACTATCATCTGCTGCATTTCATGTTGCAGTGGCCTGACTGCCTGAATTCAGAAACCATGGCAGGATGCAAATGATCTGAAGTGGAATAACCTCTTCTTCCTGCTTAGGGATGTTTCTGTCTCAGACACCTGCCGAACAGCCACTCAGCCCTTAACTTTATTTACAGGGGATCCCTTGTTTACATAGTATTTTGCCTTAAAATTCTCCTTGAGGGCCAAAAATTATTTCAGCACTGCAAAACCTGTTTCTAGAGCAGATAAAGCTCTCCTACTCCTCCTCTGCCTCCAAGAATGCTGTTTTAGGAACCTCTCTTGGGCTAAATGGTTTGATGAGCAGCTTTTAACAGGGAAAAGTACTTATCCCACAATTTTGCATCAAGAGCTGAATACGAGGTTCCAAGGCAACGGTTGAGCTCTGTTGTTCGAGTGGTTGGTACATGCCCTCTCAGATGATTACTGCCATTAGAAACCAAAGCTCAGAGTCATAAATAGAATCCGGCATTTCCGAGCGGAGCGATGCCTGGCCACTGCAGGCTGCGTTCCAGGAGCAGAGCTCGCAGTGCTGCGTTAGATGCCTGAATTCCCTCTGGTGTGACTAGAGAGGATTAAGTGCCTCGGAATGAGATTCAAAGCAGGCAGTGAGCAGAGCAGGGAACACTTAAGCCTGCCTCAGGAAAGACGAAAGAGAGGGGTGAATTTGAAATCCTCCATATATCCTGGGTTTAGCATAGACCCACATCCCTGAGATAGGAGACACAGTGAAAATGGGATTGAGAGCCCATAACCCCCTTCTAGAATTAATTTGTCGCTTTGAGTAAAAGACTTCTCTTTGTTGCTGATGCCAGGGTCAGAAGCCAGATGGAGCGGGAAGCGGCAGCAGGAACCACAGCACCACGTGCTAAAGCACGTGCCGGGGAAGCTAGAGACCTGTTTCTAAGTCCCTCCTCAGCTTTGGGGGAGGTAGAACCACATCTTTCCCTTTCCAGGAGGGTGCGCATTAACCTCAGGGGCCACTTTCCATTTCTTCTTGTGGAGTTACTGTACACTAAAGCCTGCAGGATTCGTGGGGCCAGAGATGGAGAAGGCAAACAAGGCCAGAGGTGGGAAGGAGAAACGAGCGTTGTGATCCTTCCTTCACCGACTTGCAAAATGGGGAATTTTAGCTCTGTGTAAGGACACAGGGTGGCTGAATGCTTCAGTCATCCCCGTCGTGTAATGAGGCATACAGCAGGTATAACGGCAAGAGCTTTGATCAGAGAAAATTTATTTCTGGTCATGTGAGTGGGGAGAGGCTATGTGAGAAGAGGAGGGTGGTGGAGAGGAGCCAGGCAAGCCAGCTGCCGGCACGGTGGATGTGCTCTGCTTGCCCAGCTCTCATCTTGCACTAGGAAAGACTTTGGATGAAATGCTTAAACAGCAGCTTCTAACTATTAGCTGAAGCTTTTATTAGTCTCCATGTATGTGGCCTGGCATAAGGTTGGACTTCATCCCATTTCTATTTCCTTCAGCCCCAGTGTCCTCCAGTTCTTCCTCTGTATTCTGCACTGATAATGCTTCCCAGCTTTGTGTCATTACTTAATATAATCCACACACTTCTACTTCTTGTATCAATATCATTAATGGGACTATTCAACAGGATCTGTGGCAGGCATGATTTTAAGGAGACTTCACTAAAATCTCCCAAGTCCTCTCATGACTGCCTTTTGTCAGGCAAATCAGCATCCCTTTGAAGCTCCCCACTTCCTCCAACGTCCAGGACAATTTACCACATCAGGTGCTTTACAAACACTGATACAATTAAGATCAGCTGTATTTCCTCTGCTTGTTTTTGTTTATTTGTTTGTTTTCAAATAAAACACCAAGTTAGTTTGGCATGAGCTACTTTTACTAAATCTTATTTGTGTTTTCTGTTCTCCACTCATCTAAAGGTTTTTTTCCACCACGATTAGCCCTGAACTTTGCGCAGAGGTTATACCAGTAACGATGAACCTTTCCAGTATTTCCCTTGTGGCGAATATATATATATTTTAAGCATAGTCATTCTCTCTCCCTGGTGCCAGCCCAAATCTCTCTCCATGCCAGACTTGACACTGGCTGTAGCCAATGGTTTGCCATCCTCATTTAAATAAAACTGCCTACACTGCCTCCGTGATATTGTATGATGTTTGCGAATGCTTACATGTATGCTTGCTCTTCTCCAATCACGTGGGTCCCATAGCAATTTGGGCAGTATATTGCCAGACCTGCAGTTTCTTTTGGCAGTTCCTTCAGAGCTCTGGGATGGAAATTATGTGGGCCCCCTCCCTTGAATGCATTAAGCTTTTACTTTAAAGGAATCTTAAAAATGCAAACAAACAGTAATGGGGAAAAATAAAGCTTTTTGGTCTTTTTGAATAGAAGGGATTTTTTTTCCTTTCAACATACTAATATGGGGAGGTTAATGTGTCACTAGAAAAGAAATGTGGCACTCTGCTGTTCTCGCACAGAATACATTACTTAAATTCTCACTATGAATTTACATCTTTTTTCCTGAAATGTAGTTTGGCACTTAGTAGGAAATGAATCTTAAATATTTTGAAAGTATAATTTAACATCTCAGCAAAATCCTGAATTGTGAATTGTGCTTTATAGAAACTTTAAGGGCTAGTTGAAGCTGGCTTTAAAAAGAATAGAGAATTACATTTTTAGGTGGTACTTCAGCTACAGATGACTATCCCATAGTTATTAGTTACTTTGCTTATCCAATTGTATATTTGTGCTGTACTATTTACAGATTTCTTTTGGGGTGATTTTTATTTCAAATAAATTTTTATTCTTAGTTTAAATATATATATATATGTGTGTGTGTGTGTATTTATATATATATAGAAACATTTTTGCTACCAAAAATTAATTTTTAACTAAACCACAACAAAAATCCAGAAAAATTCCCAACACTATAAAGAAGGAGAGATACACTTTGACTTGTATGATTTATAATATTTGGAGACACATATAAACTGTGAAGGTGAGCCCTGTGAGACTTGAGATAGACCTGGTGTTGGACTCATTGTCATCTGCTAGTGACATCCATTTTGTTATGAATATTCTGCCCTTTTGCTTATGCCCATTTTTCATCAGTGTAGATTTGTGTTCACGTCAATTGACTCTGTTTTATACGACAGTAAGTCAGAACTGAGAGAGGTTCTGAGTATATGGTCAGGAAACCCAAAACATTTACAGGGGCAAAAAAGCAGTTTTATTCTGTATAAAGACATTACTGGATGTCCTAAAGCCATTGTTCATGTGAGCACAAAAAGCCTCCCCAAAACCACTCATTTGTCTTGTATTTCTTTTTACACTGAACTAATACCAGCTTGTCCTGGGGCTCCACCACTTCCGACGTGCGGAGGAGAAGTGCAGGCAGCTCTTTCAAGCTCTTGGAAAAGTGCCCGTTTCAGACTCTGGTTTGATAGCGTATTGAACAAGTCCTGGAAGGGGTTGTATTTCAGTGACCTTCCCTCTGGACGAAGCCAGTGGTTTACCCTGCAGTTCATTAACCTTCCTCTTAATGGTCATCCAGGTCTTGTTTGCAACCAAGGAAAAAAAAAAAAAAAAAAGCCTGCAATCTTACAAGAATACTCATTTTGCGAGACTGCGAGACTGATGTGTGCACGTAACTGCTGATAATGGTGCTAGTTCATACCAGTGTGTTTTTCCCCTTAAATCCAGTTAGAATATGTTACACAGATTAATTAATTAGTCATTATACAAAGAAATAATCCTATTACCTCTTTTTATTTTGAGTATCATCTTGTTCTTATTATGGGGAACGGTAAATGTGATCCTCTGATAGGCCTTCACTTTAGCATCCTTTATTTGGTAAGATATCTTCCTCTTATTTTTTCTTCTTCTGTGATAAAATGAATAATTCTTGAATCTCTCCTTTCATAGACGCTCCACCTATTTTCATCTTCTTTCTTTTTTTGGCCTCTCCCTGGATTCTGTCTATTTTTGCAGTTTCTTTTTGGAAACAAGAATGCCAAAATTAAATGCATGACATACACAAGGTCACTGGAAGTCTTGTACTTCTCTTTCCCGTTGTCGCCCCGGGTTGGTGCGCGTATGCTGACTCAGGAAGTTTTCCTTTCACAGGGTAGCTGCGCTTCTATTTATTTCTTCTAATCAGACCGAGTCAAGCATATGCTCTTCATGCTCCCTTCTGCTGGAACTCTCTCCTCTCTAAGGCTGTTATGGCCGAGGCTTTATTAGGTTTTTAGATCTATGCTGATCGCCCTCTTGTTTAAGTCTGCTTTTGGGCTTTTGTTTTTTATGCTTGTCTCCCATCAGTCCTTTTAAAATGAGTGTCAGGGCTTTGTGATTTATTTTTTCTTGCCATCAGTTTCTGCTAACAGAATGACCTGCTCAAGAGCACATTGCTTTGCTTTCCGTTCTTTTCTTTCTCCCCCTAAAAAATAAATGCTTAAGAGAAAGTTTGGAGTTTTGACACTAGGAGTAAGAGGGAAATGGGGAATCCAAGAGTCCCCAGATCAGAAGAAAAGGCACATCCAAAAGAATTGAATTTCAGCTGCAGACTGATTTCTGAGGCTCCTTTCTTGCAGCTAAAGAAACAAAAGAAAAGCTGGGGGCGACGGGAAGGGAAGGGGGTGGAGGGAAACGAGAGGAGTCATAGAGGGGAAAATAGTCTATGTATTTGGCATAGGATTTTGAGTTTAATTTAAATGATAATCAGAAGCAGGAGACAACACAGGAAAACCAGACAATGAGAATACAACGAAACAAAAGACTGACCAGACTAAATGTGAAGAGACATGAACAAGGACTTTTAGAAATCAAAAGCAGAGCTTTTGTAAGCTTGAAAATTCGTTTCTGCTGGCCATTCTCATAATTCAAAAATGTTTTTTTCAAAATCAGAACAAAACCTAGGAGCATGTGAGAACTCCAGTCAAAGGGAAATTCCTAGAGAAATTAATTTGGATAAATCAAAATGCATTAGCTTGATGCTCCAGCACAACACGGATCAGCCAGCTGCCTCTCTGTAGGAAGCACTTAGGGTCGGCAGGGGAGGGATGGACCCAGGAGTCCTGCAGCCCTGGCCTGAGCCGAGGCGTCGGGGTTTTGTAGGCACAAAATGTCAGGGTGCCCTGGTATCCTTCTGGGACCGAGGCTGCTGGGGTCCTGGCTAGTCAGCGGTGCCTGGACAGGGCTTTCTGCAGAAGGGGAGCCGCTCCCGAGCTGCCAAACCAGGCACTTTGACGTCTCAGCAGTCAGCCAAGGAGCTGCCAGGAAGCCGGGAAAATCACAGCTGCGCTCTGGCAGAGAAGAGTCAAACCCCAATACATCTCTGTGAAGCCTGTTCCATTTGGGGTGTTTTCTGATGAAAAAAATGGTCATCTGATAATTTCCAACCAAAATCTTCACTTATAATTTTCTTCTGAGCAGTGGAGGAAGAAGCAGGAACACAAGAAAGGGCATCCTGGGATGCAGTGCTACTCTTCACTGTCTCTAAACCACAACAGTTACTGAACTGCACTTTCATATACCATGAAAAGATGCTGGGCTAAATTTTATGAACTTGTGAGATCAAAACATCAAGTGGTAGAGCATGTGCTTATTGCAAACCGAGCGCTCAGATATCTTGGTCTTCCCTACCTAAATATAGTAAGCTGTGTTTTCCCTATGATCTGGAAGAATTTGGTTACACCAAAGGGGCAGTTGTCAAAGACAGGAGCTGAACTTCCATCTCCAAAATTTCCATTAACAAGTGTCTGTGTATGGTCTTTAATACCCATACGCAAGTAGTAACTTTTCACATGCAGGACTTGTGAGTTCGCTGCTCCAAAAATCTAACAAATTACAGCTGTAATTCAGTTTATCATGTCCACGCTATGGACAGCTTTGATGATTTCTCAATTGATATTGGTGGAAGTACTCACTGGCTGAGCACTCACCGGTGTGAGCAGAGGTTATGCACTCAACCACGTAGAGAGGAAACATATCAAAAAGCTGTTCTGCTTCCCGGGGGTTTAATTTTGCTGTCCTGGATGTCCTGCCTTCTGAAGCACATCACAGCATGTTGAGAAATAGCAGAGAGAGAAGTAAAGAATCCAGGTAGAAAGTGATAAACTGGACTGCAGTTTTCATACGCAATTTCAGAGCCAACTCTGGCCACGTGCATTATGCTCAGAGCTCTGGCTTGTGAATAGAGAATATTTGCAGCTGGGTAATTAAATCTGTTTGTATGTAACTGCATATGCATATTTGGCAGGTAGAAATTAAGCATCCATCCTTCAAAATGTAACCTTTGATATATAGAGCAGATAGCAGCAGTTATTAATGTAAATATTATTTCTATATCAAAATTCAGTTTTCCTGAAATTTTTAACTTAAAAAAAAAAAAATCCAAGTTGAAACTTGGCCTCAGATATTTTCAGCAAAAGCATAAGCAACCAGTGGCAAATATGTCTCTTAAATGTGTACATGCAGACACACAGCAACATATCACACACACATCTAACATTCCCACAGTACTGGGGACTTAACACTTTGCCATAAGCAAACTGTGACGATCCCCTGGCATTTTCTTCTGAACTCCCAGCCATTTATATTTTTAATTTCTTTTCTGTAAATGTAATGACCATAAAATTTAGGCAACATTGAAAACAGCACAACGACAAAGAACCTCCTCTGTAAAGTGACTCTAAGTTGGGTACTATAGAGGAAATCATCTATGATGATCTAATGGACCTAAAATCTGTACATCCAATAAACTGAACAAGAGAACTCAGCACAGCACGGCTGTTTGCCTGTTCTGTTATATAAAACCATCTCTGTTAACGGGTATCATTCCGAAATAGGAAAAGCACTTATTAGCAATGCAGGAGATTCAATTCTGAAACCAGTCACAGTATATTATACAATCTATAACAATAGGGGCAACCAGAAGAGCCATTGTATCCAGGGTTTTGACAGAGTTCTAATTCATAGTTGACTTATTACATAATCATGAAGACCTGAAAGTCCATGCACCGGGTCTCAGCCTGGGGAGAACTTTTCTTTTATTACTTTACATTAAATGTAGTTTATTGTTGGCCCATTCTGAAGTTAAAGAGCAGTAAGTACAAAATAAAACAAAAGTTGGTATCTTTTGGCAGTTTTCTGACAGTTTTGAGCATCTTCTGAGCAGAAACCACAAATTATATCCTACTGACAAGCTGAACTGTCCTAACTTATAAATGAAATGGGGGTAAGTTTTGTTTCTGTTGTCATCTTTGTTTGTTTTTCAAGGGGTTTTTTTTTGTTGTTTTTTTTTATTTAAGAATTTATGGTTTAAACCCATGAGTAGTGCTTATGCCTCTTTTGAAACTAGAAAAGTGCCAGCTGAACACAGGCAATAATTTATAAAGCAATCTCACCACCTCCTTATCCATCCACCCCTACCTCCCCGAGATCCTAGACGCTGGCGTCGAACCAGCCAAGGGCGTCGAACCAGCCAAGAGCGCCTTGGTGTCCTCTTTGGCGTACGCCTTGGTGTCCCTCAGCACGATGGCTGTCCATCATACGCCCTGCTACTCCACTCCCTCTACCACCTCAAAGCAGCAAAAACTTCTAGGAGCTAAAACGTTTTAGTATATGTACTCCGCTTTCATCCCTGTGCTCCACATCGCTCCGATTTTTATATTTATGAGCAAGTGTTTAAAGTCCACTGTTGTTTTCATTTTAGTGCCTGCCCACGGCCTGATTGTCCGTTGCTGAGGCAGTCGTTTGGTCCTCTGTATTCAGCGAGCAGCACAGATCAGAAGATGAAGAGATTGCTTTTGGCATTTACCAGTTGTGAAGTTTCTCCACATGAAATACTTTAAATTTACAATATTCATTCTTCCCCCACCACAAATAAGAGTTCTACAGATTTTTGTTTTTGATAATTACTATTTTTCATTTTTAGATATGGATCTAAATATTTAGGATATCACTTATGAAAGTCCAAGGAATCAGTATAAATGGATGAATAATCCCATTAAACATGCAATTCACAGGATAGTAGTATGAGCAAGCGAGTGTGCAGCATAGTTATGCCACCTACCAATGTGATTAAGAGGGTGGGATATCCTGATCCAAGAATAATTCTGCATTTTATGCGAAACAGGCATCAACCAAAATAAGGACCAATCTGTCCTGTGGCAGGAGCTGTAATCCGGACCCCCGGCAAGGGCCCCAAAGGCCAGGCAGGTTGTTTTTTCCCCTCGCTTCTCCCTCTCCCCCACCTCGGATCTCCATCCTGCTACTTCCACCTCCAGGGAATCGCCTCCGCCTGGCGCTGCGGCAGTCGGCACAGTTCAGGGGGCAGTCATGGATGGTGGAAACTCTGGGTTAAATCTCTTCCGTCCGGTGAGGGGCAGCTGAGCCTCACCCTCCTCTGTCCCCAGCTCCTCCTTGACCCACCAGCCTAAAGGAAGGGGTAGAGCATCCTGGTTTTGGTCCTTAGTGGCCTGACCAAGAAGTGACACTCCACTCTCCCAGAGCTGGGTAGAAGGGTTTCAAGCTGCCCGAGTAGCTTGTGAGATTCTCCTTGTAGCTGAAAATTCATACAAATTCTGACTCTGTCAGAGGAGGTTTGACAGGGAAAGGCAGTGCCTTGGACCAGAGTGTTTGCACTAAAACCCTTGAAGATCAATGAGCCAGAGTGATCAGACAATTCCAGTTGCTTTTGGGGACTGCATTTATCTTACAAGCCAACCTTAAAATGTGGATTTCATACATTATTCAAAGTCCAGATGCACCCAGTCTTTATGCATTTATTCTTGCTTGTAAAGTCTCTTCATTGCTTTTATTGCCACTGTAATAATAAAGCAAGCTTTTTTATATGCACGGTAGGACCTCCAAAGTTGTACGTCTTAAGCAAACATTTTGGATCAAGTCAGTTCTTTGTAAAACAGATACTGACGTTTTCAAATGGAAACCTCTCTGCCTTATTTGCTCCCAGGAGTTAGGGATCAAGATGTAAATGCTGACGTACCAGATAACACAGAGGGGCCTTATAACTCTGAGAAAACACCTGTGGGTTGCTTCTATCCACGCTGCAATAATTATTTTTATCCAGGATAAAATGGTGGTTTGCTCACTGTCAACATGTGCATGTAAACAGCACAGGGCTCCACGATTATTTTCCTCTCCTTGGCTGCTCTCTTGGATCAAGGCTTTATGGCAAATGTTATAAGAAGTTATTAGCATATATAGGTATGCATATATGCATTTCTGTATATACATATATATATATATACACATGCACACACACATATAAATATATAGAGATAGATACACACACACTAATGTTTCAGGAATATTTTCAGGAAGTATATGTTATTAATATATGCTAATAATTTACCTTTGTATGGTGTGAGGGGCTCCTTAGGCTGGCCACAACTTTGAGCTTATCCACCTAGCTCACAAGCACATAGCAGACACCAAAAGATCTCTGAGACTGGAGCAAAAAATTCAGAATGAAGCAGCACAGAAAGAAGAGGGGTTTGTAAACTCACCTCCCCCCTGCCCAGGGTGTCCTCTCAAAGCCTTTCCTCCAGGTGCCCCTCACTCTGGTGATTTTTCACACCCCTGCGTGGGACCAGCCCTGACACCTGGGACAATTCCCTGCACCTGGGTGAGTGCCGGGGCTGGGCTGTGCCCCGGTGGCCTCCCCAGCTGCGCCGGTCTCTCGCAGAGCAGCTCCCTCCCTCTGTCCCCGCAGCTGGCGTGAGGCTTGCTGGGCAGCCCTCCTCTTGCTCAGTGTGCCATTTTTTCAGCACAAAACTTGCAAACCCGACCTGCAGCCAGCGACTGAATGGCCCTGCATGGCATGGGAGGTAAGGGCAGCTGTGTGCAGGCACGAGGGCGCCAGGGAGGGCAGCGCAAGAGCGCGCAGGCTGGCGTTTCTCCTTCCTTAATGGAGATTACTGTGTTTTGGTCAGTTTGGGGCAATAAGTACATAGCCCTTCTGTTGCTCGTACCTTTGCTTTGCTTTATCTTCCTCGTGGAGTAACGCAGTCCCGAAGGTTTTGAAGGCTAGAGCCTGAACTATCAATATTGATGCTATATGTAACCAGAAAAAGGAGCAGATAAATGGGAAGCCTGGTTATGTCGGCTCTCAGCCATGTTCTTGTGAGCTTGGAGTAGCTCAGGCTTTCAATAGGGTTTCTCTGGATTTATACTGGGGTAATTAAGCATGGTGCATGGTCTGGTGTGGTAAGCGGGATAGTAAGACACGATCCATTAAACAAGGCCTCAGAATTTCTCCTGTGCGATTTTAGCTGTGTTTTATTCTTTTGCTGTTATCTTGCAATGATTCTTTTTTGTGTTTCTTTTGTTTTCTCCCTGCCGCTTGTTTATCTCCTAACACTTGGGAATTTTGCTTTTACAAGGTGTTTACAGTGTTTCCTTTAAGGCATATATTTAAGTATCTGAAACATTTTGGGTTTTTAATGTTTGAAGTAAATATAGTATAACTCTGCCATGTACAACATATAAATGTCAACAGTATGAGCATTTTTAAGTACCTGGAGCTAAAATCCTGTTCTTCCAAACAAACGTGTGCTGCTTCAGTACTCATAGACCAGGATTAGATATAAAATGGCTGTCTAAATGAAAAACAGGGAATAAAATTCCCAGCTCCTTAGGCAGCCACCTGAGCCCGTCCACAGCACGTTAATGCAGGGGTGGGCACAAGGGCCGTGTTGGGGCGCTCTGCTGCGCCGGCTTTGGGGCAAGCTGGAGACTCCCAATGAACCCTGCGCTCTGCTGCAGTCTGCTTAAACTCTCCGTGCGCCTCAGGTCAGCTGAAAGGACTTCATTCCTCATGGAAGTTGAGATAAACGCGCTGAAAACTGCGGAAGTCTCGCATACTGGGTAATAGGGCTGTGTCAGCAAAGGGATATGGGCAGAGGTGCGTTTTGCTCTGCTAATCGTTTGCCGGTAAAGCCTGCAGAGAGGGAGGAGGCCGTGCGCCGAACGAGCATGGCGGGGTCACGCGGGACCTCACGCCCCTTTGGGACGCAGCTTTGGAAAAGGGTTTCAGGTTTTTACCCCCAGTCTGTGCAACTGGAATTCAAACAGAATGGCTTGCAGAGCTCTGACGGTGCTGTACAGATGACTGCCTTGGGGGAGCGCTTTGGCCGTTAGACCGTCACCAGTGTAAGCTTTTTGTCCACAGAATCGTGTAGACAATAAGTACAGAAAATTTAAGTGCAGAACTGAAAGCTTTCGGAAAGTGCCTTTGTGAACATGTAGGTTCTCGGAGGATGTTTCCCACCTCTATATTGATCTGTTGATCCAAGTCGCCGTCACCGTCGTCCTCCTAAGAAAAGCAGGAAGGGAAGGATAGCTTCCAGCAGAATGTAGATTTGATGCAGGTCGTATCGTAGCTCCTGAATGACTGTAAAATCTATCCTTGCTTTCAGGGACATTGCTGTACGTGGCAAATCTGCAAGTCTGGTGTTGCAGAGGTGTGCCCTTAGCTAATTGTTATTGCCTGGATTATTATGGTTACCTATTATTATTATACCTATATGTCAGTCTTCATTCTGCCAAGGGCCTTAGTTTACTTTTTAGGCATCATTCGACATAGGCAGGAGGGAACTGGGATGCTTGGCACCTTGGAGCAGGTCGTGGCCTCCCAAAAGAGACCCTGGGGGTGCTGGAAGTCTCTGAGTCACAGTCCGTGTTTCCCATCCCCTCCTTGGTGGGCTCCAGCTGTGTTTCTATCTGTATTACGTGGTGGTTTTGTTCTGCTCCAAATTACTTTGTGGAGTGAATTTTGGTCTCCGACTGGCCTCAGCACTCTGTTCCAGCTCATGTCACGGCTCCAGGAGGGTGAGAACCCAACTGCAAAACCACCAAGGCTTCATTATTTATTAAAGCTGGGAGAAACCACTTGCCAAGTCATAAATCCATGGGTAACATCATTTAGTCCTGCAAAGGCAGTGGTCTTATCATGAAAGGTTCGAGCACAGAAAAATTGTTTCTGGGACCCAGAACACGTTTACAAATGTGACTGAAGCCACCGGCAGTATTAAGATAAAGATGCAATGGTTTTTGGATCACAAAATGGACCGATACTGAACATAGCCCTGAAATGGGCACTGTTGTTACTGGTGCTAGGTATGCTTAACAGCAGTAGCATGGCATAGACCTCACGCAGCGGCACGAATAAAACCTGTAAGTCTGTTTTGCTTGGTAGTGACGTATTACAGGTAATGAGTTGAACACCTCTCTTACACTGCAGCTGTGCAACTGCTTGGCTGCTTTGGGGAGTTGTTTTCCCAGCGCCTGTTTGGAAATGATTCATCCTCTTGAAATAGGGAATTTCTATCCCTTTCTGTGGATGGTTGCACTGAACTAGGTCTGTTTGCTTCTGTGTAGGCAAATCATTAACATCGCTGGTATAAGAGTGGAGATTAAGATTACTAAAAAACAGGATGGTGTTTTGTAAGATTAATGTATCGCCCTTCTAATGACTGTATACAATGGACATATGTTAGCATACTGCCTTCCTGCAAGGATCACATGCACAGTGATCGCATATTGATGTATTATTACCTGTCTACCATATGCTGCGTAGTAGAGAGAAACATACATTTGTATAAATTTGAGTTTAATTGCCTCTCATGCTGGTGGTTTTGCTTTATTTTATGTCTAAGGGACGAGGGTTTGAAACCCATGTGTAGGCCCTCTTGGAAAAAAAACTAATCTGCATCTCTTCTTTTAGATTGCAATCTAATCCCTTTGACTGTTATGATTACATCAGACTTCATAAGGTTTTCCACCAATTATAGTCTTATTTCTGGATGTCATTGGTAGAGCTTAGAAGGGTGCTTTTTTGTCTTCCTCTCTCCCAACAATATAGCAGCTGCACAGAAAACAGATGGTGCAGAGTCAGTCCCGTTGAAATTAATGGGGTCGGGCTATCCGCACAAATCTTTGCAATGAGAAAGAAGAGATTTTTTTCATTGAGTTGCGTGCAAGATGTATGTTGTTTGTAAAGGAATTTAGTTCACGTAAGCGATAAAAGCTGAAACCAGTGAAGAGCAAAGCCTGCTTTTTAAATCAAAACCCAAATATAAGTATACTGGTAGCATTCATGCTGTCTTAATGAAAGAATCCACATTTGCAGTTGAAGGAAGGAGTAATATTTCTATTCGTGCAAAGTTTTGTTTAGACTGTCTCTGCGCGTGTGGTAATGCAACACACGTCCAAGTTTTACGTACAGATTAGTAATACTTTGTGACTAGGCTTGGCATGTTTGAAGCCACATGTGGCAAGGACCATACAAACTTCTAACCACAAATAGTCCTTAAAAAACTGTCTGATCAAAGCGAGGTGATTGCATGAGTAGGCGTTTGTGCATCGCTGTTTATTGTCTGTGTCTTTAAAAACCAGATTGCACAGGGGAGCAGATTTACAAAGGTCTTTTGATGTCTACTGGGAGTTTCAAAAACACTTAGGCAATTAGACACTGAATACCTTTATGACTGGTACAAATTAGGTGACTAATTTATGCAAGTGCTTTTGTGAATCCTGCTGGGCTCATATAGACATAAACAGGTGCCTAAACAATGTTTATATGTTTGTTCCATGGTTCCTAAACCTTTCGGTGACATATTTTGTTCCTTCCTCTGAGTAATAGAATTGTCCTCTTGCCGTGAGTAATCCGCTTGTCAGGATCTAATGCCGTGTCCCGCAGCTGTCTGCACAGGTGGGGTCGCGCATGGCGCTGAGCCACGGTGCCTCCTTCTCCTCCTTCAGTTATCGCTCCTTGGAAGAAGTCCAGGAGTGCATTGCACGTGCAGAAGGGACAAGCACATTCATGGGAGCACACCTGCATTTGGCAGCAGGCAACAGCAGCCCAGTTTTCTAAAAATGCTTTATTAAATACCCCATGGTACAGCCTGGTAGATGTGTATTGGCCCGCTTGCTTAACGCAGGGCTGTGGCATGAAAACTTCTGGGTGGATGCGTTAGAGATTTCTTTCCAAAAGAATGTGTCACAGTCTGGATGTATTAAATATATCTGTGTTGAGGCTGGAATCTTATACTGTTGTCATAAGATAAAATGGCAAGTGTATTCTGAGCAACAATTTTACATGTTTTTAACAAACATATAAAAGCATTTTTTTTATTCTTCACAATAATCAGGGAGTTAGAAGAAGAAATGGCAGATGTGGTGTAATGAGGGTGAAAAAGAGAGCATTTTGAGAGGCATATCAGAAGACAATGATGAGCAATGAAAAGCAGCAGATTATGTACGAATCAAAAAAAAAAAAAAAGTCCACGGATTATAGTAGAATCCCGTTGTGAAAGGTGTAATCGCTTTACAAACAAAGCATTAGGGAGCCTGACGCAGGCCACGCTCCTGAAGCGTCAGGGAGAAGCCCTGGAGGTCACAAAGTGGCAGCCACAAGATCTTTGGCATGAATGGCATGGCATGGCGTGTGGCCTTTATTTGCGTTACATTAGGGCTTGTGCACTGACATTCCTGTTCCAGTGAAAGGCACGTCTAGTTAAGTACTGTCATTTTGTGTGTGAGTGTAGGCTGGAGAGGAGGGAGAAAAGGAAAAGTTTCTAAAAGTGAACCCATTAACAGAAAAGGGAAAACTACTTCCAGCTGATATTTAGGGTGAAGTTTTATGATTGCCAGCCAAACCATCAGGCATTTTACTTATACACTTTCTTGCTTAGAACGTTTTATTCTCTTCTACTTCAAGACTGAAACAGCCTTCTGGGATTTATAGCGTTTGTTTAAAAACAGCAAACATTTTCAATTATTTCCACGCTGTTCAGGGACCATAATTTACTTAATGCTATGAACAATCACATTTCTCAGGGACTGCTGTGAAATGTCACCTCTAAAGGATGGCTCCCTTGTTGGTGGCAGTGAAAGCCCCATTTGTAGTTTTCATTTTTTATTTTGATTTAATTTTCAGACAATTCAACTTTCACACTATGCATGAGTGACTAAATTCATTTCACTTGTCAGAAGAGAAAAATTTTCATAATTAAAATCTAAAACAAGGGTGGCCTTTTGCTTGCTGACCACATATTTCACATCTGCCTTATTATTTTTTTCCTCTTGTGGTTGGCTTGTTTGGCTTTTGTTCTGGACACAGTGCAGTTTCTCCCCCTCTTCCGCCAAGTTATTCTCAGCAAAAATTTTCAATAATTTGTCTGCACTTCATAAGAATTTTAGCAAAAGGGCCAGGCTGACTATTCAGGGCATGAAAATCCTCTCTGTCCTCACTGTTGCAGTCCACTTTTGTTCCCAAGACCAGCACTTCAAGCTGATATCACATGTAGGTTTCAAACCAGAGCTTTGTATATGCAGGACTTTCTCCCAGGAGTAATGAATGAAAAACTGTGCAGACCTCTGTGTCACTCTGCCTAAAACCAAACCTGTTGCAGCCAGGTAGTCCCCATGCTCTTACCTTGTCCACCTTTGGCTGGTCTCCTACCACTGTAGGTGGTCACTGGGTGCACAGGAGGTCTCTGTGGGCAGGGGACATCTGCCCCCGATTGAGCTGAGTCTATTGGCTCCTTCTGCATAAGCCACCAGGCAACCGTTTCACGGTAACAATTTGAATCTCTTTCCTGTGATGTGTGTAGTCAAGATAAAGGTGAAAAACCCCATTGCCACCAGTGAGCAAGGACTAGTTTAGTTACCGTTTAAGTTGGCTCTAGGTCCAGGGCCAAGGCAAGGCAGCAGTCAAAGTCAATAGCCTGAGGAGCTGCAAAATGGTTGTGTCTTCGCTGTGTGCTTTGCCCATGGAAAGCCGGGTTGGCCTCCTTCCTTCCCTTAATGGACACATGGGCTGTGCGGGGGGTCTGTTGTCTCGAAACGTGGCTGGAAAAAGCACAATGAGTTTTCTTTTTTCCCCCAAAGTTGGGCTGGTTTTCATTAAGAATCCATACACTATTCTGTAAACGTACTTGCCACTAAAACCTTATGCAAATAATTATTACAGCTAAGCTGTGGTCGTAATTTCCATTTCACTGAGGTCAGTTGCATTACATTTTTAGGATTAGTTGCTGGTGGTATAAATGGCTTACATTCCTCTTTGAGGGTGCAGGTTTTAAATTAAATATAGAGCTGGGATATGCACGTCCACTTTAGGCTTGCAAGCAGCCAACATGCTGCCTTTAATCAGAATCCATTACCTTTCGTGAGGCGCGAAGGATTAACCCTTAAGTGACTCTGGGGACGCTCTTCAGTTAAAGTAACGCTGATAAAGTCAGTGCAACACAGTATTTATGCTCTCCCATTGAGATAAATGGTCCCTGGGAAGTGCTGAACCGGGCAAGCCAACAAGAATAGAATTTCAGAGGTTAATTGTATTCTCAGTCTTCTCCAAACATGGCTTTAAAAGGATTATTTCTCTCTTCCTTTTTCCAGCTGGTTAGAACTTTTCTTAATGCTACGTACATCCTTCATGCAGCCTGGTAATGTTTTCTCTGCTGCCAGGAACATGCCATTTAAGGATTTGGGAATGCTGGTCCACGCAGACTCACATTAACAAAAGTTTATCTTGCAGCTATCTGAGGTAGGACAGAGATTAAAAGAGGGATTTCAGTTGCTACAAAAAACGAAGAAGAAATGAGCTTTAGTTTTAAGCTGTGCACAGTGCATACTGGAAATTAATTGTACTTTTAATTAAGTTTGTCAGCATGTTATGCACTGCTGAAACTTAAGGAAATATTATGGAATTATGGAAATGTAGGGCTGGAGAAGACAGTATTTTATCTGGGATGTTCTTGGGAAGAAACATGTACGTGTGAAAAATCAACCACCATGCAGCAAACCTGATTATCAAACTAATATTGATCTAATTAAAGAAAGCTCTCCCCACGAACCTTTCTTCACTAATATCCATAGGCAACTACACTATGAAAACACTGCTGCCTGACATAATGGATTTATGAGGCCTGTGCAAGCCACCACACATCAGATATCCTGTAGAGAAGACATGTCTTCAAAAACTTTTTTTTTTCCACCCAGAAGTTTTGTCTGGGCAGAATTTGAGGACTATATTTGTATGGACTGCTGGAAATCTGGGAACCTTGGGCAAATGGCTGCAGCGCCCAAATTCAATCTTACATAAAATTTGAAGGTGGAAAAAGAAGACACACTTGTGAAGCCTATGAGAATGGTGCTCCTGGGAACAGATATTGATGGGTCAGTCCCATTCAGGGACTGTTGTTCTGGGCAACTAAATCCAAAATTGCCATCCAAAAAACCCTGTGTGGTAGCCTCTATACTCAAAATCCCTTTGTACTAGCAAGTTTTCTTCTGTCTATACCTAAATCTTAACCCAGTTTGAACAGCCAGGCATTCCCTTTGGGAACGAAGTGGCGCAGCATCTTGATACTGTCAGGACTCGCACCCACTTCAGGCTGCACCTAGGGAGCCTGGAAAGGATGGGGCTCTGTGCAAGCTCCAGAGGAAGGTGGGTAACCCAGCTGGTAATAATCCAGATGTTAGAGAACTAGGAAGGAAAAGAAAAACCTGTTTTTACATCCTCCTCGGCCTGGGGGAAGTTCCAGTCTACATCTCCAAAGAAAGCTCCCTATATATCAGGCTACAGGCTTGTTTGGGAAAGGGCAACTTCCACCTTCTTTCAGAAGATGAGACACTGCTCATTCTTCCTGACCCAAATAGGTCACACTTTTCCTAGCTGTAATTTAAGGATTTTCCTTTGCATGTGCTCAATTCAAACCTGTTTATTTCACCTTTGTGCATGAGTGAATGGAGGTGTCTGTGTTGGTCCTGGTAAATCTGCTAGAGCATTGATTCTTCTCCACCAAAGGGACTTGAAGTAATTAATTGTCCTTGCAAGTATCCTTTTACCTTTTTTCAGGGAGTTTTCCACCTGTTCTTAATCTCTGGGGGGAAAGGAGGGTAATCTCTTTCTTTAATCATGATTTTTTTTTTTTCCTCTCCACAAAAATTAGCAAACAGGGTGTCCCCTCCCTGTATCGTATCATATCATATCATCCAAGTTAATCCACTGTGGTCAGGGGGTGGAAGCGTTTTTTCTGGCATCTTCAAGACATGAGTATCGGACATTGTCCTCCCCAGTGGAGTGAGAAAGGAGACATAGCAATCTGGAGCTCGTGGTGCTCTCCCTTACTGGCAGAGGGCTTCCTCATCTGAGAGCTTTGCTTTAATAAAGCTGGTGCTTCTTCCACCAAGAAACGCACAGACATCCAACCTGAAAAGGGTGAAATTCCGGTACTTGGAATCAAAAAGCAGATTTGCCACAGTCTTTCCTGGGAGTAGGATTTCATCTGATGCTTTTGCTCTCGCTAAGAATTGACAGAATCCTAAAGTCTCAATTTACTTGATCCAAGTGAGCTTGCAAAGTCTATTTTATTTATTCATACCAAAAATTCAGGGCTGTGCAGCATGCTGAATACGCCACAGGAATTATTAACCTACGTAAATTAACTGCTTCCTCAAAATATATAAATAAGATAATTTTAAGCATCCTCTAGATCTGACTGAAATGTATTTTGTGTGCCAAAATATTGAAAATTAAAATACATGATAGTAATAATAATGATATTTAGCACTCAGAGTGCTTTTCATCTTCAAAGAGCTTAACAAACATTAGTTGATTAATAATTTAATAAATGATGTATATTAAAGTGTAAATAGTGCAAATACAAGCCCCACTGTATATTTTGATTTGGCTTTCCACACTAAGGATTTCCATTTCTTTTTTCCAAATAATGTTGGTGTAAAGTTGATTAATTATTTGAGCAGCTAAACTAGCTTGTGTATTAACTTATCTTTTAAACTCTGAATTGCAAATGTTCTTACACTAATATAAAACCTCAAAGTATTTTGACATGAAGAATTGCATTTACTTTCTTTGTTTTTAATTTATGCATTGGATGGTCAATAAATAAGAAGGGTGATAACTAAACAACTGTTAGATAAGCCCTGTGCTGGACTGTCACACTAGCTATCTTGCTAAATTGCATTTTCAAACGACATCTTCTATTTGATGCTTGCAGAACAAATTAGGCCGAAAAGCACCTCATATTTCAAAATACTTTTAGCCACTGGGCTTTTCAAGGTTAAATAGACAACATACATGATCTTTGAAGTAGCAAATGGTGCTACTAAAAATCCATTAATATGCACATTAGCAAAAATTTGACAGGCCCTTGTGGCAGTTCTTGGAGACAACTAACAAGGGATGTTTCACAGGACCAATCAGATCTCCATGAAGCTCGCTTTGTTAATTACTTGTTACTTTGAGTGCAGTGATAAAAGCATGCTAATATGCCACAGTAGCCTTTTCTTTCCCCCGGCCTAATTAAGGATAAACTCATCCGTTGGGCGAGACGGTACAGTGGCACGTCTTTAAAAAGATTTTTTTAATTTCCTTTTCTTCTTTTCACTGTACTTCTGAGTTTCCTGTAATTATTATCAAGGAAGGAGCAATCCACTGATTATGGATGGTTGAATAGCACTAGCTGTCAAAGTATTAAATAAATATTATCTTTATTTACAACAGGCAGCAAAAATAAAAGCATAATGTGAGACTCCTAAATGAACATCTAGGAAATAGATCCTCATCTCCTCTAAGTTGTCACAGGCTCATTGACCTCCTCGGCCTGTGGAAAATTACACCGGCAATGGAATTGCCCACTGAACACATGCACTGAGCAGGCAGTGAGAGCTCCTGGATAATCACTTTTTGTAAAAACAAGCCATTTTTTTAGCACTCTTATGATTGACAGTCTTGGCTTAAGGAAACACCTGGGCCTATGTGCTGTGGCTCCTATATAAGTAGACTGGGTACTCACTAAGGCTGAGATTTTCTCTAAGCTGTGATTCAGTGCAGCAAAAGCACTTTAACATATGCTCAACTTTAAGCCTGAGGATAATGACATTCCTGTCCAGCAAAGCACTTAAGCAAATGCTTAAATTTCAGGGTAACTATAGCCTTGCATTAAATAGCTGCTTGCTTTTAAAGAGACTAGCCAATTTTCCTCTTTGTCATTATTTCCTTTAACTACCAGTTGCAGCTCGCCCAACCCTTCCTGCTTCCTGTGCTGCCCTTGCAATCGGGGGCAGTTCTGTTTCATCCTTTTTCGAAGCCCTCAAGGATTTATGCCATTCCTGTCCTTCCCATGAGGCTTCCCTGCGAAAATAGGCTGGAGGTGGCTCCTCACGTAGGTCTAGAGTTGAATGAGGGAATTGTCCAAATGTGACACAAGTCTTCTGTTTCCTGCATGCGTTTAGCCCTGGCTGAACCAGTCCTTCTACCAGTGCTGATGCAGTGCACGCTGGATCATACTTGATCAACGTTATCCACTTCTGAGTGGTTTCCTACTTAATCAAGCTGATGCTCAGGACACTCTGGGGTATTTTTCTTGTTTCTCCAGTTCTTTATACAACATTCCCATCCACCCTTCAGTATCCCCAGATGAATGAATATATTTTTTAATATGCATAACAAAATTTCGATCACTAAAATCCTCAGGGCGTTTGAACGCTCTCGAAGTCAGCTTTCTCGGTGTCAAAAATCTTTGTGCCAGTCTGATCTTCCTAAGTGCTATGGTTGTTAAAAACTGCCCGTTTCTCAGACGCACTCCCCCGTCAGCATCTTTCCAAGGAGGGTGTCGGAAGCGCTTCATTGCATTTGCTCTGCAGCGCTGTGCCCTTAGAGGTCTTTACTGTTACATCCCATGGATGTGGGACTTTGGGAGCAGGTTTCCTGTTCCCCGTGGCGCTCTCACAAGGCCTTCAGGAGCCCTGAATTACCTTCCCCTACTTATACCAGCTCAGCCACCTACCCTCCCTCACCAAACATCACATCTTCACTTAAGAACGTGATGACTCTCTTAAGATGTTCTGCTTCTCTCTCCTTCAGCATTACATAGTTAAATCCATTTGGCTTCTTGTCAGTTTGCTTTCCTGAATATCAAAAGAAAGATTCTTCCTTTAGATAGATAGTCACTATGGAGAGTCATTAAGGATTTCAGCATTGCTTAAACCTAAAAAATAAATAAAAGTGAGAGAAAAGTGATTCATGATTGTGTTCCAGCACAACAGGCCGCAACGTTGTACCTAATCAGCCTCTTTCAATATGTAAGAAAAGTTAATTTCCATTCTGTCTTAAAAATAGCACCTCGTTGAAACAAACTGAGATGGTAAAATTGTTATAAATGGAAAGATGATATTAAATGTATGGAAACCACCTTCGCAGGCTCTTTAGGTACCAAGGAGAGAAAAATAAGAGGAACAATAGCGTATTGATGAGGAAATTATAACTAATGGCTTTAAAATTTAATGGTCCCCAGGTAGAGCTTGGATTTAAATAAGGAAGTGTCGATACCTGACTCAGATGTGAGGGGAGCATGGATCTGTTGCTCACGCAGAGGATTAGAAGTGCTGATTTTATGAAGCTTCTGCCACAAACCTGCTCTCTGACTGTGGTCAGGCCACTTAGCATCCCTTTGCCTCAATTTCCCCTGGTGTATAAAGATGAGACGCAGACCCCCTGGTTCATGGGGTTAATGCTTAATCAATTAGAGCTGCCATTTGCTAATTTGCAGCTTAGCGGCAAGTGTTCCCAGGTACCTGTCTGTGCATGGCAGGTTTTATTGTTACACGCGGGAATCTCGCAGCCTCCAGTGCATTCCTCTTCTAATGAGGAGCCAGATCCACACGCCCTATGCGCTGGTGGATGGCTAAGGCATACAGCGACCGTGGAACACCTGAAAAATCTTTGGCAGAGCAAGGAACCAAATCCAAGTCACTGCCTTAACGCTATCCAATCCTGTCTCCTGTGATGGGTGCTGCTTTACCGAGGGGAAATGGTTTTGGAGAGGAAAGTCTGCATCTGCTGGAAGTGGCAGACTGGTTGAGACACCCGTTGCCCCCTTCCCTTTATCATTGGAGCTGGTTTCTTTCTCCCTTTGAAGCTGACTAATGTGGTTTATCATATAAAACCCATTTACTCAGGCTACATGCGGGAGGAAGAAGGGTGAACTTCCCCATAATGCTTATGAAACTCTTTGATATCTTAGCCTGGAAGGCACCATAGAAGTGCAAAGGATTATTATTAATGAATTAACTAAATGATTAATTTAGTTAAAAGCTAAATTATTTAATTATTCATTAAATTAGCCCCAAATGTGACAGCAGCAATGAGACAAGCACTCAGTCTGCAAAGCAATAGCACAACTCGCATTAGAAAGTTGTCTTCTCCATTATTTAATGAATTAAAGCTTTGGTTATAAACAAGTCGTCTAACAGCCTTTTCAGTCATGGTACGACTGATGCCTCTCTGGTGCGTCGTTACAGATGATAGCAGTGTGAGATTGGAGACAAGATGAGGTCGTTCCTAATGAAGAAGAACTTAACCTTTTTGATAGTGGAATGTCTAAAACTAATTAATCCTATTCTTAGAAACTCTAACTGAGGTGAATAAAGATGAGTTGTTTAACAGAAACCTCCCTCAGGAGAACATTTGGGGGCTTACCAAAACTGCAGAGGTTTTCCAGAACTTAAGCAAATATTCTAAGTAAGACACGTGTGTGAGAGAAAGAAAGAAAGTGGGCCAGTTTCATTCCTGATGTGTGGCTTCACTGAAATCAATCAAATATACACAAGACAAAATTCCTTCCTGGTGTTTTTCAGCTGTACAACGAAGACAACCTTTTAGCATGTTCTTATTCATACTAGCAAAACTATTTGAAAGCAAAAATGAGAATGAGCGAATTTTTACTCTGTTGATGTTTAACATCTCTGCAATAAGGCTGCCAGCTTTCGAAATACTGAACCGCCAGTCCCTCAAACAAATGACTTCAGCTCACGTGTAGGATGGACCGGCAAAGCTGCAGTGTGTCAAAGCAAGCAAAGCAGCGCCCTGCTCTGGGGGCCCCGGGGCCGCCAGCACCGGTGCTAAATGGAAAGCCCCTTCAGAGACATCATAATTTGTGTATGCAGTGCAGATGCGTGCAGAGGAAAATGACCTGTCTGCAGGAACAGTTCCTTTCTGTTCAAGGGCAGGTGTTTAGGAATAGGGGTGTGTGTGTGGTAGATGGGGTGGGAAGTATTTTTCTGGTTCCATCAAGAGTTCATGGGTTTCATTCATTACTGAAACCAGTGTAGCATCTTCCAAAGTTTTCCCCCGAATAAGAGCTGAGAGAATGGGATTGTAGAAGGAGCATTTCTTTCATGGTAGGGACTGATCTGGGACATGGGAGATCAGAGTGGAAACCAAGCTTGGGCTGAACTACCAGGTGCTATTCTGATGAATTTGCTATGTTGCTGTGAAAGGGTTTTTTCTCGCATGCCAACATTTATCAACAGAAAGACACTCCATTAGAAACCCTTAGCCAGCTTTAGTGAACAGTTAGTTGAACCAATTTACCTGTGTCCTTAAACCTCCAGAGCATGTCTAAGCTGTCCTTTAGCACTTTCTTCTCAGATTGGCAAGCATCTGAATATGACCTGGGCAGTCAGACCGCTCAGACCCCAGTCCACCAGCTTGCATGCAGGAAGGGCACCCATTCTGCTGATGTGCTCTGACTGTCCCATGGGCTCAGTGGACACGTTGAGCCCAAAATAATGAGGCAGACAGTTCTGGCAGGGAAGTGTATCCTTAGCTTTGGCAGCACCTGGGCTCCTTGCAATACAGCGGATTTTCTTTTCTGCTCAGCCCTGCCTTCCTTTTTCTTTTCAGTTCTCTTCTGCAGATCCATGAAGGCTAACTGACACTACCATTATCATCTTACAAAGCAGAAGTCGATCTGCATTTGGTAAGAGAGATTTAGCAAGTTCCATGAACTCTTGCAATTTAGATTATCTATCAACCACTAGAGTCTTGTCCTTGATTCTTCAGTGTCCTAGGCATACAATTAAATCTATCATCCTAACTTCTTCTACTGAAGTTTGCTGGCAGTCACAAGGCTAAAGTTATGCATGTCCTTGAAGGATTAGGCCCTTGTTCTTTTCTAGCACTTCAAATAGAATAGTTGGAAGCCAAATTTCTTGTAGAAGTTCACTGTATCTCCACCTGCAGAGCAGCTGTGGGCAATAGGCCCTGTATTTTATGCCTATTAATAATTCTAGCTTATGCTACAAAAATATATGAGAAACTTCAGCAATTTTTTCAGCTCAGTACTTAAATTCTTGAATTAGACTTTGAGACATCTTGTTTCACACATACTGCAGAGGCGGAGAATGGAGACAAGTTGTCATGCATGAATGAAGATGCTGGGAATTAGATGAAAGAGATTTTCCCACCTCCTAATAAAAGTCAGAAATGACTCATTGAAATAGAGGAGATTAGCAGTCGCCAATAATTTGAGTACTGCTTTGCTGATGTTTGATGTTGGGTATTCTTATGAAAAATATGACCCAAGAAAATACTTGTGAAGCACCAGAGAGCCCAAGATACTTGATGGTTTCATGTTAGGACCTTTTTTAGGCCAAAATTTTGAAACAGAAGTCCTTCTGCTCTTCTTCAAATTCACGGTTCCTTAACTCAGAGAAAGCTTTCAAAAGATTTTTTTCAGTATGTTCCTAAAACAAGAGTTGACAGGTTTTGAAACATATATTTTATAGAATAAGAAAGAAAAATGAGCTCCCATTAGTGGTCATTAACATGTCAGCTAGATAAATCAGATGACTTCTACCCGGGATCTTAATAATAATAATAATAAAAAAAAAGTCCACTTTGGACAATGAAAAGTAGGAGAATAATCACCAGTAGACCTTTATCTCCCCCTGGAACCTGGGGAAAACTATGAAAATGTTAATTCATGGAGGCACGTAAAAAGACATTGCTTAAATTTATCTATGTCATGAGTTCTGGCTGACAAAAAGTTACTTTAAACTAATTCATACTATCCATCATAAAGCATCTCATCAAATGAAAAGGTTTGGATTTAACACAGCACCGTAAACTCACAAGGACTTTTGGATAGTGAACAATGAGTTCAACCATCCTCTTGAGAAGCTGGCGTGATCTACAACCTCTCAATGCTTCGTGTCTCACTATTTATTGCTGCAGAGAGATCTTGCAAGACCAGTATGTTTGACAAGGTATAGATCTCAAAACTGACTGCAGTTTGGCCTGCACTTTTGCTACCCGTAGCTTTTAGCTGCATATCCCTATAGACGGGATTTGCATTTCATATAATCCTTGCAAACAGTTGTTCTGCTTGGTAGTAACAGGAGTTGACTTGGGATCAGCAAGCAAAGATTCTGCAAAGGTGTTATAAGTGTGTTGTGGAAGAAATTAGGCTCTTTCTTTTCCCTTTTAAGAGACTCTCTTAATCTCCCCGATTAAGATTGTGCAGTTATTGTAGTCACTCAGGATATGTCCCTCTTCATAAGGCTGTCACAAAGTCACGGGCTATGTCATTGTGATCCAAGTCTTCATTAATCCTCAGGTAGGAAAATGGAACTCAGATTAGTTATGTAAATAATTAATTTTGAGAGTGAAAAGCATGTCACATAGGTAAAGCACATGTTAAAAAAATCATAACCAGGAGATGAACAGCCTTTTTCTAAACTCATGATTCTAAGCTAAATGTATGATTTGTGTAGTTTGACTGGTGCTTGAATATTTGAGTTTGGCAGCATGGGGTTTGGACTGAGACCTGACAACAGGGAAGAGGCCAAGTGGTTTGCATTTTGGTTGCAGCAGTGGCTTTGGTCTCCGTACTTATTCAGGTACAGTTGTCAGTGAGAAACTCCAGTGAAGGAAGTGACAAGCTTAGAAAAACCTATTTCCTTGACTGCTGTCTTCCCGTAGATCAAGAAGAGAGTACCAGTGACAGTGGGTGCTCTCTCCTCCTGTGGGAAGATAACTTGTGTGTCGAAGAATTCCTATTCTGATGCCTTTTAAATAGGATTCATTTAAAACAGCTGCAGAACCTTTTCCCTTGCAAATCTCCATTCAGTTCATCATACAATTGAGCTATGTTACTAGCTGGGGAACAAATCCCCCAACTTCACCTCAAGTTAGGGGTTTTCACAGGCTTCAGGCTTTTCAGTGGCAGAGAGAGCTAAGAGAAATGACATAATCATATATTATGATAACTTACTATCCTCTCTGACACTGGAACTCGGCTCGGGGGAGAAAGTCAAAATGTAGTCTATGGGAAGGGGTAAGGGTGAGGCATCGCACTAGTGTTTTTATGAATATTTCACAGCTTAGAGCAGGAACCTGTCTATTCCACGGCAGGTACCCACTTACACATTAAAGAAAATGCAAAGTATAGAATATAAGCAGATGTACACTTGTTTAAATTTTTCATCATACATCAGTAAGTTGATGGAAATTGGATGAACATAGTGGAAAGACAGTATACAGTAGAGGGAGAGGGGAAGAAAAGAGATCTCAGGGGTTTAACAATAATTTTCTTGTATTCTCAAACGAGAAAAAAACATATAATCAAAGAACTTTTAACTAACCTTAGCTGATTCCCATGCCTCGCGTACGGCGCATGCTCTTTGCAGCAATGGGACTGATCTAGCTACGTCTCACCACAGGATGGATTGCTGCCACGTGACGCGGGAGGAGAATAGCTGTCCTTGTGTATTGGTATGATAAACAAAAAAGAAGCTTTGAATCATCATGTCAAAGGCAATGGGAACATGTATGCTTGTAACAGTGATTGCGCTTTCTGTGACTCTTGCTGTTTCATTTATTCAGCAGTTTCAAACCCAGGCTGTTTCCTTGTAAGATATTACTAGAATTAAAAAAAAAAAAAAAAAGTCTTTTTCAAAGCATTTTATGTCTCATATACTGGTGTTAACCTCTAACAGAGTTCCCCTGAATTATCATTGGTAGTGGCCTATGGACCAACTTCAAATTTTTTTTTCCTGGCATTTTCTGGACATTTTTGCAGTATAAAGTGCTAGTGGCTTTGCAGTAAAAGTGAAAATTGTGTGTAGTTTTTTGGTATTAACCTAATGACAACTTTCAGGATTTTTTTTTTATTTTACAAACTTTCACAGCTAACAACCTTCAAAAGTAACGGTATCAGAGCGTATTTTTCTCTGCGCTCGTTCTGCAAGCGGAAACTAGGTAGCGCTGAGGAGTAGCATCTAAATGCCATGTGTAGTAATTTGACACACAACTGCCATTAACAATAATGGGAATTGTATGTCTGATGATCCATCATGCAGAGTAAAGAAAATTCAGCCCTGGGGCTTTACTGTGCAGTGTTCAAAAGTGCAATGCAGAATAAGGAGACAAGTAAAGACTAAGAAGCTTTTTTTGTCCTTTCATGCCCCTAAAGAGATGCAAACAACAGCATTTTTAAGAATCATAAAAAATACAAATGCTTGTTTTTTTAATTGATATCGTAAAATAAGGAGCTTCTAAGCCTGACTATTTAAAAAATAGGCTTTGAACCCGGCTGCTGGTAACCAGGTGATTAAGAGCTCTTCTTGCTCTTAACCTCAGGGCTAGGCGCTTACGGGGTCAAGAGCTCTGTTCACTGCCTTGCTTCCCTCTCGAAATAAGCTGGCAAAGCTGTGTAAATGGCACAAAGGCCCGGAGGAGCCTTGGCCACGCTCCTCTCCCTTGTGTTATTTGATAAGCTACCTCAGCATTGGAGCCAGTTTAAAAACTAAAATAAAAACTCAGTTTTCATCTGAGTTCTTGCAGCTATTCTTAATTATTTATTTTTGAAATCACGAACCTCAAAACGTTCTGAGATAATTTTGATGTTTGTTTAGTCTTTTTTCATGGAATATTTTTTCAAAAAGAATAATAAATTCCATGACCAGACCTAGTTGGGACCTAGCTAGCAGAATTTGTCCCATATACATCCCAAGAGAGAGGAAACGAGTTCCTCTGGAGGGATGTCTCCAACGGGGCAACAATACAGTGCCCTATACACAGGAACAAAATCTGGGCCAAAGCAGTTCATTAGATTGCTAAAGCCAGGTTGACCACTGGATCAACTACTCTGACTTCTTATCTTACATAAGCTGTAGAAGTTCAGCCCATTCTTGTTCACTGATTCAAAAGGCCATTGTACAGTGAATTTTTTTTTCTCACTGATGTTCTTCATTAAGGCTTGGTCTTCCTCTGAAACATCAAACTCTTGGCAAAAGGTCAACCCTTTTCTTTGCACTCTGGGTGCTGTCTCTCCATGCTGGCAACAAAATGTATTATCTCTTTTTATCACTGCAATTAGTGATGCAGCACAAATGTGAGTACAGGGGGAGCGCTGGACCCGCCACACACAACAGTGTCAGCTCAAATGAGTTAACTTTGTAGGAGTTCACTGAAAATAGGGGATTGGTGGTTTGGGAGCCTAATTTGACATAAAATCCCTCTGTTATTTGTGAGTAAGTGTGAAAAGAGAGAGAATGGGGGAAGAAACCAGTGTGGGCTTCAGATCCAGAGTTGAGGCTGCACATCAGGCACACAAAGATGCTTTTGAGTTGGAAACAGGACCGATCTGATACTGAAGTTTGAGAGAATGAATACTGGTCTCCTATGTGACTCTTTCATCTTCATGTTTCTCCTGTAACCTAAGTTGTAGCTCACCTTCCCTGAAGTTTTTTCCCATCAAAGTTTCTTTTCTCCACTTGCCATTATCTGCAAAAATAAGTTACACAGAAGATAAGCTGAAGTTTTGTTCTTAGGTATAAGGTTTTATTACAGTTTGTTGTAGTTCCTCATCATGTCCTTCTGAAGGCATCTCTGCAATGTGACATTTCAAAAGGAATAAAAAAGCTGCCATTGGATGCATGCAGGAGAGAAACTTGGTTTGTTAAAGCTCCTTCTGCTGGGGAAATCTCTTTTTCCTGGAGAGTAGAATTGTCTCCCAAAGTGGCAGAAGCTCCATTGCTTGGAACTTCTAAGAACACTGGACAAAGCATTAAAAATGAATGATCTGGCTCAGCACTAAGGGGTTTTGGTCGGACTAGGGACAAATGTGGACACAGTGGCCTAATAGCTTTTTTCAGCTGCAGTTTTCATGATCCTAAAATACACTTCACCTAAATAATTCACTGCCCTGTGTTTCAAGTCAGTTCCCACCTCTCCATTCTCAGTGCACACTTGAATCTGATTAATAAATGACATTATATTTGTTACGTCATTGTACTCCCAAGTATCTTTTCTTCATTGTTTTTTTTTAATATATTTTTTTGTGACAAAAGAAAATTCTTCGGAAAAATCTCCCTTAACCTTGCAGTTATGCATGTGCCAGTGTTTTATAGAAACAGTAGGATTTATATTTTTAGCGGTATAAATGCAGAGTCATGTACTCAATGATATACTTATTTTGATCATGCAACATTGAGACTGTGCACGCAAATGATACAATTACACGCATTTATATAATTAAGTAGTCATTCGCACATACAAGTTCCTCACTTGCATGCACAGTGGCATACGTGCAATTTAATATACAGTTGTTTATGCTTTGGCTAGGAGAAATAGAATTTAGATGGTAATATTCTTCTTTGTGAGATCTGCATTTGTTTTTGTTTTACTTTTTTTTTCTTTGACGTTTTCTGATTGACAGTTATTCAGAAAAGTGTTTCTTTGGGCTCTGTTTGCTTGTATTTTCCAGATAGCGGTGTATACTGTATCTATTAAGACTGTGTGTTGTCTGTCACTTTCATTTTCTTCAATCATGTACCTGTCGCTTTTGCTAAAACATGACTCCCATTTTTACGTGGGCTGTCTTTTCTGCCTTCCAACATCCCTTGAAAGTTAGCCTTTCTGAAATCACAGACTGCATCTTCAGAACCAGCCCTTAAATCTGCTGCAGCAATCAGCTGAAGGTGCAATTTTGTAAGTACAGCCAATTGCAGTAGGAAATTATAGAACTTAACGATCGAGCATCTCCCTGATTTGTAAGCACAAATAGCAAGTATAAATGAAGTCAATGGGAGCTGTAAGTGCTCGGAGCTTCTTGGGACAGGGCTGTTGTTTGCACCCACAAATTAGATGATAAGAACTCAAATCCTACTATTCGCATTGTCAGTTGATTGCGGGATTGATGAAGTCCCTCTGAAAATGTGACCCTTTAAGCTTACTTGTGCTTTTCCAATAAACATGGGATTTGTCAAGCGCTGTTGGCTAATCTTTCAGATTTGGCATCTTCAGCGGTGGATGGCATCCCTTGCATCAGATAGAGAAAAACTGGGAAAACAAAATGTAAGGTTGTGGGGATGCAGACATCTTGCTGGCAGAAAGCTAAGGTGTGATTTCACAGGATTCAGCCCCATATGTGCTGTTACCATGCAGTAAATACCAGGTGTGCAAGGCAGCTTCAGGGTTCTGGGACAAGAGCTGGGCGAGATGTTCCGCTGCCCCGTCGCCCTCGTCTCCTTGTGCTCGGGTCCTCAACAGCGCGCTGCCGAGGCAGAGGCTGTCTCCTGAGACGTATAGGTGCATGCACAGTACTGATCGCCGGGGGGCTTGCTGGTAATCGAAATTCCAGCTCACTGCGTAATCTCTGTGTGCGGTTCTTTCTTAAAAAGAAATATAAAATGTCTTATATAGTCTCCCTGTTGGGTTATAGGTTAAGCTCAAATACAGTCATATTTTTTGTATCATTAGAGCCTCTTACACTTTGGCCTGAAGAGTAATCATTTACTACTGGCTATCCAGAATTTTATATCTATATATATCTCTGGGGTTTCCTAATATACACTTAGTAGTTTGAACTCAACCATAATTACACCCTTATTATCTCTATAAGCTTTACTTATCTCATTATCAACTCCTTCCTATGTTGGAGGTCAGTAGCTTATCCCTTTTATTAGCCATTTAATCCTTTTACCCAGTAGCTCTATTCTGATTGATTCGCTTACTACACTTCTCTGCAGCTAATATTTCTGACATTTGAGACTAACCTCTCCCCTTGCCTTTTACTCTGTCCAAAGTAATCTCTACCCCTATAGATTTTGAGTTCATTACCATCCATTTTAGGAGTACTAGAGGTCGCCATTAAAATCTTTATGATTTTGCCTTTACAATCACATGCTGTCATGTCACTGCAGGTTCCTGGTGCTGCCTGTCTTTAGCACAGGAAGTAACTGGGAAAGACTATCATAACACCTATTATTTGGGCAGAGACAGGCAGATGGAGTGGTGTTGACAATGAAGAAAGGAACCTGTTCCTGTAGCAGTAGCAAAACCTACTCTGAAATTGTCATTCTTATAACACAATATGCATTCCTTTTTTTTTTCCCATTTATTTTTTTAAAGGTATTTTGTTGCTTCTTACTAGTTTTGTAGAAATAGCGTTTATTGGTCTTACTTTCCCTTTGAGATACAATTAACGTTTCTGAGGCTTAGGTTTCTCACTCCTTTTCTGTCATACTGTCGTTCACACATGATCCCTTTCAGCTTGAATACTTGTTTGTATTTCTGACCAGGGCTTGTCTCTGCAGCTAGGAACTTCTGTAGGGTGAAGAGAGTATGGTTTTGACAGATCTTTCCCAAAGAAATTATTACCTGCATTCAATCTTGAACTGTCATTAAAATGTGGGTTTTATTTTTTTAATGATTCTCATTGGATTTATGGAAACCTTTTGTTTTTGTTTTTAGACAAGGTGATGCTTATTTAGGAATTTTGACTGTATTTCAGCTCTTGGCAGTCTTAAGCATACGGCTGAACACATGCCAAGTCTAGCAAGGATAATTACACCAGCTGTGACCTTTCTGAATGTGTATTTGGACCAAAGCAGTTTTCAGTCACTTCTGATTGACTTAGAGCTTACTTGAATTTACATTTTTGTAAACTTCAAATGTTAGCATCCTGGTATTGTGGCTAAACTCTTCAGGTTGTGTGTCATGAGCTGTTTTATCATTTGATATTTGTTCCTCTCTGCACTGTCTGGTGACTTGGGCAAGTTCTACAGCATGTTCATTGCTTTTGTCTTGGAGGGTTTTACTGGGCTGTGAAAAGGTGTCCCCGGCAGCTGGATTCCTGCCCTCCGGCCAAGGAGGTTCAGAACTGACCCATGGAGCTTCCTCAGCTCAGCAGCTTACATTTTTATGCTGTGTTGTGTGACCCAGCTCTTCAGAGAAAAAAAGGAAGGGAGAAAATAGAGAGAATAGAGATGAAAAATTACTGGTGTGGAGTTTTAAAAATATATATTCTCCATTGGAAAGTTCTATTTTTTTTTCTCAAAAATCAGAACATTATTGGTTTTGCTGAGATTTTCCTCAGATCTAGAGTGGAGTTTTGGGTCTTCTTAATGGTTTTAGATGCAGAGCATCAAATAGTCACCACGATAACCTCAGGAATCTACCTAGCTTGAATGAGCTGTGTATTCAAACTCTGCTTGCTCTTGGAGTCACTCAGACAGCAGAATATTAACTCAGACTTCAAACATTTAATCTTCATGTGTATTCTGAGATCACTGTCTCTGAGGTCACACTCTTCGTATCCCTGATTAAATTCTCTTGGAGAAGCAAGGTATTAGGTGGCCGTGACCAAAGGGAAATCATTCCTTCTTAGACCAGTCACACTCTGAGGTTGGAGAGAGCATTGTCCTCTTCTCCCATAGCAGCCCCATTTACTTTGTAAAGCTGGTAGGATGGTGCTTTGCACCATCACACTGCAAAGGGGAAGCAAACACCAAAGCCACAAAAGAAGAAAATTAGCTCAGGAAAGTTCTCATCAAATCTCAGTTCTTCAGAATAATTAATCCAAATTTGAGCAATCCAAGGGCAAGCTCTGACTGTTCTCATTTCGTGCTTATATTGCTCTGAGTGCACCATCCTTAGGCCCATGTCTAACTGGGACTGGGCAAATGAGCTGCTTCCCTTCAGAAGCTGATTTTGAGGATATATATGTTGCCAGGCAAGCTCTTGCAAAATAAGTATGGCTTTGTTACATTGGCAAATTGTGCTGCTCAGTAGGAGCAGGTTTACAGAGTGAAGCAGTTGCTGCTAAGGACTAATTTCAGGGGATTTGGGTCCTGATTAGCAGCAGTCTGGTCCGACTGACTGAATGCCCATTAGTGCTTGGGGTATGTTGTGTGCTTCTGGAGCACGTCTTCTGGTGCGGTTTTGTCCTGAAGTTTACATCCTCAGAGACTGCTCCGCAAGCTGAACCAAAGCACGGTGAGATGATCAAGAGGTGTAGTTCAACAGTGAACTCCTGATCTGCAATAAAACACCAGCACAGAGGCACCCTCTATATTTTGTAGCAAGCATAAGCATAAAAGGTGCTTTTAAAACCACCAACAGCACATCTGTCTCACCTAAAATGTTCGCTTTGTCTCTGATAAGTCATTTGTGTTCAGATCCAACTCAACTAATATCAAGGCTGCCTGTCTCCTGTTAAGCCTCGCTGATAATTTTTGTCTTTCTGAGTTCCCTGGCTGTGAGCTTTGCCAGAACTAGTTCTGTAGCTCAGTGGGAGCTTGAGGTGGCATCTTCAGATCCAATTATCCAGGCCTTGTCTTCTAACAACCTTTAAGTGGTTGCTGAAGGATGGTTCATCTTAAATCATTCTTTCTGCCTGCTTTTTACTCCAGACCAGACTCGTTTGTTTAAACCAATATAGTCACATATAAAACACTGACAGTACATGCTCAATATACTGGTTATAAAGAGGACATCCTTTCAACAGTTAGTTGTCTTCAGCAATCTTTATTTCTGTGTATTACTATTTCTACTGAAATCTTGTAGATGTGAATTTTGTTCATGAGGGACATTAGGCTGAGCGTTCCTGTAAATCCCATCCTAACTATGCATTTGGCATAATCATGTTATTTTAAAAGATGGTAAAAGCAAATAGATGGGATGTAATGTCCCATTAACTAATAATGCCTGCTCCACTGAGCTGTATTCATTTTCTATGCAGGTTATATATAGTGTTATAAATATTGTGGCCAAACTCTTGCCTGAGTTTACCATTTTAACACAAACAGAGATGCACAATGATGGATCCAGTATGTTGAACTGGGAAAAGAAGACATGGCAATGTGCAGAAGATGCATGAACCTCACAGCAGTCACCCCTCTGTAGGTGGTTTGACCCAGCAATGCCACATGTGAAAGAGTAGCACATTAAACACTCCAAGCAAAACTGCTGTTCACATCTAAGAAAAACAAATGCCCAGCATGTAGCAAATTGCTGTAGGAACACGGATGCACACAGGTTTGCACCCAAGGGACTGCAGCACAAAGGCCAAATGCTGCACTGATTTGGAGGGACTGGAAGCAGAGGAGAGAGTTTTCCCTGTTAATAGCCATTTAGACGTCCTTATCGAGTGATGAGTATGACCTAACATGTGGCATATTTAGGGGTCCCTCTCTCTGCCTCATCCGCCCTGGGAAGACACAGAGAAGAGAGCCCAAGAAATTCAGCACTGGCTTTCACAGACAGTACTTTTTAATTTTCAACAGTGTTTTAAAATAACCTCTGCCATTTTGCCCTACAAAATCCAGCCTATGCAGTCTCTGCCTCACGGCTTCGACAAACTCCGCACCAGGAGCAGCATCGCTCTGCACCAAGCATCAGCTCAGAGCCCCACAGCCGCTGAGACGTTCCTTTCTCACCAAGCCGATTGGAATCTAAAATCTCTAAGGATCTGGGTCATAGTTGCACTTTGCTACCTTCAGGCTAAATGCCTCAAAGGATTGTACAGATGTAAATGAACTAAACTTCCAGAAATGCTCCAAGATGAGAACAATAACTACCTTCTCCTTTTCATGTATGAAGGAAATAGAGGTGTTCATGGAGCATTTTGCTCATGCAGGGGAAGCAAGGAGAGCAGGGAGTAGGTTCCTTGTCATTTGTCTCTCAGTCCTAGGTGTCTGGTGCTTTGCCCTTATTGACAGAGCATCAAATGAGCCTCATATAGTTTCTGTCACTGGAGAGACCTCAGTTCTGGCGGGAGCTAGAGAGATTCCTAGATATTAGTGTTATGGGATATAATATCCTGAGCAACTCTATTTCAAATATATCTTGGGATTGTGCAGATTATTTTCCTTGGAGAGAGTCCAGGGTTTATTCTTTTAAGCTATAAACACTTCAGAGCAAGGATTTTGTTTTCTTTTATGTCTCAAATGCACCTTGCACCACTGTATACTCAGTCCAGGCCAGGTAGTATATTACCATACAAAAACATCATTTACATTTAATCAAGGTTCCTTCTATTCTCTCAGAAAACTCAGACATGTGAAAAGCAGCTTGGTATAAATTGTACGCTACAAGTGTCCGAAGGCCGCCAGCCCGGAAAGCAGGCGCTCTGCCTGAGGCAAGTGCTGCTTGGCATCTGGGGGCAGGCGAAAGCCTGCGACAGGGGCGTCCCACCTACCTAGCCTGCACGATCCCAGAACAGGACACTGTGCCACAGGCCCATCCGTATCAGCGCTGGAGTTTAGCAAGGGGATATCGCTCTCCCTGAAAAAACAAGGCAAAATCATGCGCAAGAAAACCCAGTGAGAAAAAAAATTACAGCTACGAAATCTCTAGGGTACCAGTCCTGATGATCTTGTGAATTCCTGTAGTCTGCACGTTATTAGGGATCATTAAAATGAAAACACGCTGCCATTACAGGCAGGAAAGGAATCTATACCACTTATATGTTAATACTATGAAGCTGTGTAGAGGTTCATGAAATATGGATATGCTTATATGCAACATGCTCTAACTTAAATTTGTAATGCTAAGTAAAGTAACTATCTGTAAAACACACACATTCGTTCAACACCATTCAGGTGGTGAAGGTTTACTCTGATAGATTAGCACTTCATTATTTTCCTGTTATTGTGGCATTTTGTTGTTCTTGCTGTGGAGCAATTCTGGCACTGAGTTTTCTAATGTTGATATTGATGGATTGGATGCCATTGAGGTTCAGCTGTTGGTCGCTTTCTGCTTCTTTTTTCTCTTGAAAGCCATCTTTTGCATTAGATTACTATTTAAATCTCAGATTCTCTACTTTAAAAAATGCAACTAAATTATGCATGCATATTCTATATTTGAACATGCACTAAACATGCAGATTATCTGGGATTATTGCTACTTGATATTTGCATTTTTACTTTTTAACAATTTTGTATGCTCATAGACATCAACAACTATGTGTACAACATGGTGTCCAGAAAATTAGTTTCCTTTGCAGAGAGTTTACAAACTAAGGCTCTTGCCCTGGAAAGATGCATGCACATGTTTAGCTTTGTACACTACGGACTTCAAAGAAATTGCTTCAAGCGTGTGACAGTCAGCATATGTATAAGCCTTTATGGGTCTGCAGTCTAAAGACAAGAGGTACTCAATGAAAAAAGGAGGTGATCGTAATGAGGGAGTAATAAATACAGCCTGGACTCATAGAAAGTTAGGGCAAAGATTAATAATCTCTGGATTTATCATTTTAATATGATTTTGTATGACTAGGTGCTGAGCTATGGCTTCAGGTTGCAACTGTTGTGAGTTGTCAAGTAAGCATACAAATTCACTAAAACAACCCGGAGTAAAATGTACTTTTTATTAAATCTCCTACAGTTCACTTTCTAATAAATAATGGAGTCTTCGCTATAAAAGACTTCTCTATTGCTCGTTGATACTATATAATTGCACTGAAGTGTCATGTTTTTGGAAAGAAAAAAAATGCTGAATATTTGAAAGATCAGGAGAGAACTGGACAGATTCTGCTGTGTCAGTGGACCTGCTCCAAGGCACGCTGAGCACTGCCGTTGGCTTCCCCTACCTTTGGCTCGCTGCCCTCAGCAGCAGGAGCTGCCGTTCAAGACTGAATTTGCAATCCAGCCCGTGCTTAGCTATAATGGGACAACATTGCTGATGTTGAATGCAAAATGCTACATGTCCACCTGAATATCTTGAGTAGTGGGCATTGCGCAGGCTGAAAACTCGCTCCTGTGGGAAATTAATGTATTTTTAGGAGGAAAAAAAAAAAAAAAAGCCTTCAGTGCTATTTCATGGTATTTCTCCCAGGAGAACCTCTCTTCAGTGCAGTTTGCAGTTGTTGGGCTGCCCCATGGTTTGGGGGACACTAAAAGGTGAGGTTGAGGCCACGGGCTCTTTCGGATGACCAGGGGATTTGGTGCATGGTGAGTTAGTGATAGATGGGTTGCATAGGATGCTCAGCCTTGCCTTAGCTGTTGCTTCTTTTCATTGCCAATACATAACATATTAAAGCTTTCAAGCACAGTATCTTGTTTTCGGTGCGGAGATTTCGTTGGGGATATCTGTTGGAGGACTCAAACACAAATATTCTCCTGTTGCTCTGCCAGGGTCCTGCAGCCAAGCTGTGCCCTAGCAGAGGGTGACTTGTAACTCCACAGAGTGGGACAAATTAAAGAGAAACTTTGTTCTTGCAGTGTGGTACATTTGTAAACACTTTTTTCTTGCAGTATTTAGGACAAGTATCCAGTAGTCAATTCTCCTTGGGTTTATTTTCTGAATTCTCCTTCTGTCCAGGAAGTTGAACAGCTGAGCAAGAGTTCGATATTATCTGCCCCTTGCTGTGGAAAATGTCAAAGGCATGTCATGACAAATGCCACTGCGCTTTCGTTCCATAGGCAAGAGCATCAGTTGTGTCTTTCCAGCCACACACAAACTGGTGGTGTATATTACGAGGGAAGTAAAGCTGGCTGTTACCCAAATCCGCATTTGTGGAAGAAAAAATACCTGTGCGTTCCCTTTGTGGCAGAAATGAAAACCAAGATCAATGACTTACTCTTTTTAAGTCTTATGTGCAAGGTAAAACTACTCTTTCACTCTGTGATAATGTCAAGTAGAGAGAAATACACAGCCAGCGAGGTCACGGTCAGTTCAGGAAAAACATGTTAAAGAATAAATCGCCTGCAGTTTCTCTGTGTGTGTCTGTTCATTAAAAAAGAAAAAAAGAAATAAGAAGGATGATCACCATATCTGGATTAAATATAATGAAGATGAAAAATAAGCTCTTTTAATTTCTTATTTTTACCGTGGTGATATTGCTACTCTTTGCTTCCTGGTGAAAAAGCTTTTTGGTGAAGGCAAACTACTGCCGGCCCGTGTGACACGCTGATTTAAATGTCACCGGCTGTGTTTTGCAGCACGGCCCCATAGGTTTCCTAGTATTTACAGTAGGAGAGCGAGGATGAAATATTCCCGGAGCCACTATTGAGAGAAGGGAAACCGTGGGTCCCTGTGCCCTCGGGGGCTGGAGGGGGATTTCGGCAGCTCGGGTACCTGCTGGGCGAGAAGGGCCGTTAAACATGGGTTATGGAGTGCCTGCTAACGGTCCTCAGAGGACTTTCTTATCCAGAAACCGAGAAGCCGACCTGAAGGTACTGATTACTAGAAGTGGATAAGAACCAGAGCTGTACCCGGGTCTCCCACTGCTTTAGTGGTGGCAAAGAGGTGACGGGACTCACTCGGTGCCTCTGCAGCTCCAGAGCCGAGGCCGGCAGCGGCCGTCGCCCTCCGAGATGGACGGGTACGGCACGAGGCGTGGAGCTGCCGGAGACGGCGGCATCTCCTCCGCCAGCCCTCTCGGCAGAGGTGGGAAGTCGTAGTAGTGCGTGCTGTACCGAGCACTGAATACAAAGCGAGCGGGGCTGCGTGTGCGGCTCTAGGTGGTGGCCTCTCTGCAAGTTCCCAAAAGGCCGATTTACCGTCTCCCGCCTATTATTTTAGGTCGTGAAGAGCAGGGAAATAGGAGAACAAATGAGGTAATAATGCTCTGAACAAGTAGATAACAGTCACCAATAATCCTGAACCTTCAGGCCCTGAGGAAGTAAGGAAAGAAATATTGGGATGATAAAATCTCTAAGCACCTTGAAACCCCTATAAAGGGTAAAAGACCTAGACTCTTATTTTTAGGATAACTTTTACAAGTCTCAGATTGAGAGTCTGAATTTCTAATTTTTGCCACCTTTTGCTTGACTACATGGTAGGTCAATTGCAAAATAAATTATGATGCCAACACCAAAGGTATGGGGTAACTTTCTAAATGTTGTGCAGTAACTTTCTGTGGGGATATCCATTCTGCACTGAGCACCTTTTTGTCGCTTTGGCTTGGTCTGGTTCCAGAGGGAACTAAGCAAGTCAGAAGCTAATTCAGAAGAAAACAAAACTTGGAACATCCACAGCTGAGCATTTGGTCAGGAATGGCTTTTCCGTTTTGACCTTACATCCTTCCATAATCTGAATTTACTGCCCTGTGTAAACAAGCACTGGTTCTCAATAGGAGTGTCCGTATTAAGTAATCTTATGGGATAGTTATTCCAAGTTCTTTTCCTTTATAGATAAACCCTGATCTTGCCTTTAGTTTGCATGCCTAAGTATTTAATTTAGGCTTTTAAGTAATTTATTAAAACTACTGTTGAGCAGGATGTCCCTTCCTGGACCTAGCACATATCACAGTATTTCTGTTTGGAGATCCTAACTGCTGCTGGGAAATAGATAATAAAAGGTAACGGGTGACTGAAATGAACATTTAGCTTTCTATGTATAGATCTGTTCTTCTAGCCTTGTGCACCCAAGGCTGAAATCTGGATCCCTCAGAGAGGAGGTTTGCCAAACCATTGTTAGCTTGATTGCCTCTTTATTAAAATTGCAAAACCAACCATTAGAGGAAAGGCAGTACTTATAATCCATCTACATTTTATAACGGCTGACTCCAGAGCCTCACAAAATTCTGCTTGGAAAAGAAGTGCAAACGGAGCTGGCTATGAGCATGATCACATGGAGTCTATACTGGCCGAAGGACAAACTGTGGTGTATCAATTTGGAGGGAAATATTCATTAGGGGTACTTTGGGGATTGGCGTTAAGCCTTGTTTTATTCAATGAACTGGAAGATGGGGTAAGCAGGAGATTAATGCAAGATGCAAGGTTTTTCTAAAGGGCGGGCAAGAGGCAACCTGGAAACAACAGAACAAATAAAATTCAGGCTGTCATAATGTGCACTTAAAACATCTGCAAAAGAAATAATTCAAGAGGTAGGTAACCAGTGGGGCGAAAGGGGACTTGGAAAGTGGTAACGACCTCAGGTAATAGCGAAAAGCAGAAGGAATATAACGTTGCCATATGGAGTGGGAGCTGTCACAGGTAGATGCCTCTTCGATGCCACAGAGGAGACTGCCATTAAAATATTTAGGACATTTTGTCCTGAAGGCTGGAATTTTCATAAATGTGCTGTACTTGCCAAAATCTGCTTCCAGTGAGGATCTCGGGAGTTTTGCCATTGATTTCAGCGGGAATGGATTTGGGCCATTGCTGAGACCTATCTAAAATTGACCCTTGAAATACAAAAGATGCTGACAAGCTAATTTGGCTTCAGAGGTAGGCAACCAAAATGATTAGAGCGATTCATTTAACAGACAATATTAAAATAATTGACTACATGTTGGCTGCCCAGATGTTTGGCTAGATAATTGCCTAAGCATCAGTTTTCTGTGGGCAGCACCCAAAAGTGTGGTACTAAACACAAAACAGGAAGGTCTAAGGGGGGAACATGCCAAGTGAAAAGAATTGAGGGAAATCAGGTTGAAATTAGAAATCCTTTCCCAGTAGGAAGGGAATATTTGCCACTGAGGAATATTCTTCAAAAAGAAGTGCTAGGTTTTAAAATACAGTGAACACAGTGCATAAGATTATAGTGTGGGAGTGCCTGAGATGGACTCTTATTATTTCTAATATCAATTATTCTGTAAAAATTAATTGGAAATATGTTTGGGAATGGGCGTTAGAATTTACTTTGATTGAATGACAACAATTATTTCTCCTCCTCAGAACGAAAGGAACAATTTGTCACATTTTCTTATGTCTTTCTGAGTGTTTACACGTCTTTGGATTACTGCTGTTATTCTGGCCTAGCAGGGGCTTAAGAAGACATTAGAGGCTCGGTTTCTTTTGTGAAGCGAAGTAACCCTGTTTGGGGGCAAGAATGCACGACAAAACACCAAAACCACTTGGTTGGTAGCTCTGTATTACTGTGCAGGGCTGGAGAATTTGGGGATGATCTCTCTCCAATGAAATTCCTCTGAAGAGATAATATCCCTCATGGAAAATAAGTGGGTGTTATTTGTCAGTACAGCTGGAAATATGGTTTAGGAGTATCTGAATGCAGGTGTTTAATTTAGCTTTCATCAGGGGTCTGCTAATGGACATATTGTTAAATGCGGCATTTTACATTTTGCAGCAAACAGCACTGTTCTGCCGAAAATTTTTCGGTGTTGATTGTCAGTAATGCTTGCCGCTATCAGCGAGCTCTGCAGTAAGCACCGGAAAATGATGATCTTCCTGACACGGGATGAAAGGTGTGAAACCACAGCAGATATTGCCTCCATCAAACCCTTCACGGAGGGGTTATCTGAGGACATCCCAGGATAATTTCCAAGGTTTCATTAAGAACCAAACTCGGGTAGTATGATACTAAGACATTCAAAACAGTTAAATGCAAGTCAAGGGGAATTTTAGATGTCTTGCTTCTCAGATACCTATTTTTGGCTTATTATATATCCTTATTTGGTGTTACATATTTTATATCTTCACCCCAACCCAAATATATTGAAATTTGCAATGCAAAACTGGTCACTGTGTTTCTACAAATGAAAAAATCACTACTGCATTTGTTGGCCTTAGTCTATGATCTCATCTGCAAAATATTTTATTCATACATGTGTGTCTGCAAATGTAAAGGTATCATCTACATAAAATATAATAATAAACAGCTATATGAAAATATTGGAGGATAAAGAGATAAAATACATCTTTTCACTGATATTCTTAATTAAAAAACATATTTCAATCAGCTCATTATAAATAATGCCACCCTCAAGCATTCAGAAGTTTCAGATCAGCTCTAAAAAACACCCTTAAAGAGATAAGTTTGCAGACAAAGAATTATTCAAAAAAATGAATGAAAAGAAGTAGACGATATTATTTACCTAATGGATTGTGGATTCTTTAGGGATACATTCACCACCTATCCTCTCTCTGTGATATTAACCCAAAGCTCATATTCTGTCCTAATCCTAATGTTCTTTCCTAATGTTTTTAGTATTGGACACTGGAGGAAAAGAGCTCAAATATTGTCAGCTTTATACTATTGCCAGAGAGCTGGCAAAATAGAAGAAACATAGGAAAATGTGAAAACTGGGACCGGGGGAAAATGTCTTCAGGCTACAGAGCATGGAGATACCTGACACAGGGACTGTTTTGCGGTATTTGGGGAGGGAGGGATTTGTACAGTGCCCTGCACCCTCAGGGTGAGATCTCTGCTGCTTCTGGTGCGGAAAACCAGCGCTGCGGTGCCAGTGCTGTGTCGCCACAGGCGTTGGTCTAGAAAGTGGATGGTAAATGCACAATGATTTTACAAGCCTTTCTGCACAGGAATATGAGCAATATGTGCTTGTCTCTGCAAGGTTTGGCTCCTAAGCACCGCAAGAAATTGCCCTCCTTTTGTAGTCTTCGAGGAGTGTTTGCTACCGACTTGTACTTCTTGCTGAAGTTACTCTTCGTTATAAATCCTAAATATTTGGAAACTAATGAGTTATGCCTAAAACAGAGTAGACTGGGAAATGATAACCTTAAAAATGAATGTGATTTTAAGTAGTTTTCTCTGAACGATTAAAAACCATGCTTTCCTATGCAGTCATAAAAGCGATAAACTTGCAGGATTAACCTATGACTCCAGAAGCAAAGGCTTTATAAAAACCTCTCCAGCTATCACAAGGCTCAGAAGAAAGTCTCAAAAGCTGAAAGAACAGGTTGGGCAATACTAGTTAGAGGTAATCATCCTTTTTTCTTAGTTAAAATCTCCCTACATTTTTTAAAGTGGGTTCCCAAGTATATTTGCAAGCAGTTGCAAGGTGGCTTGGTGCACACAGCAGCTGAGTAAAGAGGTCCTTTGCCTGTGCTCGGAGCTGACTGGAAGCTGCAAAATAGCATAGGTGTGTATATATGGACATATGAATGATGGTGGAATCTGTATGAGCTGACAGAGGAACGTTTTAAAATAATAAAACAGCACGGATATCTCTCACAATAATTTTGGTAATTAACAGCTGAGAGATTCCAGTGCTGAAATACCAGAAACAGGACTGTCCGTTTCCTCCCCTACCCCTTCCCTGCCGGCTACCTTTGAAATGCAACTTCTTTATTCTGATGTCAAATTTACAGCTTGCTGAACTTTTTTGTGTATTCAGAATACACCTGGAGAATGAATATATCAGAAATAATTAATGTTTTTATAGCAGACACTGATTGCTGCAGCATCACATTTCAGCATTGCTGTATATAATTGCAAATCATTTCCTAGAGGTGTCATGCAAAAGCAAGAGATGCCTTTCTGAGTAGTGTAGCGTCCACAGAATGTAAGATTAATACTTATATAGTACAAGAATACATGTAAAGACTCACTACTTTCTTTTTTTTCCTTTCTAACCTTGTTGATGTCATGAATATCAATTTACATCTCTCTCCCTCTCTCTTCTCTCTCTCTCTCTTTTTTTTTTTTTTCAGATAATTTAACACTCCATTTAGTCATCCTTGGTAATGCAAATCATATCAATTCTGCTGCCAGACTACAAGGTGATCTCAATTGTATCTCTTGGAATTGAGAGATCAATTTTTCTTCATTTATTTTTATCCAAGAAAAAAAAATCTTTCTTTTAAGCCTTTTGATAAGAAACAATTCAGAATTCCAAGGATTTCAATAAGGGAGCAAAGTTGTAACCATCTGAAAACATTATCCTCTACTCAGTTTTTCTGTCCATCTCCTCTCACTTCTTCCCTTTCAGCATGTCTGCGTAACATGATTAAAGAAATGGTATTAAATACAGCAGCAACCGAGGAGCTACAGAGCGTTGCAGAGCTCATGGGGGAGCAGCAATGCTGGTCTGCGCCTTTCTAAACACATGAAAGAACAGCTGTTGTCCTAACTCTCCGGTCTGCCTAAAATGGCCTAAAATCTCCTCCTCTTGGTGTTGGGGGTCCCATGCGGGCATCCCCCCTGCAGAGAGCTGCCCAGTTTCTGGGACCATCAGCAAAATCGGCCGCGGCATTTACCTCCCGCAGCAGCAAAGCCGCCTCTGCGAGGTGCTGCCTTCTTCTGCACCGCAGACCGCGGCCGTGCAAAGCCATAAGGTATTGGGCACTCTCAGGGGAACGTTCTTCAAACAGAAATGCAGGGAAAGAGTAAAGACGCTATGCGGAAGGTTTGTTGGTTGGGTTTGGTTGGTTTTCTAATTTTTTTTTTTTTTTTTTTTTTTTTTTTTT
>NW_020447196.1:11088747-11096544 GCF_003343035.1 Apteryx rowi | reverse complement strand
ATCATATGCTTTACCATGGTCTGTGATTCTTGCGGATAACATCAGCTGCAGCGAGTTTTGCGCGCTTGTGTGTGTTCAGTACGTGCCTCAGGCTTGTCCTGCTGTTAAAGGCTACTGAGGCACGTAATTTGTTCGAACTGGGAAATTCAGCGTGGAATTCCGATATTGCATTATACCCCTGGCTATCGGGATYAGGTAACTCAACCATCGCTACTGTTTAAGCCTGTAAGGTCCTTTCAAGCCTCGAAATTCGCTTCTGATCATTATTCTGCCCCTCCACGCCAGTTCTTAAGTTGCCTCTTTCCCTTCCTGCTCACCCAAACTGTTCCTCACAAGGCGGCTGCCGCTTCGAGAAATGATTTTTGCGCATAGCAATCGGGAGGAGGCAACAGGTGCCGGCGGCGAGAGCCCCGGACCGCGAGCGGGAACGGCCGTGCTGCAAAGCTCCCCATCACCCTGCCCGCGGACCAGGGGGGCACCCGACGCGGGAGGCGGGTGACGGGCATCCGCGGCCCCCGCTGGCCCCCGGGGGCGCAGGAGCGAGGCGAGCGTTCGGGCTTTGCCCGCCGCGGGGCTCGCTTCCCCTAAAGCGCCGGGGAAGCCCGCGCCTGCCCTGCGACACCCGGCCGTGCCGCCGCCGCGTCCCTCTCTTTCCGAAACCCATTCGTATTCCATTGATTTTTAGAGATGTGTAAAATGTATTTTCCTTAATTTTATTTTTGTCACCTAAATACTGAGCAGAGGAGAGCTGAATACGTGCTGTAAAGCGGGGAGCAATTCAGTAGTGGAGATGGGACTTGTTGTACCTTTACGGCATATCTCTGATAAAAATGGATGTGGCGTTGCAGAAGAGAAGGGGGGGAAAAAACAATATCCGTGAGAAAAAAGTAGGTTTGTTTGGTTTTTTTTCAAATTTCTTTGTCTAGGTGCCAAGAGAACTAGGGGAGAATAACCACAAACCACTTTGTGCCTTCAAGCCAAATACGGATTTTTATTTTTTCTCCTAGCAAAGATTATCCATTTCATTTGATTTTGGGAAGGGGCGGAGGGTCTCGTACCCAGGCGCAGCGTAAGGGCTGCAGCGCGTTTTCCCTGATAACGTATCGACGTTTCCGCCTGGCACGCGAGGCGGCCTGCCGCAGAGCGTATGGAAATAAAGAAATAAATAAGTAAACCCCAGAAGGAAATCGGCGCCGAACAGCGGACCGCAGATGAAGAATGTTGTCCCGCTTCTGCGGAAAGGCCCCGCGGAGGGGGCGTCCCCGAGCACCGAGCAGCGCCGAGCCCCTGGGTCCTGCCCGAAAACGGCCTCCGCACCTTCGCTGTGGCTGCTCTCGTCTCGGCGCCCGCCGGGAACCTGCGGCGTAAGGCGTAAAGGGTGGGGGGTTCTCGGGGTGAATGCCATTTTTCTTTTTCTTTAAAGCAAATAAATCAATGATTTTTTTTTCAGTCGACTTTTTTGTAGCTTTTCCTTTTACCTTTGGGCGATTCGCCGGTTGAGCGTCATTGCCCCAAGACAGGTCAGCTCAGCGCGCTGGACGAAGGCTTACCGCGGCAAACGGGCTTTTGGGGCGAACGCCTGCGTCCCGCCTCCCGCGCGAACGGCTTGCCGAGGAATTCCTTGCCGAGGGCCGCACGTCCACCCGCTCCCCTTCGAAGCGAGCGGAGTTTCATGGCGCCGTGCACCTGCAAGCGCGTTTTTTCACCAGAAGCAGAGTTTGCGCGGGGAGGGGGAGGCAGCTGGCGTTTCTGTCCTTCTGGGAGCCCGTCCTGCCGATCCGCCGAGGCCGGAGCCCCGTCAGGGCTTCACGGAAACGTAGGGAGAAACCGCTCCCGCCAGCCGATCCGGCAAGTCGGCGGTGGGCTGCGAGGTGCAACGGGGCGGAAAGGGGGCACCCAGCTCTCCGCCGTTTCACGCGCTTTTATAAAGTAACGGCGCTTCTGGTTTCACTTTGGTGAAGTTCTGCTTTCGCTCAGGTGTAAATGGCTGAGAAATTTTCACGCTGGAGGAAAAGATACCAAAAATATTCTTTTAAAGTTCTTGTTTCCATGGTTTAAGAGCTGTAATTATTTTAAATGCTTAATGGTAGCTCAGTGCCTATATCAATGGCTGTTCATTTCAGTTTGCTCTGTAAATTTATCCTATTAGTACCCATGTGTGTGCGTGCATTTATACGCATGTTTAACCTATATATGTTATGTAAAATATATATATTTATCCATTAGAAGTTGCTCATTCTTCTGTCTATTGAAACGTCTTGCTGCCAGCTGCCTGTATCAGAAGAAGCGAACAGCTGAAACATTACAGCCTTCTAATTTAATGTCTGTTTATCAGACACTGCTTCTTTGCTGTACGTTTTCTAAGAGAGTTTATAGTCCACTAGGGTTTTTTTAGAGGGAGGCTTGCATACTGGGGACCTTAAAAGCGGTGAAACTTAAATGCAAATCCATTTACCTTTTCTCCCATGCAGTATATTCTGCTACCTGTGCTCTAAAATGCAGAAGACATCCGTTATGCTACCCAGTCTTTTAATCCAGTGTGGACTCCTTTGTGCTAACTTTCTTATATTTACTGCTTCCAAATAAGATGCAAATTGCAGGACACAGAAATCATCCAAAGGCAGTTGTTTGTTCCAGGTAGAGTAGGATTTAATGTGCTTGGTCAGTGCTGTGTTGGTAATTTTACTTTCATTTCATCTGTGCTAGAAGGCCTATTCCTGAATAATGGTGATATCCCTGGATTTGAAAACATGGCTACAGTAGATGAGGTGCTGACGGGAAAAAGCAAAGATGGGTGTGAAATACCAAGGTGGGAAAAATGTTTCCTGTTCAGAGCGGCACAGTAACAAGTGTGTGGCTGGTGTGCCTTGACTCCTCGCGACCAATCTCTGCAATTAGGAATAAACGTTGAATCCTCAACAGGAGATTCAGTCCTTGCTTCAGAAATGCCTTTAACAGCGCGTGCTTCGCTCTAAGCACGTGCTCAGCTCTACGCACATCAGCGCTGTTGCTGGGATCATGGCAAGTCCCGTTCTTACCTGCCTTGGCTGGTGGCAGAAATAATCATTCTGAGAGGCTCGGTTTTGTTGGAAAACACTTCTACCCTCTTGCTCTTTTTGGGTGCCTTCTGCACATGGTCTTCCATCCCTTGCATGACTTCCCTGGTGCTTGTTAATAACCAGCCCCGTCACGGGCAACCTTCCTGCTCGGTCATGGGAATGTGCTGAGGCAAGCATGGCACCGTATATCTGCCTGAAGCACCGTTTCCGAACCGAGCAGCTGCGAGCGTACAGTGGATGCTTCGTAAAACTCTGACATCCTGGAAAGGGAGTCCTAGATCCGTTTTATATGCTGTAGTAAAGGTGATCTTTGGAAATTGTTTGTTGAATAACTCCACAGTCTGCTGTACATCATTTTTATTGACGATAAGGAAGATGTCATCGGTATGGCTTGCCTTGTAGAGGAAGGTGGTGAGACATTGAGTTGGCTGAAAATGTTATATTCCACATTAAAGGCTTCAGTGGCTATTGGGAAAAGAAAAGTTTCCCACTGAAGCTCCTGTGCGCTGCTCCTGAAGTTTATCAACATTTTCAAACGCTGCCCTGGCCGGTGGCACGTAACGCTGGAAGCTGAAGGAGGCTCCCCATCCTTGTATTAGGGCTTTTTATTTTGCAGTGCCGTTTGGTGGCAGTTTGCTGTGAGTTACTGACATCTGTTAGCAAGCCAGTTATGGGGATGGAAGTATACAAGGTTTTCCACCTTTGAGCTCGGAATTACACCACTGCCTGGTAAATATGGTTAGGGTGTTTTTATGATAGCTGCAAATTGTCGACTATTAGGAAAGAGTGATTGGTTTTATGTGCAAAGCAGGATCTCTCTCATCTACCGTATGTGGCGGGTTGTGACGGGGTCGCCCATCTCCCGATACGCCAGGGGATTTACGTGGGCCACTGCCACAGACACTGCTGAGAGAGGAAAACCATTACAGCATATTATGAGAAGCAGTTTATAGTTTAAACTGTAAAGCGTATGCTGCCACTAACCAAGACTACTTTGCAAATCGTCTCTCTCCTAAATCGGTTTGTGTCCATTCAAATCACCCAAAACCATTAAAAATGAATCATAGTCGAGGCAAATGCCTTCTTTGCCCTTCGGATAGATCTGTGAACATCTTTATGTAGTTTCTGCTCCGGGATGGAATTTTCCATTGAGGGAGGAAAAGTGTCCTTTAAGTCTTGGGCATAAGGGATATATGTTCACACGGGATCTGTCATGTTTCTGTAGACCTCTGAGGTTCCAACATGAGTACCAAGACACGAACCCGGCTGTTTTATGTTTGTGAAAGGAACTGTAAGAGGAGATTGTCTGCAATGAGGAAAATAAGGCTTTAATGACTCCAAAGGTCATTTGCCATTTTTTATTATTAACTAGTACTTGGGCTGATAACTGCATTTGTACCCATGCTTTAAAAGCCTGAGCTTGTACTCTCTGAGATAATGGTGTAAATCACAGTTAAAAATGCTCACTCACAGCTTTTATTGATCTAACATTAATTTGGAAGCCTCCCTGTGCTACTGAGCGTGTCCTGAGGCCCAAACAAGACTCTGCAACTCCTGTCAATCCTGTTCTGGTTTGTATGCTCTGTACTGTTAAATCCTCTAAGTTTTCTCCCTTTAAATATCATGTGGCAGACGGACCCCTTAGACTGGTGCCTTCTACAAGCTCCTGTTACGGTGCACCTCACTTTTAACACATCTCAGCTATTTTCATCTTTTCCTTTGGGTTACTTTGGGAAGAGAGTACTTGAAGCTGAGAGCCCACTGCATTTGTCATACCTGCATTTCATTTAATACCCAGTACTTTTTTGAGACACCTACTTTCAGAAGCATTTCCTTCCTATTTGTAGTTTTGATGGATTTCCAGCTTTTCCCATCCATTATTGAAAACGGGAATTAACCTTGAGTTTGAAGATTCACAGTTTGGTCATTACAATATCCCCAGCTTAGAGATCAGTCTTGCGTGAGCCGGTGAAGGCAGCTGCCTGCATCCCAATGCACCACAGTATTTTCTTTCACCCGCTCCCGCTGGCTAGCAGCCTCCTGCCAAAACAGGTTGATTGACGTGTGCCTTGTATGCCTTTGCCTTCCCGTGTAAGGGCTGAAACGAGGGCTACTTTCACGAGATTCGTGTTTTATTAGTTCCATCTATCTTGTGATGCTGCCCAACCTTTCGGTCTTTCCTTGGGTGTTGGTGGTGCTATGTCCACGAGGAGGTAGTGAACCGTGGTTAGACCACATAGTACCCTGCCCAACCTTGCCATAAAGAGAGCCACAGCACACTACCAAAATGTCCTCTAATTTTTCTTCTCGAAACCCTGCTCCAAGAACAGTATTTATATATGGGCACAGCTATACATGGGCCCAGCTCACCCCCCTGGCACCTGAAGCCCAGCATGTCAGCAGGAAACTTCCCTGTTCAGAGTCTCCAAAATCCAGTGAATCAGGCACCGGCCGGTCGGGTGGGACTGTCGCTTTTTTAAGAGTTAGCGCGTGTGAGCCCCGGTTAGACGGCAGCGTGCGGAAACGGGAATTGGTGTGCACAGCCACCGCCGAGACACAGGCAGGGCATTGCTAGCCCGGCACCGCGGCGCTTGTGAGCACCTTTTGCCCTAACGGAGCAGGCACGTGTGCGTTTTGCACGGCCGCCCGGTTGCCCCGAGGGTACGGTGCGCCCGGGGGCTGCCCGAGAGCCGCCGCGCGGCCGGGCCTGCCGTCGAGGGCTGCCCGCTGCGGTCAGCAGGGACTTAAAAAATCAAAAAGGCCAAAGACTTATGGCAGCGCTTGGTCCATCCCAGGTGATTTGTTCAGTGCATTAAGAGACCTCTGTGCCAGGCTTCGCATCAGCGTGCGCGCCAGAAGCGTCTTTAACGCGCGGCACACAAAGCGGTGATATTCCGCATTTAACAAATGTGTGTGTGTGCGTGCGACTATTTATGTGCAGCACTCGGCGGCGCGAGGAGCAGCCTTTTTTTGCAGATGAGGCCACCTGTTCCTCCTTCCCCGATCTGACAGGTTTTAGTCTCTTCACTGCGAGTGGGCGGACAGTTGGATTTGATTTACTGGATCGTCTCCTCTAGTGTGATTGCAGCCTAATTATATCGATAATCAGCTCCATTTGTGGTCAGAACGCTTTCCGGCACACACACGGGCACGCACGTGCGCGCGTTCCGGGTTGTAGCACGTTTTAAAAAAGTGTGGCCCGCTCTTTGTTCAGAATGGTTAGGCTCTGTGATAAATATGGATTGATTTTTAAAAGCACGGAGCTGTTACTCGATCGACCAAGTGTGTGGGGTACACGATACAACTTACAGTGACGCATTGTAGGTATTTCATCAGGTAAGGCCGATCCTTGTTAGAGAAGTGCAAAAAATTGGATAATTGATTTTTTTGGGTCTTATTTTTGATTTGCAGGGCCGCCTGAAAAATGGGAAGGAGACTAAGACTGGGGTGGGGGGGGGCAGATTACATGGGCAAAGAATACAAATTTTTCCAGAATGATCAAAAAATGTTTTGGAGCAAGTGCCTTTTTTCACTCACCTGAAAACAAAAATTCCTCTATTTGCTTAGGTTTTGGCTGTTATTGTTATTTTTCTTTGAAAAAATATAAGGTTAGTCATAATTTGAAACACTATTTTGTTTTAAATGAGCATCATTAAAAAATATATTTTTTACATTGGGGTTGTTTTTTGTTTTAAACAGTTACTACATTTGACACAAACTCATGGATAATCAATAAACAAGTATTTTACTGCAGGGGAAACAAAATTGGTCCAACCACCGAGTTTAACTTTAAAATAGACATAGCAGCTTGCCTTCAATATGTGCATAGTGCATGTCTTTTAAGGTATACTTAAAGACAACAGCGGTGCTTAAAGCACTGAAAATTGTGAGGAATCTGGGTTGTGTTTGTGCCCTTAACATAAAAGAAAGTGGAAGCCAACTGGAGCCGAGCAGCCGGTGGGATCCCCTTGGTGTGGGATGTCCACTCAGCCACCGGTGGCAGGGTGACCAAGGGCTCCATGTTTCTCGCCGGCGGCAGCGGTTCCCTCGCAGGGTTCCCAGTGCCCCGGTGATGCCAGCCAGAGGCACCTCTGCTGCTGTGGGTTTGGCTGGCCCCACGGCCAGCCCTGCATGTTGCCTTCTCCTTGGATGCCAACGCTGCTGGACCTTCAGCAAAGCTGCCACAGAACCTCTTTATTGACAGATTTTTTGATCAAAAAGGCCATTCTTGTCAAATGTGCTGTTAATACTTGAAAAATGGCCCAGAAGCGCAAGCCCCTTGCCCATGCTGGACCTGCTGTGGATCAAACATCAGGGCTGCAAGCCCAGTCCCTTTCCGCCTGCACGAAGTTACACAGCCCCTTTCCAAGCTGCACGTATACCGCACCTTCAGCAGGACTGGCCGGAGGCTGCCCTTCGCGCTGGTTCTCCACGGCTGAGCCTGGTGCGCGCTGCTCTGTCAGACCAGCACAGCCCCGTGACAGTTTTGTCTTTGACAGCGCTGAAAGAGAAGTCTTTCGGCCTCAATTAATCACTGCTACAAAGGCTCCCCCTGCCTTCAACTCTGCCATTCTTCGTAAGGACGTCGCAGGCAGGAGGTGGTCAGACTCTGCAGGTGGTGTCTCTTCTCGGGTGTGAGAAGAGAAGAAGGGAGGGTGTCGAGAGGATGGGACCAGACTCTTTTCAGTGGTGCCCAGCGACAGGACGCGAGGCAATGGGCACAAACTGAAACACAGGC